>NC_057861.1:235796513-236124513 GCF_019393635.1 Dromiciops gliroides
AACATTGGGAAGCATTTTTACTCTTCCTAAGCTCTTCTCCAAAAAAACTAAAAATAGATTAAGTGGCAATAGCAATATCATGAAGATATAAGCACATGAAATAAGAACCATTTTTAGTTTTCCTTAGCTCTCCCCTGGGATAATGAAAAACAGAGCAATTAGTAATATTATACAAAATATAAACACGAATGCTCACACTAAATCCAAATGTAATTTCAAACACCATGCATGACAGCATTTAAAAATATAACGGTGCAAAATAGCCAAAATTTGGAGTATAAAGATCAAAGAGCATAAAGTCAACAATACAAGAGCACTAACTAATTGAATGGAAAAATACAATTTAGGAGGAGGCTGCCAGAAGAAGGCAGTGAGTGAATCTAAGCCCAACACTTGAGAAGCTTTATTCTTGTCTCTATTCCACTATGGACTTGTGACCTCCAGCTCCACAGCAAACCTTAAACCCAAGAGTGTGGCCTTTTGATTTCAGCCACTGACAAATATTTATCAAGTGAAGAGCACTGGGCTAGATGGTAAGTCCGAAAAGGGGCAGCAGCTGAGCAACAGAAGTCAATCCCATGGGAAATGAAAAAGGGCTGCAAGTCAAGCCTGTGTAATCCATATGTCCATTTTACTGCAGGGACCATTGTAAATGGATTGGTTTCACAGGTCCCTGTACACACAGAAGGCACAAAGAATGTTACTGAGGGGGTGAATTAACCAAAAACAGTTAAGGAAAATCAAACTTTGAAAAATGCCTATGTATCTATGTTACTCTGAACATGAAGCATAATTCATATTATAGTTCAATTAAAGAGCTTATTTTAAAAATCTTACCCTCCCATGGACACCCCTGCTGCCAGAAATGGGGCTGACGGATATAGGCTGTGTATGTGGTGAACAACTGTTTCCAGATCTTCCGTATTAGCACAACAATAAGTCCTTGGTGTCTGTAAGCAGTCACAGATAAAACAAACAAAAAAAGATTTGTATCATAAACTAAAATATAAATAAAAATTAGTTTCATGGTATATAGTAAATAAAAGTATTACAAAAACCAGAAACAATCATTTCTGTGTGTTTTGACATGCTGGCTGTTGATTATGGTAATTTTTCATTTGCATATGTATGGAGTATAGTCTGAAAAGGTAAAAATAATTGTGGCTGTTTTTTAACAAGACTATTTTCAACAGTGGCCATTTTTTTTTGTCTATGAGGAAAATATAGTTTTAAAACATCTGTAAATTGAGACTCAGTATTTAACACATAGTAGGCACTTAATAAATACTTATTCACCTGACCATAGACTCACCCTTAAATTTCTTTTCAGTCATCTATGACAAGAGTTTCAATCTAGGAATAAGAAAACAAACTATACTTTCACAGAAACTACAGAAAATAAGCATAAAATACTTCCTTGTGAAAAGCATTCCAGGAATACAAAATAGGTGCCACTACAAAATTTCATTACAAAGTAAGTTTTAAAAGAAGAATTTCCTATAAATCTTTTAATTTCCTTCTGGCATTAACTCCTGAAAGAAAAGTGATCTTCTGAGACAGTTCTTTTGTTAAAGTAATCCTTGTACACCAACTGAGACTTTCTTTTGCCCTTCAGAAATATTAGAACCCACTCTGCTTTACATCACAGTAGATTCTTATAATGCTAAAGCATGTAAAGCTGATTATGTTCACACATAATACACGAAAACAAGTAATCTTTTCACATGTTGAATTTGAACTTAATGAGGACTCTGTTCATAGCAGAAGAGCTTCACTGAAAACTCCCTCAAGAATGCAAAAAATTAATACATTAATGGGGCATATCTTTGGTTAACAGTTTCACCATCCAATCCCAAAAGAAAGTTCTAGTTATAACTAGACTTTCACTTAAGTCTCTGAAACTAACTTTGTAGAGTACACCCATTAGTGCCAGTGGTATGCCTTTAAAAAACCAAAAAACAGGAAGGTAAGCAAGGCTTCCTAAACCACTTCCCTGCAGTCTGGTGAGGTGAAATTCCTTGGGATGGCTCCAGTTAAAGTTCAACCACACAATGGCTCTACTGTCACCTTTATAAGAACCTAAATTGGAGGAGGGGGGTGGTCCCAGAAGGGCAGATACCAACCTGACAGTCTGTATATAATACAATACAAATTATCAAGATCAAAATCAGCTAGAGGATTTTTGGCTTGAAGTCAGGAGGAAAAAGCAAACAGAACAATATCTCCTTTTATGCTCATTCATAATGGCCCCTGAATTTGTCAGCAGGATTTATGTAAAAAAAAGGACAACTTATTCAGCATTTTTTCCACATGTGGGTCTATTTATTAAAAAAGCTTAGCTGTAAAATTTTGAGTTATTTATGGATAACCCTTAATATTCACTGCTGTACCGATCTTGTACACACATAAAACCATAAACCAATAGACAAAAAGACCCATGGAAAATGATTACGTACCTCTTTAAAGTAATAGGATATTTGATATCTGGCGTGGTAAAAAAGCTAATTTAGTAAATTCAGTGTTACATGATTCAGTTCATTCCAGACATATGAATATCTTACTCCCTCAAAATGCTTTCTTCTCCATGAACTAGCACAAGAGTAAGCTACTGCCATATTAAGATTAAAGAGAAAGAAAAGAAGGAACTGGATGTGAGAAATAATGTGGAAGTTGATAATACCTGGCAATTGACAGGATGCATGCGAGGAGGATGAGGGAAGAGTTGAAGATGGCTCTAATCGTTACAAACCTGGAAGGAAGCCTGGGGAGATGATGATGCCATTAACTGAGAGCTATTGTGAGAGAGGCAGGTTTCATCAGGTGAGCTCCATTTTTAAAATACTGATTTGGATCCAGACAGAGTTAGTGAAGGCAAATAGAAATAGGGAAGGGAGTCTGGGGAGAAGATGGGGAATAAAGATGGAGATCTGGGAATCAGTTCCATAAAAAAATGAAAAATGAAGCTGGGAAATTCAATGAAATCACAGAAAGAGATTGTCACAAGAAAGAAAAGGACAACACTTTGGGAAAACACCACATAAGGACTAGGAATAAGGTAAATTCAATTCAGCAGACAAGACCTAAATGTAAGATCACCGATTGAGACCCAGAAAGGACATTAGAAGCCGTCTGGTTCAATCCCCTTAATTTTACAAATAGGGAAACTAAGAACAGCGGAGGAGGCTAAGTGATGTGCCCAGGGTCATAATGAATGGCACAGCTGGGTTCTGAACCCAGCTCTTCTGGTTGTGAATTCAGTGCATTTATTACATGTCTATTATATGCTAGGCACTGGGGATACAAAGACAAAAATTAAACACTCCCTAACATCAAAGAGATTACATCCTACAACAAGTATAATCCAGGCAAATATGAGATCATTTGAGAAAGAAAAAGCACTAAAAACTGTAGAGCTAGCAAGAGAGACAGAGAAGCATGAGGAGAGCCTCAAAAGTATAATATCACCAGAACCACAGCAGCACAGAAATCAATAAGGATGGTGGTCCACATTGACAAAAGTCAAGAAAGATGTGGACGTAATGAAGAGCGTTGGATTTAGTGATAGGAAGGTCACTAGTCATTTTGGAGAAAGCTGTTTCACTGCCATGGTGGGAATGAAAGCCACAGTGAAGTGTGAGGCAAGGAACGTAGATTATACTTTATAAGAATTTGGCAGTAGATTTAGTTAGGTAGGTGGTTTAAAGGCATAGCAGGGTCAAAAGAAAGTATTTTTAGTATCTTATAAGACAGATGAGATTTTAGACCATTAATATCCTTATTTTTTATTTTACTTTTTTTTAGTGAGGCAGTTGGGGTTAAGTGACTTGCCCAGGGTCACACAGCTACTCCTGACTCCAGGGCCGGTGCTCTATCCACTGCGCCACCTAGCTGCCCCCATTAATATCCTACTAAACCAAGCTTTTTAGTTCTGACCTTACCTCAGGTGAATTAAGGGAAGATGCATTTACCAATGGCTTAGTCAGAGGATGGTCAGGCCTGGTTCAACATTAAGCTGATGATAGAAAACAAAAGAAGGAAAGGAGCTAGACTTTGGGCTGGATCCAAAGAATGATCATTAATGGATTAATCTCAAATTGGAAGAAAATCTCTATTGGAGTTCCCCAGGAATCTGTTCTATTTAACATATATAAATGTATAGATGACATATTTATCAAATGTAGAAATGACGTGAACCTAGAAAGGATAAACTAATATCGCCAATGACAGGATCAAGATCCAGAAATGAGATAACCTGGAACATGGGCCCAATCAAAAAAGATGAAATTCAATAGGGAGAAATGTAAACTCTTGCTTGGGTTCAAGTAGAAGAAGATGGAAACCCTTTGACTAGATGGCAATCATCTGAAATAGATCTAGGGATTTAAATGGGACTGCTACGCATGAGCCAACAAGAAGATAAGATAGCCAAAAAGTACAGTGATTTTTCTTACACTCTATTAAAAGAGCCACGGCAGTCAAGACAGGTAGGAGTCCTGTTGTACTCTGCCCCATTCAGAGCCCTTCTGAAGTAATGTATTCAGTTCTGGGAGCCACATTTTAGGAAGGGCATTGATAAGTTAGAGAGCATAAGTGACAGACATGATGAAAAACCCTGAGATTATGCCATGGGGAATTCAATTCAAGTATCTGTTAAATGCCAAAATAAAACTTTCCTTTTTCTCAAGGAACTTACATTCTACTTGGGGAAAACAACATATACGTCTATACTCTGGCTACTAATGTCTGTCATGGGGCCCACATCCTCCTCTTTTTCAGGGTTGGCTTGCTCAGCCTGCATTCACACTTGACAGGTCTGGGGTTTCCAGAGGGGCATACCAATTCTCCCACTACCACATGACAATTCAACTCTCTCAAGGTTTTATAAATAACCCTGGCATGGGAGAAGGGGAAAAAGGAGTGCCACCCTCCTACTACTCAGGATACTATATATCCTGAGTCCCCATTGGTGTGCTTCCCATTTATACAAAATCAGTCACATCAACAGCACTGACTCTTAATCATGAAACATTTACCAAATGAGAGGGCAAAAACAGCAATAATCAAAATCAAACAGTTAAACCATTAACCTGGATCACACTCTGCCACCAATGCACACAGAGTCCATGGAGGAGATTGGACACACACTTAGAGAAATCTAGCAGGGAGGCATATGATTAGGGAAACACATGTACCAAGGGCAAGCTGTAATTCTGTATGGCAGGCCTTGATATCCTTGATCTCTTTGGGGAACAGTCTGTAACATCTGTCATCTTCTGGGCAAAATTGCTTCTCTGCTTGCCCTTCTCCTCCTCACAGCTTTTCTACAGGGCAAAGCTACTGAAGTGGTGTCAAGTTCTTTTAGTATACAGCCACCCTTTAAAAGGTGTGGAAAAAAAATTATATTATTTCAGCAAAATATATCAGAATTGTTCAAAATAGCTGCAAAGTCTGTTTTTCTCCTTCTCCCTATCTTCAATTTTTGAGGGCAGGAAAAGGCAATACAAGTATCCCTGGAGATTTTCTCCTCTCTCAGGATAGAGGTTAGTAAGGCCAGATAGAGCTACACATAGCAATAGGATTCAGCTCTCAACCTTTCTCCAGTCAAATAGCGAAGCAATGCCTTTCTTTCAGTCAGTATGGTTCTTAGTAAAAAGGAAAAACAAAAGACAAAAACAACAACAAAAAAAAACATTGCAAAGCCTCCTGTTAGCTCAACTCAGCTTCTGTATTCTCTTTCTTCCATCTCCATCTTCTGTTCTCTCTTCCTTACTCCTTCAAAGGGTCATGTCTTACCTCCTCTGCTGGCTTCTAATGCTTCAAATGAGGATGTCTTCATAAGCAATGACCTAGTTCTAACTTATGATATGAAACTCAAAAAGTCCACTTTTTTGTCAGGTATGACCCCATCGGTCTTTAGATAATCATCTCATATTTTCCTCCAAATACTTCATTGATAGTTTCTCAGTTACAACCTCCCAACCACTGAAAAAAGTCACATAATCGTTAAGCTGATGAACCACAAGGCAATGAAGCCATCTTTAAATGAGCCAGTGCTCTGCCTTCAAACAGGTGATATCTGAGGAGCAGTGTTCTCTCGGGTTGTCAGAACAGATTATCTCTCCCCAGCCATTCTTATCTGAGGGACTGTTTCCTTCTCAAGCTGATTTTGTCAGTGTTCCTTATGCAAATACTTTTTTCTCTTCCCCTTTCAGCAACCACAACATCCATGTAAGAAAGGGGAAGTCCCTTCCACACAGATAAGTAAAACTCTCTATGTGGAAAACAAAAAAGGTTCATTTTAGTTTGAGCCTAAGATCACTGACTGAAAAGTGTGTAGAGCCTTGCATCAAATGGAAAAGTTGAACCATATCTACTTTTTTCTTCAGCATAAGAAAAAGATAAATGAACAGGTTTTAGTTTTGTTCTACAAGGCTATTTTGTGCAAATTGTTCTTTAAGAGGCATGAACTGAAATCTATTTAATGTAATATCTACCAAGACAATCCCAAAGGGCTAATGATGAAGCATACTATCCATTCCTGGAGAAAGAACTGACATTGATTGAACACAGACTAAAAAAAAAGAGTACTTGTGAATTGTACATATATAACCTATGTCGGATTGGTTGCTGTCTTGTGCAGGGGGGAGGAAAGGGAGGGAGGGAGAAAAATTTGGAATTCTAAATCTTATGAAAATGAATATTGAAAACTACCTTTACATGTAACTAGAAAAAATAAAATAAATGTTTGTTACCAAAAAAAGAAGAAGAATGTAATACCCAACCAAAGGAAGGGAAACAGGTTGTAGATCGTCTAGCTATTTATCAGAAACTTGAACACTCACAATAGATTTTTGTCACAAGCAAACTAATGCCTAATAGCAGGTATGTGACACAGTGGCTAGTTCGTTAGATTTGGAGTTAGGAAGAACTGAGTGTTAATGCAGGTTCACATATTTACTAGATGTATGATCCTGAGCAAGTCACTTAACCTCTATGTGCCTTAGTTTCCTCATCTATAAAATGAGAATAATCAGAGCTCCTACCTCTCAGCATTGTTGAGAGGATAAAATGAGGTAATGAATGTATAAGACTATATATTATTATCACCATCATTATTGATGGAGGCACTTTATAAGAGATGATGCAGTTTCAGAAGAATTAAAGATGAAAGTCACCCAATGGAAGGGAAACACGGCAGATGAGTAAGCTGAAGTGTATTACTAACAAAGAACTGAGCAGAAGCAATGTCTATATGATCAGAGGGCTATTTTACTGGAAGAGGAGGGGACTACACAGGAAGGAAGAGCAAGGGATAACTGGTGTTACCTCTTATTTGCTCCACTAGAATCCATGCAATGTCTGTTGTGGACCCTTTTGTGTCATGGAGCCTTTTAGCATTCTCGATCCCTTTTCAGAATAATGTTTTTAAATGCTAAGATTTAAAATGAGATTATGATGGAACCTAATCATAATGAAACACAGTAATCAAAATATTAAGAAAACGAAGTTCCAAGACTCCAGGTTAAGAAGTTCCAAGCGCCCAGGTTAAGAAACCTTGATCCAGAGTATGGACCCCAGAATTCTGGTTGGAAGATTTATAGGCCAATAAGCTCCTTAAAAGTAAAGGCTATCTCCTTCTTTGTATGTTTATCCCCATTACCTAGCATAGGGCTTGGAATACCATAAGCACTTGATAAATTCTTGTTGAATGACTAGAGTCAAAGAGAATAACCAGGTTTGGAGGGATTCCTTTTACTAAAGGAAATACCTACATTGTTTAAATTGGACAGACATCTGAGTATCAGATTATAAGGAAGGACTTCCCTGAGAATCAGAGTGATCCAAAAATGGAATAGGCTGCCTCATGAGGTAAAGGGCTCTCTCTCCTTCACTGATGGTGTGTAAACAAAGACTGGACAATTATTCATCAAGAATGTTGTAAAGGACATTCATATTCTAAAAAACCATCCAACTATTGGTGGTGTCCAATAGAAATGGATCCCTGTAAGCCACATTTTGACTTAGAAAACCACCAATTAACATTATCTACATTGCAGCATATGTTTATTTTGTTAGACACTTCCCAATTACATTTTCAAGTTGGTTTTTTGTTGGTTTTTTTTTTTTTTTGGTGAGGCAATTAGGGTTAAGTGACTTGCCTAGGGTCACACAGCTAGTAAGTGTTAAGTGTCTGAGACCGGATTTGAACTCAGGTCCTCCCGACTTCAGGGCCACCTAGCTGTCCCCCCCCCCCAATTACATTTTGATCTGACTCCAGCCACACTTGGGGATTTTTGCAGGCCGCTTGCAATGCATAAGTTTGAAACTTCTGATCTAGACCTCTGAGGAGGCCTTCCCATTCCAGAAAACATTTTTTTTTTTGGTGAGGCAATGAGGGTTAAGTGACTTGCTCAGGGTCACACAGCTAGTAAGTGTCAAGTGTCTGAGGCCAGATTTGAACTCAGGTCCTCCTGAATCCAGGGCCAGTGCTTTATCCACTGCGTCACCTAGCTGCCCCCCCCAAAACATTCTTATCTTCATGATAGTAGCATGATGTATAGCAAAAACATTAGGGATTAAAAATAAAACAAAAAAATTACTCTGGACAAGTCTCTTAACCTCTTAACCCCAGGCAATTCTTTAACACCATAAATGACAGCAAAGGTGCCATCTCTGCATTAGTTGAGGAGGTTCCTCACCAGTTATGGTAAAATCAGACAGTCCAGTCCAAAAAAAAAGGGGGGGGGTGCCGAGATCTGGGTTCTAGTCCAGATCTGCCACAAACAGCTGCATGATTTTGAGTACAAAACTCCTTATTCTGGGCCACAGGTGAAAGATGAGGCAGGAAAAAGTTCACAAAACATTTCAGACATCATCTAGTTCAACTCCTTTATTCTATAGATGAGGAAAGTGAGGTCCAGAGAAGTTACCTGTTTTGCCCAAAGACACAGTGAGTTGTGGCAAACCTGAGACTAAAATACAGGTCTCCTAACTCAAGTATTCCTTTCATTTAGCAGAAGGTCATTTCACATTTAGATCTGGGTATTCAAATGTGTTCTAAAATAATAAGTTCTTCTATAGAAATGTGGGCTCACATAGGTGCGTTTAATACTCAATCAACCTTGATACAATGTAATTTTCTATTCAAAGGTTAGAAGAGGTACTATTGAACTATACTTCTGAAAAATAACTATGTATCTCAAAATAGAACATGCTTTTAAGAAAGATCTTAGCTTCAAAAACTGAAGTGCTACTTATAAAAAGTTTGACCTTTTTATTTGAAGTCATTCTTACCAGAAGATTCTCACCCGACACTCCTCTGTTGTTAAAAACCACACATCTAAAAATCAAGAAAGTAATTTTCATTATTTCAAACTTTTTTGGTCACAAAGTGTATGACAATCTTAATTAACCTGTATTTGTAAAGCCATTAAAGGTATACAGAAACAAATAGAAAGTGATTTCTTCTTTATCTTATGTAATTGTCTGCAAATCTCTTACGATTGAATTATGTGCATATAAGGTATACCAATGAATTCATAGAATAGGCACTTAAAATGTATTCAGTATTCCTACTAAAAGAATAGATTGTTACTAATTTCTTCCTATATTTATAATGTGGACCAATATGTGTGTGTATATACTTTTTAATGAGATATCTAAGTTTCAGTTTCAAGTAACAAAAAAGAACTTGTGAAAACAACAAATGCTTGTCTGTTCTAAAACATATCTCCCGATTATGGGTATGTACACAGTGGTTTTCTCCCAAGGTTTCCCATGAAGGAGAACAACCAGGACAAGCCTAGCAATTCCACAAGTTAAAACAAAACAAAACAAAACAAAACAAGGGAGCAGCCCCTCCCTCTTCTGCCTTTTGTCAGAGATGGGTTTTCCCTATGTTATCAGCTTGTATTTACTGTGTATTTCTCTGGCCATCTCACTATTTTCTAGCTTCATATCAGCACAGATAAAGTAGGGCCTGGCACTTCTCTGCTTTCTGACATAACTTAGGGCAGGATTTTTTTTCCTATTAGTAAGGGACCTTTAGCTACAAATATTCCACCTAGGAACATACCTTTTAAATTACAGATGATCAAACCATTATTTTTTTAAAACAAAAATTCATTTTACAAATAAAATAGAAACATATTGGTGGGGGTGGTGAGTGGGAAGGAGGTCTAATTCACCTGGACAGTCTGCCCAAACCTACAACCTAGTCTAAAAGTTTTGTTGCAATTGTCTCTACTTCCTAGCAAACACTTCTCTCCAAAGCTGCAGGCATTTTACAGCAAATGATATTTTGCTACAAGGAACGAAAGAATGATGGATTTGGAGTAAAAAAAACCCGAGTTCAAATTCTGGCACTGTTACTTACTCCTGGTGTGGCTTTGGACAACTCCCTTAATCTTTCTGGGTCTTTCCTCATCTGTAAAATAAGAGTGTTGGACAAGATGGTCTCCCTTCAAACTAAATCTACAATCCTATGAAAAAGGTGAACGCTACTCTGATTCATTCCCCTCTTTTGCTTACTGCTTCAAACCTTTCAGCACTAATATAGAGTTGGATAGAATGCTGGCTGTGGGAGTACCTGTTTTTAATCTCACCTCGAACACTAGCTGTATGACCCAACCTTGAGTAAGTCAGTTTATTTCAGTCTGTTTTGTCATGATAAAATGGAGATAATGAGAACTATAGCACTTATGCTACCAGATTACTGTGAGGATCAAATGAAATGATTTATGTAAATCACTCAATGCTTTTAAGTGCCATTATCAATCTCAGTGATTATTTCATACTGTCATACCAAGTATATCTTTAAATGAAAGATATTTAAGGAACCAATACCATGCACGTAATAAAGGAACACTGCACCTTTATCTTGCTGCCTTTGCCCAGGATCCCAGCTGAGATCTTAAGCTGATTTAGCTGACCTCAAAGTTCTAACCCAACCAATCTAAACTAGTAGTTGCACTATAAGCCATCATTTCTCCCTGATTCTCACCAACACTTAAAGTAGCAATAAGTAGGAAGTTAAGTATGCTTCCTCCAACTGTTTGCTAACTGAAATGGTGTGGCTCTAAAGGCTCATGCCCTGAAATCAACTATCAAGTGTCACCCTGACTTCTATTGTATAGGCACCCCAACTCTCCAAGTCCAACAAACACCTCCTTGCTGTAATTTTTCATCAGGTTTCCTGCTAAGATGCACACTATCTCAAAGCAAAAAGTATTGGGAAATTGTATATAACTGCCCTTCTACTCTTTAGTTCATCTGGACTTCTGCTTTCAGCCCTAGTATGGTGTGACATGGAGAACCACTGGGATAACCAAGTCTTTCCTAGGACAAGCCCACTGTGCTCTGAATTCCTACCACAGTTATAACCTGTCCCATATATTTGGACACTTAAAAATAAAACTGTCCAAAATATTCCTAATATAGTAAGGACCTAAACATCCATGAATGTGGAAAGGGTTATGCTTTCTGTATTCTATTGTTTGGATCCTAGTAGGGAAGAGAATAAACATTTTTAAAGCACCTACTATGTGCCAGGCACTATGCTAAGCGCTTTACAAATATTGCCTCATTTGGTCCTTAACAACAAGCCTTTTGATGCAGGTGCTGTTGTTATCCCCATTTTATAGTTGTGAAAACTGAGGTTAAGTGACTTGCTCAGGGTCAGCTAGTAAGATATCTAACAAAGTGTTTGATATCAGATTCTAACTCAGGTCTTTCCATTCTAGGCTCAGAACTCTATTCACTGTACTACCTAACATCATGCCATTTTATTTTAAGTGATATATGGAGTTCATGCATTTTCCCCCCATACACTCATACAAAAACCAATCTTGTATGTGTACAGTTTACCTCTCTTCAAATTAACTACCTTACCCTTGTCCCTATTAAAATTCATCTTGTATTTGTCTGTTCATCTCTCTAATACACCAAAGTCATTTTAGGTTTTAATTCTTTTCTGAAGGATACTTTATCATTGCGGGCACTCAAAAAAGCCTCAGTGAGCTAGAAGGTGTACAACACACACACACACACACACACACACACACACACACACACACACACACAGAACTCTGAAGTCCTCTGCTTTTAAGAAGCTAAGGTCTGACCTCCTCAGCCAACATGGAATTATGACATATGCTTTTTTTTTTTTGGTAAGGCAGTTGGGGTGACTTGCCCAGTGTCACACAGCTAGTAAGTGTCGTGTCTGAGGCTGGATTTGAACTCAGGAATCCAGGGCCAGTGCTCTATCCACTGCACCACCTAGCTGCTCCATCACATCTACTTTTGAAAGGGATTTATCCCTACCATTAAATCTGATAAGGAAAATGGGGTAGGACTCAAATGGAAGCAATATAAATATTTTTAAATCTAAGAAACATGCTTTAAGACAAATGGTCAGAGGAACCAGATTTATGTTGATTAATCTAAGAGAGTCTAATTATACTACAAACATATGAAGAAACATAGCTGGTTTTTCCTTCCCTTGCCAGCAAAAGGGAAAATAAGCTTCACCTGGATATAAATTTGCTACTCTAAAACTCTGCAGAAAGCTCTGCAAGTTATGCAGCAATTAGTGATCAAGTTAATTGTAACCTTGATCTCCTGGTCTCTCTCTTCCTTAGCCTGTTTCTTTCCTTTTGGGAGGTTTTGGGGGCAGTGTGGCTAAGTCTAGCTACACTAAATTTGGAATCAAGAAGACCCGGCTTAGACATGTGGATCTACAATTTACTAGTTTGGGGATCTTGAGTAAGTCCCTTAACCTCTCTAGAGTTCAGTTTTCCCATCTGTAAGATGAAGGCAACACTTCAAACATCTACTTCAAAGTGCTGTTGTGAAGAAAGAATATTATAAATGACAAAACCTACATAACTATGAAATACTATTTGTCACAGGCATAGTCTTTTAAAAGCCTTTTAGAGTGAAATAAGGAATTACTCACTGAGCTTGCCATGGTGTCAATACCACTATCTAAAAATGGGAGAAGGGGGCAGCTAGGTGGTGCAGTGGATAAAGTACCAGCCCTGGATTCAGGAGTATCTGAGTTCAAATCCGGCCTCAGACACTTGACACTTACTAGCTGTGTGACGCTGGGCAAGTCACTTAACCCTCATTGCCCCTCAAAAAAAAAAAGAAAGAAAGAAAAATGGGAGAAGACAAAAGATGACTGGAAAAAAGAATTGAAGTACAGTAATAGTTACAAATAGGATTTTTTTTTTTACATGTTTCAGGCATGGGTTAAATCTGTTGTAGGGGAAGAAAAAATCTTGTAGGAAGAATCTCTTGTAGGGGAAGCTACCAGACTAGCTCAGTGCTTTATCACTTCTTCCAGGGTTGGAAATACATTGACCTCCTCCCTTCATCAAAGGACTACTACACTGTGATAGGAATATAAATAAATGTAGTACATGGTCCCAATCTTCAAGGAGATTACAGTATAATTGAGGGAACAAGTTATATGCACAGGAAAAATAATTAATTAAAGAATACAAAGCAAAAATAACAAAAACTAATTCTTATGTAACTTTAAGGCTTACAAAGTAGCAATACAAAAACTGACACAGATACATTAAAAGTCCAATGATCTCAGACTTGGAACGGACCTGGAGCCATCCCTAGTTAAGGGAAACCCATGACCTTTTTTCTAGGGGGGGGGGCAATTGGGGTTAAGTGACTTGCCCAGGTTCACACAGCTAGTAAGTGTTAAGTGTCTGAGGTTGGATTTGAACTCAGGTCCTCCTGACTCCAGGGCCAGTGCTCTATCCACTGCACCACGTAGCTGCCCCACCCATGACCTTTTGAGGTACACATTCTGCTTTTGGGGAGTTCTTATTGATAAGAAACAATGTGAGTTTAAAGAAGGAAGAGATTTCTGTCAGATGGAGTGGTCAAGGAAGGATATATGAAGCGAGGGAGACCTGAAGTAGAACTTGAAGGATGAA
This sequence comes from Dromiciops gliroides, assembly GCF_019393635.1. Lineage (NCBI taxonomy): Eukaryota > Metazoa > Chordata > Mammalia > Microbiotheria > Microbiotheriidae > Dromiciops > Dromiciops gliroides. Next base: position 235,810,469 of record NC_057861.1, read on the forward strand.
GAAGACAAAGACAAGAAGAGTATGGAGACTGGAGAGAATAGCATTAAAAAAACAAAACCCTAGAAAGGTAAGAGTATATAAGACATGATAGAGGAACAGTGAGCAGACCAATCTTATGAAAGTTAAGACTACCAACAGGGTAGCAATGGCAGATAAATTTAGGAAGGGAGGCTGGAGCCAGATTATGGAAGGCCTTGATCACCAATGATAACAGCAAATGAACATTTCCTATTTTATTTCTGTCAGAAAGCAGGAGAATTAAAATAAGCATAACCATATGTAGCTTTTCCTAAAACATGAAGTCCAAGATATCTAACACCATGTTTGAGATAAGTATGTCACAAATTTTAATACATAGTATAGTCAGCTCTTAATTATCTATCCTTCTCCAGATTCATAGACTCACAATCCCTTAGAATTCAAAGGGACCATAGAGATTTGGGGGAGGGGGGCAATGAGGGTTAAGTGACTTGCCCAGGGTCACATAGCTAGTAAATGTCAAGTGTCTGAGGCTGGATTTTAACTCAGGTCCTCTTGAATCTAGGGCTGGTGCCTTATCCACTGAGCCACCTAGCTGCTCCACCATAGAGATTTTCTAATCATTCCAGTTGAGGAAACAAAGACAAGTCAAATAACTTGTCTGTGATAACACAGCAAAACTATGGTACTGGGAGATAGTGACAGAATTTATCACTGACGTTCACAATACTGAAAACTTAAGTTCATCCACCAGCTTCAGCCTCTTTCTCTGTCAACTCTATTTCCAGGGCAGGAATCTTAACTGGTTTGAATTCATCTATAACTCTTCTGTCCACCACAAAATGGCCAATAGGAAGGAAGTAGAAAAAAGTCAAAGACTTAGATAAACTATACATTCTAGCTAGGCCAGACTGTTCTACCCAGAGGCAGAAAGCACGGGGACTTTTTGGCATGGAATCTCTACATAAGACTCACTTTGCCTCATATTGCCTCAGACATTTTCTAAAAAAAAAAAAATTCACATTCCTTCTTAATCATCTAGAGTTTAGCTTAAATGACAGGAGTTTTAACTCCTTCTTTGCAATTCAATTCAATAAACGTGATTAAATGCTCACAAGGGACTGGGATTATGAAATTTCATGGTGGAATAGGTCGTGCCTCAAGCACTTTCTAAGTACTTTAGCAATTCTTTAGGCTGATTCAACTAAAGGAGTTGGTATACAACAGATCCATTGTTTCATCAAAAGTGGGCACTCACACAGCTTGTCCATGTCTTAACCCATCCATTCCTTTTCATTATGTGGAATTCTCGTCCATAAAGGGGTGGGAGGAATTGATTGTGAGATGTAGAGAAGACGAGGGAGGTAATGGCAAATAGCCTCCATTTTCTCAATAAAGTATGAGGTGAAATCCTCAGCTAATGGGAAAAGGGAAGGAAGGTGGTATGGGAGACTTGAGAAGAGAATCAATAAGGGAGAAACAGAAGTATTCCTTTGCCGCATTAAGGGCCCATTTGAGATTAGATAACATAAATTTATAGTGGACACAGCATGTCTTTCTCTAGCTATGTTCAGCAGCATGTGGTAGGAGTAGAGAAAGCAGAAGGTGACACTAGTCCAGAGATGGGGTTTGGCAAGGTATAAACAGTGATGTCAACATGGATGTAGTTTAGTTTCTCCAGTAGTCTATAGGTATGTTGGTTTAGACAAACATTTCAATCATAAAGTACCAATCTTTACATGATCTACAGTATAAATCTCAGCATCCTCCATCCTCCTTTCTACCTCTATCACTGTGGAAGTGCATAAGACTGTGGGCCATTATACATTTTTATCTGTCTGATGGGTTGCTATGGCCAAAGAATTAATTCCCTGGGGGTCAACCTACTGGTGAAGAGTTGTACTTAGTTAGGTTGGTCCTCAGAGAGCAAACACAGTTTGTCATAAGTACTATATTCAAAGCCTTTCCAGGTTGGTTGGAGCTGCCAGAGTTTTAACAGTGTTTGCTTAGCTTTTGACAACCTATACACTGTATATATCTTGTATATACCAAGTGGTTTGCATCTCTATTACCTTACTATTGTCTCTCTTGTTAGAATGTGAGTTCCTTGATGGCAAGTACCATGTTTTTACCTTTTTCTGTATCCACAGTATCCCAGGAATACTACCCAGTGTGCCCAACCCCTGCCATCCAGCTACCATTCTCAACAATTTATTGAATCTGTTTTTAAAGGTTACCAATGAAGGTCTCATTTCCCAATTAAACAAGGATATCACAGAATCTCAGGCCAACTAATCGAGAATCCCTTCTATAAGATCCTAAACAAGTGGCCATCCAGTGACAGATAATAAGATCATAGATTTACAGCTGGAAAGGACCTAAAAGGTCATACTGTCCAGTCCTCTCAGGATGAGGAACATGAGGCCCAGAGAAATTAAATTTGTCCCAAGTCAAATAACTACTTAGTATGAGATAGGATTTGAACCTAGTCTTCCTTACTCCAAGTCCAGCACTGTCCCCAGGCTGCCTTAGAACTCACTACTTCCTGAGGCAACCCACTCTACTCCCCTCTGGAACAGCTTTACTAATTAGGAAGTTTTTCTTTACATGGAACCTAAATCTGCCTTTCTGAAACTTATACCCACTATCTTTCTTCTTCTTTCTGGGGAAGAACAGAACAAATTTTTTTTTTTTTGCAGGCAATGGGGGTTAAGTGACTTGCCCAGGGTCACACAGCTAGTAAGTGTCAAGTGTCTGAATCTGGATTTGAACTCAGGTACTCCTGAATTCAGGGCCGGTGCTTTAACCACTGCGCCATCTAGCTGCCCCAGAACAGAACAAATTTAATCCCACTTTCATATGAGAATCCTTAAAATTAAATTTTTTTTTCCGGGTCAATGAGGGTTAAGTGACTTGCCCAGGGTCACACAGCTAGTAAGTGTTAAGTGTCTGAGGCCAGATTTGAACTCAGATCCTCCTGAATCCAGGGCCAGTGCTTTATCCACTGTGCCACCTAACTGCCCCCAAGAGTCCTTAAAATTCTTGAAATAACTGACCAAAGATTAATGAATGGATAGAGCACTGGCCCTGGAGTCAGGAGTCAAATCTGGCCTCAGACACTTAACACTTACTAGCTGTGTGACCCTGGGCAAGTCACTTAAACCCAATTGCCTCACTTAAAAAAAAATTAATGAATATGCTTAAGAGGGACAGAAAGAAGCAGGATAGATATGAGTAGCAGCATATTTACATTCACAATGAGATAGATGTAGGGTATCATCAAAGACAAGGGAGGTAGACTGTCCATGTAACAAGAATGAAAAACAATAGAGTTTAAGTGATACACTGGTACAATCAAGATAGTAAAAGGACCAGAGAAAGGCCTGTAGCACATTTAGTAGATATTCTATGGATGATTTAGAGAAAGATGTAGGTAAGAATCACACAGGATGATAAAGTGTGAAGAGACTGTGACTTGTACAAGTGGTAGTACCTACACTCATGAGATCACACATCTAAGTAGCTAATGAAAAGCTAAATTAAGAACAGCAGCAGCCTAGCAGCCAGATGCTACAAGAATTTCCTTCCCTATTTTGGAGTGAAAATGTCAGCAAAATTTTCAAAGTAACTATATTACTTAAAAGTATATATGATAATATGAGTTAGATTAACAGAACTCAACATAGATTCTTGGAAAATCTGTTTTCATGATTTCCTAAGAATAATCCTGTCAGGAGAAGGAAATGGCAAACCACTCTAGTATTTTTGCCAAGAAAACCATGAAGAGTCAAACACGACTGAACAAACAACTGAACAAGAAGAATTACCTGTATACAAAGGGTGGCGTAAGAGCCATCATCAAGGAAATATATAACTGAAAAAAGCATTTAGGCCAGTCATAGAGCAAGGAATAACAAATGAAAAGACCAAGTACTTAGGCTCAGCTCCACTATCTACAGAAGTTTAAAAGCCCTAGAATAGGCTTCCAGTATTCTAGGTACATCCTCTCTGGAGTATTTATGGGAGGCTATGAAAAACAAACACATACAATTTGTAGAGGTGGATAGATTGCAGTCTACATTGACAAAAGAGTATTTACCTGGATGAGAGCATGAATAGTGAAATCTGATTTATAACTAACAATCTATTGATTATTTGGAATCTAATTTGGTACTTCTAAAAGGATTCAAAACAGTTGTTGTCTTATATAGGCTAGATATTCTACCTATAATGTTAAAGTCAATGTTTAGTAAAACTCTAGCCAAGTTCATTTAATTGTTATAAGTTTTAAATTAGTAGAGTTCATAGGACCATGGAAATTTAGCATTAGAAGTTGAAGTTAAAGAGATTTCAAGTGTAACATGCTTGGAAATAACAGGCATTAGCTTTTTTTTTTTTTTTGGTTTTTTTAGTGAGGCAATTGGGGTTAAGTGACTTGCCCAGGGTCACACAGCTAGTAAGTGTTAAGTGTCTGAGGCTGGATTTGAACTCAGGTCCTCCTGAATCCAGGGCCGGTGCTTTATGCACTGTGCCACCTAGCTGCCCCAGGCATTAGCTTTTGCATATATTAGTTAAAGCATAGGGACTTTGTTAACTAAAAGAAGAAAAACTTTATTTTTAAAAAATCTAATGTTTTACTCCATAAGCTAAGAGCCAAATTATTTCTAGTACCTAAATTACATCTAAACATTAATGAATAGTGCTGTAACGACAACCAAATTCATCAATTTCCTTAAATACTGAAATTCATGCCAGGTAGTGGTTTAACTGTATTCTACATACAGCCCAGTAATGCCTGGTAATGAGATGAGCTGTCGGAAACAGAAAATAGAGAGCTAGTCTGAGAATCAGGACAACTTGGATTCAAGTCCCACCTCTGATCCTTAAGGACTGTGGGACCCTGGGCAAATCACATGACCTCTTAGTACCCCAGGAAGCTTGCTGAGATGACAAATTACAGAACAGTTGCCTAATCTGAACTAGCACAGGGAGTTCTCCACAGGTCTAACAACCATCCCTAATCCCTCAATTTCAAAAAGTCAGAGGCCTAGAACTGGTTTGTCCCCTAGGTCCAGTGTAGAATATCAAGTGCTAGAATGGGGATCAAGAAGACCCAAGTTTAAATCCTACTTCAGACAGTTATTAACTATATGATCCTAGGGAAATCACTTAACTGCTCTCAGCCTCAGTTTCCTCATCAGTAAAATGGGGATAATAATAGTACCTATATCACATGGTTGTTATGAGGATCAAATGAGAGAAATGGTTTAAAAACTTTAAAGCACTAAATTATCATCATCATATTAATAATAATAATTATTATTACTTAAAAACCTGAGACTACCATTTCCCAGACCTCCAGGATATTTTTAACTGAGTGACCTTTGAAATCCAGGTAGCATTTCTTTCATTTATTTACCTGGCCCTGACCTGGATTCTAAGACTCCTCAGAGCTAACAGGTGAGGTTACAACTGAAGGCCTGTGACTAAGCATGATGGTCAAGGTCTGTTCATTCCTCCTGCTGTCTTCAAGCTTGGTCAGATGAAGATCCAAAGTCTCTTAATCTAAAAATAGCTTCTAGATAGGGCTGGATCTGCAGGCCTAGTCCAAGCCCGCCTGTTCTACAGGCCAAATTCCAAGCTTCTTAAGAACCAGGGCTAGTTCTTACATATTTGTATATTTAAATTTCCTCCACAGTACCTAGCACTGTTCATGAGTGCTCAGTAAATATCTGGTGAGTGGATCACAGTGTTAACACTGGAGAAATACAAGCAAACTAGAATCTCTTCTATTCTTTGGAAGCCTAGGGCAATATTTTTAGCCTCAAGGTCCTGACAGTGGTCTATGACAGTTTAGGTGACAGAAGAAAGCTTTGCCTAGTGGCAACTTAGGGCTTATGTCCAGTCCCAAGAGACATTTTTTTTAATAGCTTTGAAATTGATTCAGGCCAAGCCTTGAAGTAGCAATTTCATCATTTAGAAAAAGCCTTATTAATGCTTTCTCTCCAAGTGTAACATTTAACAAAGACTTAGATCTGCCATTACAGACTGAGGTCTGATTGATTAAAGACATAAATGGATGCTGAAATCATGCCTAAAGATTTCCCTTCCACTACAATTCTGATACAAATTCTAAAAGTGTTATCTGGTGCACAAGATGTATTTTATATGTCAAAAAGGTACAAGGTAGCATAAGCATAGAGAAAGAAAGCTGACCCTGGAGCCAGAAATCATTGGGTTCAAGCCTTACTTCTAAGCCCCTTTGTTGTTGTTGAGTTGTGTCTGACTCTTTGTGACTCTTTCTGAGGTTTTCTTGGCAAAGATACTAGAGTGGTTTGTCCATTTCCTTCTCCAGCTCATTTTATACATGAGGAAACTCAGGCAAGCAGAGTTAAGAGACTTGTCCAGAGTCACACATCTAGTATGTATCTGAAGTAAGATTTGAACTCAAGAAGATGTCTTCCTGACTCCAAGGCCCAGCACTCTATCCACTATCTATCTAGCGGCCCCTAAGCCCCTTACATACTGGTTTATATAATCCTTGGCAACTCACTTAACCTCTTAGGACTCAGGCAATGCTCTAATACTATGAGGAGCAGAAAAAGACTAACCTGCATTGGCAGAGGGGGTTTCCTCACCCAGGAGTACTCTAACAATGAAATCACAGGTCTAGTCCCTATCCCTATACAAAAAGGTCAGTAAACCAGTTGATACAACTTTAATGAAGAATTTCCTTTTCCTAGTATATGAATGTGAGGGGATTTTTATTGACAAGTCCATCCTCCATTTTCCCTAATCTAATTGTTCTGAGTTGGATAAAAGCATTACTCAATTTTAGATGTTCCTCATATAAGATGTCCATGTCCTTCCTCTTTAATGTTAGCCTTGACAGGGATTACTAGTTGTGAATTTGAGTGTGGTATTAAAATGACTTACCCACATATGCAAAAGTCCCTTTTAACTTAATTCAATGAATATTTTTACTTTAGGATGCAGAGATAAATAGAAACAGCTTAAAATTTGCTGTTGCCAAGGCACCTGTGCAAAGTAAAATCATGCCTGGAAACTGGGCTAAGCACAGCCACCAAAAAAATGCTGCAGCAGCACTTGCCATAAACCCACTACCTTTGGTCAAACATAAGAGAGGTGAATCATCTCTGAAACAACAAGAATGACCTTGAAATGAATCCTCATGTTTTAAGGGTTTTTCCATACTTGGGATATGGTCCCATGCTTGAGAAAGAAGTTGTGCCTTCCTAAACCAAGCACTTGGTGAAACATTAGGAATACAGCTGTGCTCTTAAAGGGTTGTAGGGTGGTTTCCCATAGTGCCAAAGAGGTCACCATACTCCTGCTGCTCTGTCAATCAACTCTAAAGTAAATACTCTTAGAGGTAGGGAGGAAAGCATCATATAAAAAAAGATGTTTTAATTATGCCAGTATATGAAAGATGTATCTATCATTATCATGTATTTCATTTATTTCATTAGCTGGAATAAAACACTCAATATTACCTGTATCCCAATTCTTCACTGAACTGGATCATATGAAGAATGTAAGATTCTTTGCTTGTCCCTGTGAGGCCAGGCAGCAATAAGACAGTCGGTCGGGTGCTAGCATCCAAATAACATGTACTCTTGTTATTATCAAACCAGTCCAGTGAAATCTGGCCTCCATCTGCTGTTTTAATAAGCTCACTTCAAAAAAAAATTCAAAAGACAAAAATGATTCTCTTTTGTAGTCCTTATATTTGGTAACTATCACCTCTTCAATTAAATTAATGTTATAGAGGATCTTAATTTTTTGAATCATAGGTCTACAACATTACTGGTTCATTTAAAAATGATTATGCTTTTCTGCATTTTTTCATGCTTCTGAGAAGCCACATAAAAGCCACTTTCTTTCAATGCAATGTTATAATGATAATAACACTTGGTTTTGAGTTATCTGCAGCAGCCGGAATAAAAGAGATGCCATGTAATAATAATTACAATAATAACTAATATTTTCACAGTGCCTGAAAGCAGTCCAAATTCTTTCACATTTCCTCATCATTATGAAATGGATGAATAGCCAGTATTAACTCCAACTTGATTAAGTCATCTAGGAGAATTAGAAATAAATATAATTCAGTCCTTCTGATTCCTGGTCTTAAGTATGCTTTGAGCTAAACCTTGTTATCTCCTATCAGTATCAAGTAACATACCACTTTTAAAATATTCTAAAGTACCCATCAGAAAGCATCAATGCACTCATACTATGTTCCCAAACAGTCCAAGTTCCAGGCAACAAAAAGAACTCCAGAAGGACTAGATGACTCAGGGAAATTAATAATAGGCACCATCTCTGTTTCCTGGTTACTGCTACATTCTGGACTGTCTTTAGTGCCTGAAGGTCATTACTACAGAATCCATTCATTCACCAAATAAAGTGATTTCCATACATAAGAAGTTCATATCTCAAAGCCCATAGTGAATAGCACCTTTTGCAGTTTTCATTTATTTATTTATTTATTTTTGCATCATTAGTTGCCTATCTTTCTGTTTCTATGGTGCATATCACCAAAGGACTTCAGGTACTCTGGGACAGCTGAATCACTTCTCAGAAAACAGGTACAAAAACATTTCTTTAATTCTAGAAATAGCCTGTTCAGTCTAAGGTCAAACATTTTAGTTGAATGGCAATAACTGGGAACATCACTATTTCACTTGATTTACTGTACCTATTTCTAGGCCAGATACCTTTCATTCACACACCTCTACCCCACATACTATATTTACTAAACAGAAGTACTAGGGCCCAGGTATTGGATGATTGTGGGATCCCTTCCTGCAAGGCAGTAAAGATGGCTATGGAGGAGGGAAAAAAACCGGTACTTACTTTCTGTACTGCACCTGGGGCTTAGAAGTGATGAAAGGTCTCAGTAAAGTCTGCCCCCGGCTCTCCCAGCACCAAATGGTGGGATAGTAGGTTTCTGTCACTACAGGACAATGGTCCTGAAGGAAGCGGCTCAGACTCTCACCCCCTATCACCAGTTGGGGTTTCTGGGAAAAGGCAATATCAGTGAAAGGTTCAAAAACAGTCTCGTTAGTATTCCACTAAGTGTTCACACGCGTTCATTTTCTCTTTCTCTACATTTGCTACGAGGCCTATGGCAAAGAACTCACAATAAACTGGAACTAACTTGCAAGTTTTATTTCTGAAACGGCCCCACGGAGTGATGTAGGTTCAGGAAAGGAAGCCACACCAAAAGCTCCCAGAAGTTTCGGAGACACAGAACCGTGCCATAGTTCATCAATAATACAATGACCCAGTGACAGCCCGGCTTACATACTAGCCCGGTGTGCTCTGCGGTCAGCCAGGGTCGAGGGCATTTCTTGGGGAAGAGACCTGGCGTTGCTTGCTGCTCCTTAGCGCCAGAAGGGAATGAATAGCGGCAGCTTAGGAGATGGGGCGAGGGGAAATGGGTGCGTTTCCCGCGACTTCCCGTTAAAAGCATTTACTTTGGCGACAGTGTGCATGCCGGTAGTTTGGAGAAAGCAATCGTCCTTTCATTCTTTCTTCAAACCAGGTGCGGGAGGCTGGAGTCACCTGCATCCCGGTGTAGCAGTGTTCAAGTTTCCTTGGCCTCTCTAAGGGCAACGCACCCTTGTTCCCCCTGCCAGCGCCCGTCCCTCTCCCTTCGCTTCCCACCCCCGCCCCCGGCGCGCCCGAGCTCCTCTTGGTCCCCAACCCCCTCCACCGCCCACCTCACCTTGGCAATGCTGCTCAGGTAGTAGCAGGCATAGGCAACGCTGAAACCCAGGACCAGAGACAAGCCCACACCAGAGCCTAGGAACCCGACCCGGACTTGGTGCTCCAGATACAGGGAAAACTCCCGGGACAGCATCTCCAGGTCCATGGCCAGCCGCAGATGCGCTGTGCGCTGCCGATCGTGCGCAGGGTCCCGGGAGGATGGAGAGGACCAGAGCCCCGGGGCTGGAGCAAGGAGGCGCGCAGCAGCTAGCTACGCGGCCGGCCGCCGGCACTCCTCTACAGCGGCTCCTACCGAGGAAATGGGCCGTTTCCGCCTACTGAAGCGGAGCGGGCAGGGCCGAGAAGGAGACGTAACTGGGGCCACCCATCACCGCCCCCCCCCTCCACTCCCACCCCTACCCCCGCCCGCTGCTGCCACTGCTGCGGTCGCCGCCGGCTCCTCCCCGGCTTTACGGAGAGCCGCCCCCGCCTTCGACTAAGGAACCTTCCAGAGGAGCAGGCTGGAGCTTAGGGCTGACCGGAGGGGAGGGAGAAGGAGTGGCCTGGGGAAGGGAGGGGGGGAGGGCGGGGGAGAGCAAAAACCCGACCCCATTTAAAACCCTCCAGTGAAGGGAGTCAATTTGGGGTCATCGCTAAATTATGAAAAGGTCAGGCTACAGTCCTCCCTCCTGGCTCGGGACAATGATATGCGGCTATGACCTTGAGCAACTCCCTCTAAGAGTGGGTTAACCCTCCCCGGGAAAAGCTTAATTAAGAAGCCTAGGGGGCAAGTCCAGGACTGAGGATGGACTCCGGTGTTAAGAGGAAAAAGTGTGAGGAAAGTCGATGCGTAAAGTGAAGAGAAAGACATTTAAGCTGTGGCCTCCAAAGAACGACAAAAGCGGAGGAGGCGCCTGGAAATGTTACTCTCGATAGGAATCTGAACACACAATCAGGTTTAAAATGCTTACGTATTGTGACCCTGGGCAAGTCACTTAACCCTCATTGCCCCGCAAAAAAAAAATAGTAATCATAAAAAAATTAAAATAAAATGCTTATATATTCTACAACACATGCATGGATCAGAAGTTAGTGCCTGATATATCCCCCCCAAAATAGATGAAATGGGTCAAAACAAAAAATGACCTCCAAAATCTAAGTCTCCTGAACGTTTAGTGTTTATAGCCACACCGAATACATCTTCGTTTTGTAATAAGTCAGGTCATCTAATACTAGCACACAGGAAAAGGTTTGGGAAATAGATTTTCCTAAGTTTATTTATAGCAACAAGAATAAAGCCAGGAAATTTAATTAGGTATTTGAAAAGGCTCAGAGAGAGGGATTAGTATTCTACATTATGAGTTGTTTAGGTGATTAACTCGATATGCTGGAATATATGTATGTATATGTTGGTCTACTTCTAAATCTGTAGGGGTTATGAGCAAGATTATACAGGGTATAACAAAAGCTATTAAAGCCTAAAACTCTACTTGCATTTTAGGACACCCTGTAAAATAATCCTTAGATAAATTTTAAATTAAAAACTTGAAAAATTCTTTTTAATCCAGGTTAGAGGAAACAACAGATAACTCCTGAAAATGGCAGGAATTCCACTCACTGAAAAGAAACTGATATATATTTGCTTTAGGTGTGAGCATCATTAGTTTATCTAAACAGTTTTTTGAGTTCAGACATTTTTTTTTCATTTATTTTTTGATGAGGCAATTGGGGTTAAGTGACTTGCCTAGGGTCACACAGCTAGTGTCAAGTGTCTGAGGCTGGATTTGAACTCAGGTCCTCCTGAATCCAGGGCCAGTGCTTTATTCACTGAGCCACCTAGCTGCCCAGAGTTCAGACATTTTTAATGTGTCACTTTTAGTAGGAATTTCAAGTGTCAATATAATCTTAATTTATATTCCTTAAGGGAAAGAACATTGATATTATAGTGTATGGTGTATCAGATAAGTATTGAAATATCTCTGATGAATATCTTAGCCCTGTTTTAAAAGTAAACAGACTAAAAAAAGAAAAAAGAAAAAAACTTGAACAGATTATTGCAAAACTTCGCCTTCAGGCCTGAGGGATGATAGAGATGTGCCTCTTTCAGTTGTAAAATGAAAAAAATCATAAGAATATTCACTCCTGGGGGCAGCTAGATGGCCTGGTGGATAAAGTATCGGCCCTGGATTCAGGAGTACCTGAGTTCAAATTTGGCCTCAGACACTTGACACTTACTAGCTGTGTGACCTGGGCAAGTCACTTAACCCTCATTGCCTCACCAAAAAAAATTTAAAAATTTAAAAAAGAATATTCACTCCTAAAAAACGGAATCAAATTTATAAAAATACAAGTCATTCCCCAATCGATGAATGGTCAAAGGATATGAACAGGCAGTTTTCAGACAAAGATATCAAAGCTATCTATAATCATATGAAAAAATGCTCTAGATCAATATTGATCAAAGAAATGCAAATTAAAACAACTCTGAGGTATCAACTCACACCTATCAGAGTGGCAAATATAGTAAAAATGGAAAATACTGGGTGTTGGAGGGGATATGGGAAAGCTGGGACGCTAATCCACAGTTGGTGGATTTGTAAAAAGATCCAACCATTCTGGAGAGCAATTTGGAACAATGCCCAAAGGGCTATAGAACTGCATTCACTTTGATCCAGCAATACCATTGCTAGGTTTACATTCCAAAGACATCCCCAAAAAGAGAAAAAGACCTATTTGTACAAAAATACATGTAGCAGCTTTTTGTGGTGGTTAATAATTGGAAATCAAAGGAAAGCCCATCAATTGGGGAATGACTAAAGAAGCTGTGGTATATGATGGTGATAAAATGTTACTGTGCTATATGAAATGATAAGCAGGATGATTTCAGAAAGGCCTGGAAAGACTTGTATGAACTGATGCATAGTGAAGTGAGCAGAACCAAGAGAACATTATGTACAGAAACAGCAATGAAGAACTGTGAATGACAACTATTCTCAACAATACAGTGATCCAAGACAATCCCAAAGGACTATTGATGAAACATACTATCCACCTCTAAAGAAAGAACTGATTTAGATGAAACACAGACTGAAGCATGCTATTTTTTACTTTCTGTCATTTTCTTTCTTTTATTCAAGTTTTCTTGTAGAAAATTACTAATATGGTAAGTTTTTACATAATCGTACTTGTATAGCCCATATTGGATTGCTTACTGCCTCAGGGAAGGGGGAGGGAAGGGGTAAAGGGAAGGAGGGAAGGAGGGATAAAAACTGGAACTCAAAACTATAAATAAAAATGTTTATTACTTAAAAAAAAATTTACCCTTGGAGCAGCTAGGTGGTGCAGTGGATAGAGCATGGGCCCTGGAATCAGGAGGACCTGAGGCCTCAGACACTTGACACTTACTAGCTGTGTGACCTTGGGCAAGTCACTTGACCCCACTTGCCTTCCCCCCCAAAAAAATTCACCTTTAGTCATTCATATCAATGGAAGGTGAGAAAGTCTAGATTAAAGATATAGATAGATAATATATATCTACGTATATGTGTATATGTATATTATACATGTATATAGACATATAGACATATAATGTAGGAGGCAAAAAAAGGGTTAATAGAAAAACCTAACATGCAAGCTTTAATTCAGATATTAGCTCCAAAAGGGAGTTAGACCCCAGTTAATGGATAACTTACAAGTTAGGATGCTGGGTTCTCTTACCTACAGGAATCAGTGCCTATAATGGAATAGAGTGAGCTAGGCCCTGAAGACCTGAAACTATAACAATAAAGGAATTGACAGACTATAGAAATGTAGAATAGAAATAAATGAAAAATGAAGATATTTTGAAACTAGTCATGAGAAACAGAAAGAGACATGCGCAGAAAAGGCCAAATATGTCCCCGGATTCACCTTATGACGTGTAAACCCCCAAAACACACCTCTACTGAAAAAGGTACCCACCTCAGGTGTTGGTTTAGGACCCCAGGGACTCCAAATTAGGATAAGCCTACTTACTAGCTGTGTGACCCTGGGCAAGTCACTTGACCCTCATTGCTCCACCAAAAAAAAAGAGATTAATCTTGGTGGGGATATGAAGAGCAGATTGGAAGTGAGAAAGAATAGAACCTAGACCGGGTTTTTTCTCTCTGGCTATACCAAATAGATCTAAACTAGGATTTCCCATGCTATAAGGAATCTGTTCTCAAGCTCTCTCTCTTTACTAACTTCTTTTTTTTTTTTTTAATTTTATTTATTTATTTATTTTTTAGTGAGGCAATTGGGGTTAAGTGACTTGCCCGGGGTCACACAGCTAGTTAAGTGTTAAGTGTCTAAGGCCGGATTTGAACTCAGGTACTCCTGACTCCAGGGCTGGTGCTCTATCCACTGTGCCACCTAGAGCTGCCCCTCTTTACTAACTTCTAATGTGCTTTAATAAATACTTAAAAGTCTGAGCCCTTGCTAAAGCTTCTAACTTAAGGTGACTACTCATTAGATTTTAGACATCACAGCTAAAATTTTAGTCCCTTACAGTTGCAGAAAGGTCAAGGATAAGGATTGAGAAAAAGACCAAAAGATTTGGTACTTAAGAGATTGTGAGTAACTTTGGAGAGAACAGTTTCAGTTGAATGATGAAGTTCAAAGTGAGACTATAGAGTTAAAGAGAAAGTGGAGAAGGAAAGTGTTAAGGGCTAAAATTCTAGCTAGTCTGTCTAAAATATCCAATGAGTGGTCGCCAATAAATTATAAGCCTTAGCAAGAGTTAGACTTTTAAGCGTTTATTAAAGAGAATAAGAATTTGGTAAAGAGAGAGAGAAAGGCCTAGATTCCTATCTATTAAAGGGAGAGCACATTTCTAGCTCCCTTCTCCCCTGGAGTCCTCAGGAAAGAGTACGTCTCTTCCTTCTTCCTCCCACAAACAGACGTCACTTCCTGACACCAAAGAAAAGACTCCTGGTATTGCCCTCAAAGACCTTTGCTTCATGGGTGGAACTTTTCTACAGTAAGCCTCCAGCAGGTGGCGTCATTCCAATCGTTACAAAAGGAAAGAAAGAAAAAGATGCAGAAAGAAAATGGGAGCACCTTTTATAAATGGCCTCCTCAAGGAGTTTTACCACAACGAGAGGACTAAAATAGGATGGTAGCTAGCAGGGATGAATGGATCAAGGAAGGATTTTTTTTGAGCATGGTGGAGACATAGATATATGTGTAGGTAGTGGGGCAGGGAGAGATTAAGTAGAAGAGAGAGAGGGGATGACAGAAGAGGCAATCTGTTGGAGAAGATGGGATGGAAAAGGGATACCTCTTCACCTGAGACAGGTAAAGGAGGAGATAGTGGCAGAAGGCATTTGGATGCTATGAGATGAAGAAAAGAGGAGAAAGGGAAGCTCTGGGTGAAAGGCCTCAATTTTTTCAATAAAATATGGGGCAATGCTCTCAGAAGAGAGGGAGGGGAAGAGCCATAGGAAGTTGGAGGAGGGATAAAATGGTTTGGAAGATTTGCTATAGTTAGTGGGCAGTTAGGAAGGTATAAAAGGATTGCCGAGCAGCAGTTGAGGTTATGTAACATAAATTTGTAGTAGGCCCAGTTAGCATTTCCATTATTTTCTCTACCTTTGTTCAGCAGCACTTGCTTAAAGCAGCAAATGGTGGAAGTGACCTAGGACTAGCACATGGCCTAGAAAGATCAATGATGTGATAGGGGGGCAAGGGACTGGAGAAGAGGGAGGTGTAGAGTTGAACTGCTTCAACAAGGCATCAAGATAGAGAAAGGAGGAGAGTGTAGCTGGTACAGAGGTGATAACCTAGGAGAGATCTGATCAAAAGATCAAAGGATTGGAGGTCATAGCAGGGACAAAGAACAGGATTTGGAGTTGCAGGACAGAGGGAAGGAACTGCCAATGCCTTATCCGATAGATATTAGATAAAGGGGAGCTTCAAAGTTCATGAACATGGAAGTGGTGCATTTGTGGGCCATCAAAAGGTAAAGAGTATAACAATTTTTGTGCATAGCTGAGGTGGGGTAGAGGAATAGGTAATGGGAAATTAGTGAAGTGAGTAACTGTGATGTAAGGGTGTTTGAAGGAGTATCTTTCTGTCTGTCTGTCTGTCTAGATAGCTAGCTAAATCCCCTAGTATTCGTGTAAAGTTGCTATCTAGCATACTATCTAAATTTCTAATGAGTGGTCGCCAATAAATTAGAAGCTTTAGCAAGAGTTTAGATTTTTAAGTATTTATTAAAGAGCATTAGGATCTAATGATCAGAGAGAAAGGTAAAAATCTAACTATGTCTAAGAGACCCCCATCATCTGACCTGCCATGGCGAGGTCAGGAACAAAAAGGACCCAATGCTACCTTCTTCTTCCCAGAAGCCTCTCCTCGAAAACAAACAGCCCATACACACACACACACACACACACACACACACACACACACACACACACACACACCTCCAAGCTAATTGTCTGGTAGCTTTGATAGACAGTACCCACTAGCAAACCTCACTTCTTGATGCCAAGGAACTGACCTCCCAAGCCACATGGCTTGCCCTCAGATGTCTTCTCCTCATGGTGGAGCTTTCCTACAGTAACTCTCCAGCAGGTGGTGTCACTCCAATTGTTACATTAGGAACGGAGTTGTGGAGGAAAGATTCTGAGCCAAGTACTGAACTCACTCAGGAAAGAGGTCAGTCAGTAAGTAATGGCTATTAGAATTTTGATGGAGTGATAGATATGGGTTGAGTGAACCTCAAAGAAGGAGAGTTTAGTGGGCAATGATGGTCAAGGGAGAAGCTGGAATTGGCAATGTAGAGCAAGGATAATACCAACTCCCCACCTTGACTAGTGAGTGGGGGAATGAGTGAAAGTGCAGCCAGTACTAGAAATGGTCATAAGATTTGAGAGGCTGTGTCATGAGGAGGAAGCCAGAAGATGGAAGGAAAGAAAAAGGAAAAGATGAAAGATGAAAGCAAATTGGTAGGCTACAGGTCAGGCCTTAAAGAGCACAATGGAAGAGGTGAGTAGCTTTTGGGTGGGGCATTAGGGAGATTGGATTGAGGGGAATGGGAATAAAGGATTTTACTGAGGAGATGAGAAATGTGATTTAAATCAGGGCTTCTTAAACTTTTTCCACTTTTGACCCCTTTTTGCCTGAGAAATTTTTACTCAACCCCAAGCATATAGGTATATAAAATAGGTATACAAATCAAATGTTTATTGCCAAATTTTTCACAACTCCCACATTCAGTTATGTGATCCATATGGGGTTGAGACCTACATTTAAGAAGCTTTGGTTTAAATGATAACTGATGAGGGTTCAAAATCATTGGAGAGGGAGTGCATGATCAAGGAGGAGTTTATTCATTTTGAGGATTAAGTTTAGGTAGATTTTCATTGTCCACAGGGGTTTGACCACTTAACCCCCATTGCCCTGCAAAAAAGAAAAAAAAGGAACAGAATCCTATTCTCTATAGCACAATAAGTTTCCAATGAATGAAATTTCCAAGTAGTGAAATACTAAAAGTCATGCCATTAAAAAGTTAAGGAGAGGGGCAGCTAGGTGGCACAGTGGATAGAGCACCAGCCCTGGAGTCAGGAGCACCTGAGTTCAAATCTGGCCTCAGACACTTAACACTTACTAGCTGTGTGACCCTGGGCAAGTCACTTAACCCCAATTGCCTCACTAAAAAAAAAATAAATAAATAAAAGTTAAGGAGAGGGGCAGCTAGGTGGCGCAGTAGATAGAGCACCGGCCCTGGATTCAGGAGTACCTGAGTTCAAATCTGGCCTCAGACACTTAACACTTACTAGCTGTGTGACCCTGGGCAAGTCACTTAACCCCAATTGCCTCACCAAAAAAAAAAAAAGTTAAGGAGAGCCAAACGTTTTATCTTTCAGAACTGTGGATAGCAGTTACATTTGTAATTAGCCATAATGTTACAAAAGACAAAGTATGTGAGTGTATGTGTGATCTGTAATTTCATCATTTTAAGGAAATCCCATCTCTACCAATCCAGCTCACAACATGTCTATGACTTGCTAAAGAAATCCTAAGGATCTCTTTGAGGCATAAATAACTTACTTAAGGTCATATAGTCGGTGTCAGGGACAGGCTTTAAGACCGTGTCTTCATGACTTCAAGCTTAGCACTCTATCGCCTATGTCATGCTGCCTTCTAAATGGACTATTTTGGGGGCAGCTAGGTGGCTCCGTGGATAAAGCACCAGCCCTGGATTCAGGAGAACCTGAGTTCAAATCCAGTTTCTGACACTTGACACTTACTAGCTGTGTGACCCTGGGCAAGTCACTTAACCCTCCTTGCTCCGCCCCAAAAAACTAAAATAAAATGGATTATTTCAAGTAAACAAATATAAAACCTTTTTCACAAATAAAGCAAGTGCAGCAGGAGCTAAAAAGAAAAGTTAAAACCTTCTTTTCATGAAACTTTGATGAAAGTCTGAATCTTAAAGTTGAAAGGGATCATAGAAGGCATCTAAGGATGGTCTTTTAGAAAGAGCATTGAACTGGCAGTGAGTGAGACCAGGGTTTTAATCCTAGACCTGATTTTTAATAGTTATAGGACCTTGAATTAGTCATTTACCCTATCTGAAACTCATTTTCTTCATCTATAAAATGAAGATAATAATACTTGCACTACCTACCTCACAGAATGATTGAGGAAAAAATGTTTTGTAAAGCATAAAGCATGATTATATTTACATTGAATGTGCCAACAAACACAAAGACAACTGTTCTACATAAACACTAAGGGAGATGTGATTACACTAGCTTCTTGTGGTGCTGTACTTGGGCAAGCCAACAAATAGCAGTTCAAGCCCTGAGTTGCTAGTTTGAGTTTGCATGCATGGACAAGACCCTGATATTCAAGCTCACTCGTGTGCATGCATTAGCAGGCCACTCTCCCTGTGTCTTTTAGCCTTTTTCTCCTAGTCTTTTATGCATTTTTCCTCTTTTCTAAGGGTATGATTAATTTCCAACAGTACTTCATAACTTATCAAATAGCTCTATGCCCTATTCCCATAGGATATTACATAGAATATAAGTTCCTTGAGGTCAGGGACTTCCATTTTTGTCATTATATTCCCAGTGCTTAGCACAGTTCCTGGCATATAGTAGGTACTTGATAAATGTTTGTTGGTGGCAGTGTCAGAGGAAAGAAGAGGGCAAACTCAAGAGATCTTATAAATTAACAGACCTTGGCAACAGATTAGATATGGTGTGAGGGTGGGGTGGGGAGTGGAGAGATTATGGAGAGTTGAGTTAGGAAGAGGAGCGTGTTTTGGTGGAAAAGTAAAATATGATAAGAAAAAGAAGAAAGTAGAATTTAGTGTTTTCACAGTAGAAATAATATAAAGAGTAGAAAAGTTTGAATGTATGGTGGGAAATCTCTTTAAAGAAACAAAAGAAAGGGATACAAATACATAGACATGAAGGATAATCTGGAAGAAAAGCAAAAACCAACAATAATAAAGACTATTTGACTTCTATACAAATAAAACATGTTGATCTCAAGGAAAGAATTTGCAGAGACAACTTAAGGATCAGAGCTGTCCCAAAAGAGCATGACAAATTAAAAAAAAAATCTGAACACCATAATGCAAGAAAAAATACAAGAAGATTAAGGGGTGCAATGTTAAAAGTCACAGAGATTTGAGTAAGCCATAGACATTGCTATAGTGTTAAGAGTCTAAACTTTCTGACTTCCCCACCCACTATTTTGTGTCTGACTACACTACAGGTGTATTCAGAGAAATTTGTAAGCAGGAACTCACAGTATTGTCTGACCCATGCACATCAAAGTCACAATGGAAGGAAGAATTATTTTACTCCCCTCATAGTACCACTCCTGGCCAGCAAACTGGGCAAAACCTTTTGACTCCCAGTTTTGTGATAACTGCTCTCAACTGCTAGCCATCTCCTAGGCAAACCAACTATTGGATAACTCAGCCTGTTAATGTAGGGAATATGGCCAAATCTTTTCTGCATCTCCTCATAAGATGAATCAGCTACCCCCCACCCCCAGTATTCTAAGTGCCCACTACCAAATGCCATCTTCTCTTGCTGACCTTGGACATCTCTGATATATTTCTTCTGGCCTGAAATCATGGTGACTCTTTTTCAATGTCCTACTCCTATCATGCCAGTCGGACTGTCCTTAGGCAAATCTATTTATGTTATATGCCCAGAATTTTCCCTGGCACCAAAGCAACACAGAAACATTTAAGGGAAAAAGAATAACTGCTGGCTAATGCAGAAACTTCTTCAGACAGTAGCTATAAGTGAAAACCCAAAAAACAAAAAAAGAGCCTGTAGGCCTTGGACTCACAAGACTCATTTGTAGGAAGATATCTGTACTCAGAATATGTCGCATCTTCCTTCCTAACACCCCTGCCTAGTCATTCTCTGGATATTTCCCATATCCTGTGCTTGTACTTCCTATTTGATTCAGTGAGTTCTCTCACATGATAGCTAGCTAGCATTTATATAGCACTTTAAGGTTTGCAAAAGACATTCCATATGTTATCTCATCATTGCCTCATGACAATCCTGTGAAGTAAGTGCTATTACCATCCCCATTTAAAGAAAAGGAGACTGGGGCTAAAAAGAGGTTAAGTAGATCTGTCCAGGGTCAAGTGGCTGTGTTAAAGTCAGGATTTGAACTCAGGCCCCCTTGATTCCAGGTCCATCTATTTATTCACTGATCCACCTCCCTGAATTATCTATTATTTAGTGTTTCCCAATCTATGACATAAGAGATGAGAAGCCAGCCAATTGGGCAACAGCCCCACCTCCCTATAAACCCATGGCTGTCATTTGTGCTTAATGGGAAGCTCTGGAATAAACCCAGGCATCCTACAAGCCAAATGAAGTGAATGACTAGTATGACCCAGCGGAATATGCTGAATTCAAGAGGAGACTTTAGAAGTAGATGGCAGACTCTTCTTTCTCTTCATGAACTGATCTGAAGACCAGTATTCTCAAGGTTCCAACCCAACCTGATGGCATCCTTCCCTCATTGTACTGGTTTCTCTACCTATCTTCCCCCCAATTTTTTGGCCTCTAGCCTACCCTGAGGTATATTCAATTGTATCATAGCAAAAGGCCAATTACTTTATGCAGAAACATTGGTCTGACCAAACCTTTTGTAATCCTCCCCTTCTTTAAGTCTCTTAATTGCTGGAATACCCCATAAGGACTGAGATAGTTATATAAATATAAGCCGTTATTATTTTCTATTTATCCTCTTTATAGAATATCTAAGAATTGGTCAACTAGATTCTGCTTAAGTATTTCTGGTGATGGAGATTTCACTATCTTACAAGGCATCCTTTCCATTTTCAGACATTTCTAGTTTATTAAGGGCCTGAGTTATATCCCTTCACCTTCTGCTTTAACTTGTATGTGTTTTGTTAATATCTTATATATGCTTATTTTTATACATGCCATTTCTTGATAGAATAAAAGCCCCTTTAGGGCAAGGATTATTTAATTTTTGTCTTTGTATGTTCAGGGCTTGACACATGATAGATCATTGATTGATTCCCACTACCCTAGCCTTTGGGAATGCAGGGTCATCTTTATAACATGATAAGGTACTCACAATAGGGCTTCAAGGCAAAAGCAGATTACATATAATCTGGGGGAAAATACTGATTTGGTTCTGTTCTTCATGAGTTTAAGTGGATTCCTCAAAAGATTCAGATCCTACTCCATCAAATCAGATGTCAAAATAACACCTATTTATTTGGATTCTGGGGTGAATACTCATTTTCAGTACAAAATTATCCTTGTACTCTCAGCTGCTCTCACTCCTTGTCCTGGTATGCTTGCTCCATCTGCTATCACTATTTTTAGGAATATAGAGGAGCTATAGGAATTCTTCTTGTATATCCATCCAACTCCTCCATTGGTTCTTTCTGCTCTGGATTATAATAGTGGTTGCCAGGATTTAAGGGGGAATAGCAAACTGAAAATGCACCTTTCTCTACTTCTACAAGAAAAATTCATATAAATGCAGTACTTCCTTATGTTATATAGTATAAGGAGGCACATTCTGTTTTTTAAGTCTGTTTCAGAAGTGTACTGACATTTTTAATGGCTGGAGTTATGCCAGATGGTAGAAAATTGAGGTGAAGAAGAAAGAAGTTTCCTAAGGAGACTGGTCCAAGTGTTGGATAATTAGGGGGTGATAGAGACTTCAGGGGTAGGGGATGGTAGCTGGTTGGAACTTACTGAGATTCAGGGAAGACTTTAAGTCTTTGAAATGACTCAGAACTAGTGAGTCCTGACTTTAGCATTTGTTTCTTCTTCTTCTTCTTCTTCTTCTTCTTCTTCTTCTTCTTCTTCTTCTTCTTTTCCTCCTCCTCCTCCTCCTCCTCCTTCTTCTTCTTTTTGGACAATGCGGTTGCGATGTCAATATTCCACCTATATGCATTTGGCGAGCATCAAAGGGCTTCCACTTCTGCCTACCTCACTCCATCTCTGTGATCTCCTCTGGGACAGAATGCACTTAGGATAACATTCCATCACCACAGTGGAAAGACCATTGGATTTGAAATTAGAGGACCTGGTTTGAATCCTAGTATTGTTCCATATAACCTGTGCATCCATAGACAAATCACAATCTCTTGGGGGATCAGTTCTTTATGTTTGTAGCCCCATCCCTGCTCCTTTGATAGTTGGTGGGTTTGGTGGTTCTCTGTAGGTTGACCCTGTGACTCTGTGTGTTGAGTATGTGGAAGGAGATATAACTCCTGGTTGGCGGAGAATTTTTTAGAGATGTAGAGTTTGAGAGAGGAACTGAGGAAAGAGATGAAACAGACAAGAAGAGACAGCTTGGTAAGGCATGGACTTTGGTAGATTGGAGTTCTCCTCGGTGCCATAGGCTTGTGAGGAAAAAAATGTATCCTTTGTTTGTCAGTGCTTCTACCCACAGAGATTGCTAAGAGCAGACTTCTTGGGTGAGAGTATTGTTTCCTTGGTGGAGCTGAGATTTCACCTTGCTCCTGAAGTGCAGGGTCTCATGACTCTTGTTTTTCATAATATCTAGTGTAATCTGTATAAGTTCCTCAATTACCATGTTGCTACTTATTTTATTTTACTATTTTTTTTTCAGGGCAATGGGGATTAAGTGACTTGCCCAGGGTCACATAGCTAGTGTCAAGTGTCTGAGGCTGGATTTGAACTCAGGTATTCCTGAATCCAGAGCTGGTGCTTTATCCACTGTGCCACCTAGCTGCCCCCTTGCTGCTTGTTTTGATAAATATTCTCCCTTGATATCTGTGATTGTCCAGCATGTTATAATTGTTTGGTGGTAGGGGAGCCAAACTGTGACTAAGCCGTTACCCTCCCAGCCTGGAGTGCCCTGGGAAAGTAGCTTTTATTAAAAAGTTCTCAAAGAGCTCCTTACCCTTAGACTTAAAATATCCAATTTGTAATAGATATAATTCTGGCTCCCATATCCCTCTTGAAGATGGGAGAACCTTTAAAAGAGTAAGTGATTGCCCAGCCATGGCTCTCCTCATATCGTCCACAAAGGCAAAAATTACAGTGCCACTAGGTTTCTGTTTTTTAAATTAATATTTCTGTAGGCATTCTAGTACTTCAGTTTAATTTCCTTTTGTTTTTGTTTTTTGTTTTTTGTTTTTTGTTTTGACTGGGCAATGGGGGTTAAGTGACTTGCCCAGCGTCACACAGCTAGTAAGTATCAAGTGTCTGAGGTTGGATTTGAACTCAGGTACTCCTGAATCCAGGGCCGGTGCTTTATCCACTGTTCTACCTAGCTGCCCTTAATTTCCTTTTATTACTAGGATAGTTACAAATAGTCACTTTTCTTTCTTCTGTTATAAGAGCCACACAAAAAGCAACTGATACAAGTATTTATTTCTTTAAAATCAAAAGACCTACTGCTTAAAGCACATTTGCATGGAACTCTCCTTGTTGGTGGAGATTTATTACTCAATGCTCTGTGCCTATGTAAGGGTCAGACTTGGAAATGGCTTAAGAGAAAATTCTTCTGGCTTCCAGTGCTAAGAAAGAAGATGCATGGTTCCAGACTCTCTTTAGGTCCCTGAAAGGAGAGAAAGGCTGTGAAGAAGCCAACACATAGAGGAGCTGCATCTTAATCATGTACCTATTCCCAGCTTACTATTCCATAGACTTCAGAGAATTTCTCCTTTCAGTGTGATCTAGGACTCTCTCTTTTGGTTAAACGGTTATCTCAATGGGAATGCTCATTCACTTTGTGTATTTTCTGGTATATTCTCATCTATAGACCTCTGATTTCTATTTCTTCTCAGCTTGGATAAATAAGTTTATTGGCTATTTGCAATGTATGTTCATTGTGGAACTGGCATTTGGTGGAAAGAAAGTCAAACTTCAGAAATATAGCTTGGAGCACTCCCAAGTGATAAGAACTCAGGCTGAACCTAAAAATTATCTCCTGTAGACTAATAATATTGTATGTGTGTGGTGGTGGTGGTGGTGGTAGTGGAGAACAAATAGATATCATTCTAGCCCAATAGCCTTTCCTTGAGGAGAACATAGTGGGCAACCTTTGGCCCAGATTTCTTGCTTCTTCTCTTGGCAGGAATCAAAATTGCCCTTGAAGAAGGGAGGATGAAAAAAACTTTAGAGCTATCTATTCATTCTTCCCTTCAAGCCACATCTAGATAGACTCATGTGGACACAAATAAAATACACGGGCAAAATACAGCATGCAACAATCTTACATTTGCTTGCTACAAGCAACTGGTTTATGTTGGTTCATTCCTCATGGTCACAGATTCTATGTTGATAGGCTTTCAAACCGCAAATAGATCATAGAGTGCATTTGCAAATTCCAGTGTGGGAAAGTAGGTCTCACACAGAAAACTCTGGACCACTTCTCTTTGATTTCAGTAGGAATCCCCTGATTTGAAATCCTATGAAAGTTTTCTTCCATAAGCTCTTCCCATCAGAGCCTTCATTCCCAAATTGGTTTTTCACTTTTCAGTCTTTCAATTTCCTATTCCACTAATTACATAGGGAATGGTTCTAAGTGCCAAATATAACTGTTGTGAAAGTGAGAAACAGAAGGCCCTCAAGGCACAAGAAAATCAATAGAATTACAGTAGCAGGCAGAGAAAAATCACTCTGTTCAGTCCACTGCCCTCAGACACAGAACGAAACACACACATACTAAAATCCACATAGGATAAGAAGAGCATGAGCTGAAGACAGGGATAAGGAAGGAATGAAAGAAGGAAGAAAAGACTTATTAAGCATGTGCCAGACACTGTGTTAAGCACTTGGTACATAAAATATAAGTAAAAAGAAGACTTACCCTCAAGTAGTTTACATTTTAATGGAGGAACCCACAAAAAGGAGCTGAAAAGAATGGAGAGGAGGATGAAGGTAAGGGAGGTTTCAGGGGGAACTCAGCAATAGGAGAAGGGGATTGGGCTTAGGGGAAGGATATTCCATGGTATGCAGGCTGCAGAGATAAAAGGATGCTTCAGGGTGAGGAGGTCTAGGTGCTCAGGGAAGTTCTAAGATGAGACAGGAGTAGAGGTAGGATTTTGAAGAACAGAAAGTCAGAAACAGGGCTGGGAGGGGAAGAGCACAAAATGCCTCTGATTTTTTTTTTTCCCACATAATTGTTCATCCACAGGAAGTGGTGATCCATCTTTCAAATCCATCACATACAAATATTGCAGGGGTGTGTACATTCAGGCTTGATACAGCAGCATTTGGGGTACCTTATGGATCACTTCACCAGGTTTTAGCTGAAAACCATCCACATATTCTTTAGTAGCATTTCCTTTGAGTATAATCCCAGGGTTAACTTGCATGGTTTTCTTTTTGGGGGTGGGTGGGTGGGGAAATGAGAGGTAAGTAACTTGCTCAAGGTCACACAGCTAGTAAGTGTTTGTCAAGTGTCTGAGACTGGATTTGAATTCAGGTCTTCCTGAATCCAGGGACCAGTGCTTTATCCACTGTGCCACCTACCTGCCCCATTTTACATAGTTTTCAGATGAGATGATGAGCAGCCAGGTACCACAGTGGTTAGAGCGTGGGTCCTGGAGTTAGGAAGACTCATCTTTCTGAGTTCAAATTTGGCCTTAGACACTGACTAGCAGTTTGACCCTGGGCAAATCATTTAAACCCCGTTTGCCTCAGTTTCCTCATCAGTAAAATGAGCTGGAGTATCCAGCTCCAGTATCTTTGCCAAGAAAACCCCAAATGGAGTCATGAAGAGTCAGAGATGACTGAAATGACTGAACAACAACAGATGAGATGACAGGGCTAAAACTGCCAAGCAGTTAAAAACAACACTGGTAATCATAAAATACCAAAAGTCTTTGGAAAGCAGCAACATGCCAAAAGTCACAACAAAGTCTGCTTAGAGAACTAGAAGCCATGTCATAACAATGTAGTTCTGTGGTATCAAACTCAAATAGAGATGGAGGCCTCTGCACTGTACCTAAAGATCCTTGTGAGCTATATATTGACTTAGAAAACCACATATGACCATTTTCTATGTTCTATTATGTTTTTACTTATTTTGTTAAATATTTACCAACATTTTAATCTGGTTCTGGCCACACTGAGGAGTGTTGTGGCCCATAGGTTATATGTTGGATACCTCTGACTGTAGACCATACCTTAGCTATATCAGATGAACCAAATCCTGTCTGCCTTGTTAGCTTTAGCAGATGACAAAGAAGAATCATAATTTTTATTTTCAGCAAGAAGGGGATGAAGTTCCCCATCATAGAACCTGTGCCTGGACTTGACTTCACAGTTTTCTAACAATGTTATTTGGCTGTTGTGTCTTTTCAGCAGGATAAGGTGCATATTGCTATGTGTGATATGATTCCGAGGCCAGGATGTAGAGGCTGGGTTGGGTCAAGTTGGGTGAGAGGCCCTGGACTGATGGCTGCTATATCTACACCTAGCCTGAGGTAGCAATGATCTTGGCAGCAGTCAAAGGGGTGCAATCATGGGATGGAGCTCATGACCTTCCTGGCGAAGCACTGGGGACAAAGCAGGGCTACTGGCCAGGCTCCTTCATACTCAAAGCTCTTGATCCCTCTTAGCTCTTACTCATTTGCCATCTCTCACACAGGGAGGACAATGCTGGCTCCTGACTCACAGGAGACTTGGCCACCCTGTGCTTAGTGACCAGGCATAGCCAACAATCTGATTTTAGCAAAGGCATTTACTAAGGAAGAGTTCTTACTATAGTAAGAGAAGCTGGTATAAAACACTCCCTCCAAAAGCCTGAAATATACTCTCCCACAAATGTACACAGTGTCCATAGGACAATGGAAGCCATTTGCTCATATAGCTGCAGGGCAAGTCATCCCTAAAGCAAGGCGGTTGAACTCCATGACTATGGAGATCCTTTCAATGTCTAAATCTATAATGTTTTCTTCTCTAATTTATTTTTATGGCATGACCTTTTATATTAAAATCATGTAGACCAGGTCTATTTTCCCTGATCCTCTGGCCTTTTCCCTCCTTTTGCTGCTTTTTTTTTGTTTTTTTTTGCACAGGGCAATGAGGGTTAAGTGACTTGCCCAGGGTCACACTGCTAGTAAGTATCAAGTGTCTGAGGCTGGATTTGAACTCGGGTCCTCCTGAATCCGGGGCCTATGCTCTATCCACTCCACCACCTAGCTGCCCCCCTCCTCCTCCTTTTTAAAAACTTCATTTAAAGATATAGTTTTCTGATCAGATGTAGGGGGAAGAAAGTTATTTTTGGCTCCTACAAGTATTCTGATCATAACTCTAGGCTGCACATACCACCTTGACATCTTGTGAAAACACTCCTCTTGAATTACCAGATAATGGTTTGTTTGTTTGTTTGTTTATAGTCAGTTAACTCAGAGTAGACAAATCCAGGGAAGTTATTGGAAATACTGGGAGCTCTTACTAAAATAAGATCTGAAGCAACGCAAGTTCATTGCAGTTGAGAAGCAAGTGAAAATTATGGAATCTGCTGGTGGGAAGATGGTGTGGATGATCCATAAACATCCAGTTAAAAGAATTATTCAGAGTCTTGAGAATAATTTTTACTTTGGATATAAAACATATAGATGAAAGTTATCTATTTTCTATAGCTGCTCCCACATTATGGGAGGATATCTCTTATGAGTGTAGCAGATAGGTACCAAAAACATTGGGGTAATCTTTCCATAATATTATAGGCCCAAGTCCAAAAGGAACCAAACAATTGCAAAAGGTTTGGGACAGCCATTTCCCTTAATGCTGAAAGAGGATGGGGAAAAGCTGGTTCATGTGTAGGAATATGAAGGAAAGGATTCTCATAGAAGATCATCTAGCTATGGCAAAAGTTGTGTCTGTCAAGCAACTGGACAGCCACACAGAGAGAAAGGTGTCCAGGAGACAAGATGACACTGAAACTGGCAAGCAAGCAAGCAGATCCTAGAGTTGAGCCTTCATATTTTGAGGCCCTAATATCATGAATAGGTGCTTATGTTCATACAGGACAGGGTGGAGGGAGAGTAAAGAAAGAGGTTGCCCCCCCAGATGCCCACAGCTTGTCTTTGGAATTTACCCTTTTCTCATCTGTCTACAAGGCCCAAAGATAGAAGGCCTCCAAAATAGAATAGGAACTATAGTATCCTTTCTATGGCAAAGGGATGTTCATTGGGGATTCTGTCCTTCCTAGAGTTCCACAAAAGGAAGGGCACTCACCAACCTTAAAAGTGCCAGCTCTCAGGGGCAGCTAGGTGGCGCAGTGGATAAAGCACCAGCCCTGGATTCAGGAGGACCTGAGTTCAAACCCGAAACTTGACACTTTACTAGCTGCGTGACCCTGGGCAAGTCACATAACCCTCATTGCCACCCCCACCCCCAAAAAAGTGCCAGCTCTCCATGGAGAACCTGCCTTTGAAGTAGACTAAAGAGAGAACTTCTCTTGCACTCTGGCTGGAGAACACATCCTTCGTCTCTGCTCTTGGCATGGCTAAGAAGAAGGGGTGCAAAATAGGTTACAATCACATTTTGGTGACTTCTACCAGCACATTGAATTTAACAGAAATTCATTGTAGCACTGGAGAATCTGGCTTGTTTTGCTGTCTCCATAAAGATTCTAAAGGTCCAAGATCATGGAATGGCGCTCAGTGGAAAAAGGAAGGAAGGAAGGAATAGTTCTGAAGTCCAGAGGAAGTCAGGAACAGGGCCCACAGAAGAATGAGTCGGCCAGCCTCTCTGTCCTTTCCCCTTCTCCCCTTTGTCTTTCTTCCCTTCCTTGAAAAACGGCTTCCATTCCAATGAAAGCATGGAGTCAGATGTCTTTTTTTTGCTCTTGCACCCAAACCTGGACCACACCTGTTTCTGCTACAAGGCTGGAGCTGAACAAAGTGCTAAATTCTAGATGGACATAAGCCAGCCTACAAAGCTCAGGAAGAAATAAGGTATTTTTCTGAATGTATAAATAGTTCCTCTCAAGCTCCATTCAGGGGAATTTTCTTTCCTAAGACCCCTCTTATTGCCACAGGTGTGTGTTTTTCTGTATTCCTGAATAAAAGCTTCTGCTGACTTGTTCTCAAAAATTGGAATCTGTGCTCTTTACCTTGACAGACCCAAGAAAGCAAGAGGCTAAATGACATTCTGAATGGTTACTAGTTGAGGGGAGAGGGGAGCAGCTCAGATGGTTGATGGTTTCAGGGGTCCTCTAGTGACTAGAGGAGATACTGCAGCTTGCTGGAGAGTTAGCAGGTAACCTGTGGAAGATGGGAGAAACATCTTATAGAAGAGTCCCTCTCCAAGGCTAGCTCAGATATGGCATGCTGAGATAATTCAAGCCCCTTGATTGGGTTTTTACCTATGTGATAGTACATATGAGGCAATATTTCAGGTGACCTCATGTAACAAATGTATGAAATACAATTAAACTGATAGAATATGCTGTAAAAATAGAGAATTCTTAAGGGACAGATATCATGAAAGCCTATTCTGAAAAATCACTAGGAACTAAAAATTACTTTCAAGGATATTCTTAGGTAGAAGTAATCTGTTGTTTGATTGTCATACATT
Source organism: Dromiciops gliroides (assembly GCF_019393635.1). NCBI lineage: Eukaryota > Metazoa > Chordata > Mammalia > Microbiotheria > Microbiotheriidae > Dromiciops > Dromiciops gliroides. The sequence goes on from NC_057861.1 coordinate 235,840,246, forward strand.
TTTTTTTCATGGTTAGCATAACAGATGTCAAGGAACAAGGAAAGGGAAAATTTTAAAAAATTGGGGGCTACCTAAATTAACACAGGGCAGCCAGGTGGCACAATGGGTAGACTGCCAAACCTGGAGTCAGGAAGATTCATCTTTCTGAGTTCAAATTTGGCCTTAGACACTTATCAGGGTCACACAGACCCTGGGCAAACCACTTAACCCTGTTTGCCTTAGTTTCCTTATCTGTAAAATGAGTTGGAGAAGGGAATAATCAGCATCTTTGCAAAAAAACAAACAAAACCCAAATGGGTCACAAATGGGGACATGACTAAAACAAAACAACAACAATAAAATAAACACACCTGAAAAGGGCAACTGCTTCAAAAAGAAAACTTACTCGTGATAGTCTCAAAAGTCCTTATTTTTATATGTTAATAGGTGTTACAGAAGATGATCTCGGGAGCTAGGTGGCTCAGAGGGTAAGAGAACCACACCTGAGTTTAAATCTCACCTTGGACACTTACTAGTGTGTGGTTCTAAGAAAGCCTCTTAACCTTAGTTTCAGTTTCCCCATCTGTAAAACATGGTTGTTGTGAGAATCAAATAAGATAGCATAGGTACAGACCTACATAATTATAAATGCTAGCTAGATATTATCATGCAGCCAAAGTAAAAGGACCAGATAAAAGATGTGTTGTCAAACTGTGGTATATGATGGTGATGAAATATTATCGTGCTATAAGAAATAACAAGCAGGATTATTTCAGAAAAGCCTGGGAAGACTTGTATGAACTGATGCATAGTGAAGTGAGCAGAACCAAGAGAACATTGTGCACAGAGACAGCAATGTTATTTGATGAAGAATTGTGAATGACTTGACTATTCTCAACAATACAATGATCCAAGACAATCCCAAAGGACTATCTATGAAACATACTATCTTGGAGCAGCTAGGTGGCGCAGTGGATAGAGCACTGGTCCTGGAGTCAGGAGGACCTAAGTTCAAATGTGACCTCAGACACTTAACACTTACTAGCTGTGTGACCCTGGGCAAGTCACTTAACCTTAATTGCCTCACCAAAAAAAAATAATAATAATAATAAAAGAAACATACTATACAGACTGAAGCATGCTATTTTTCACTTTCTTTCATTTTTTTTACTTTTAATCAAGTTTTCTTGTACAAAATGACAAATATCGTAATGTTTTACATAATCATACATGTATAACCTGTATCTGATTACTTGCCACCTCAAGGAGGGGGGAGGGTAGGGAGAGAAGGAGGATAAAAATTGGAACCCAAAAGTATAAATAAAAATGTTTATTACATTAAATAAAAAGATGTGTTGTCACATTCACTGAAAATTATAACATTTTAGTGCTTGGGGTTGTCAATTTTCAATCAAAAAGCATTTATTAAGGGTTTAACTATGTGTCAGGTACCATGCTAAGTGTGGTAGATACTTCAACAGAGAGAATAGAGGAACAAAGGGAACAGAAGTAGAAAAAGCAATTTGAGGGCAGCTAGATAAAGTGGATAAAGCACCAGCCCTGGATTCAGGAGGACCTGAGTTCAAATCCAACCTCAGACACTTGACACTAGCTGTGTGACCCTGAGCAAGTCACTTAACCCCAATAGCCTCACCAAAAAAAAAAAAAAAAAAAGCAATTTGCCCAGGATCTCATAGCTATTTAATGTCAAAGTTAGGATTAGAACCTATGTTTTCCTTAGTCCTGCTCCTTTTCACCTTCCCCTTTATCACATTTTCTCTCTTCAAACAACTGCAATGACCTCATTTGCCATTCACTATTATTTCCAAACTACTTTTGGATTTAATGTAATTTTCACATATTCCTTGCATTTACCAATTTAAACTTATCATTTCTTTTCCATATTGATCCTTTATACTCTCTTTAAAACAAAGTTGAATTTTCTTATTTCACATAATTAATTTTAATCTGTGACTTTTTTGGTATGTTCACTCTGTTCTTGTTTCTAGCACCTCTCAATTTAGTATCATCTCTGAATTTCATTAAGATCCTTTTTCTTCTTTCCCCACATCATTAAAAAAGGTGTTTCTGTCTTCTTTCAACTATTTTTAATTGTGAGAACTTTAATAGCTGTTTTCTAGATTTTTAGGTATAAATTTATAATTTTACCAGTATTTTAATATATCATTAATAAAATTAGGAAGGTACCAAAATTTGCTGTGATATATGGATCCAAATAAATAGAGACAGGAGGCAGCAGAGTATATTGGAAAGAACATTAGCTCTGGAGTCATAGGGCTTGATTCAAATTTCAGTTCTTCCAGATATTACCTGTGTGACTTTGAACAAACCACTTTCCTTTTCAATTACCTCCTGTGTAGTATAAGAGGGTTGGACTAGATGATCTTTAAGGAGCTTTCCAGTTTTTAATCCTTTGACTCTATGAATTGTAATGGGATAAATTCCCTGAGTGTGAGCAGTGTCTCCTTTCTGAAAATACCAGATGGAGTTGGCTTATAGACCTGGGTAAACATATTTGTTGTTGTTGTTGAGTCATGTCTGACTCTTAGTGACCCCATCTGGAATTTTCTTGGCAAAGAAACTAGAGTGGTTTGCCCTTTCCTTCTCCAGCTCATTTTGCAAACTGAGGCAAATAGAGTTAAGTGATTTGCCCAGGTTCACACAACTAGTAAGCATTTGAAGTCACATTTGAATTCAGGAAGATGAGCCTTCCTGATTTCAGGCCCAACATTCTCAAATGTGCTCAATTACTGTTGTTGTTTGTCCTCCTCCTTTCCAAAGAAGACCATGGTATCAGGAGGTGATGTTATGACTCTCAGCAAATTGGATTTAAGTGAGGGAGGGCTGTGTAGTCACCAGTTTCATTCTCTTCTATAGTCATCTGGGTCCAGTGGCAAGATATAAATCAGGATGACTGGAGATGACCCTGGATGTTTGAGGCAATTGAGGTCACACAACTGGTAAATGTCAAGTGTCTGATCTGGATTTGAACTCAGGTCCTCCTGGCTTCAGGGCCGGTGCTCTATCCACTTGCGCCACCTAGCTGCCCTAAGAAAACATATAGTCAATAAAACATCATGGTGATAACACAACCTATTTAAGTTAACAACATGTTTGGTTCAGAGTAGTCATTCAGACTCAGTTTTCAAATATTAGGAAAGCTGCATTAAAAAAAGATTTCCTTAAAGACCAAATTCTGTGTTTATAATACATAGAAAATTAGGAAGAGAGCAAATTATTCCATGAAAACTCTTTTCTCTTAAAGAGTACATTTAAAGGACATGTCTGACAGGAAAAGAGAGTAACAGATTGGTTATTTGGAATTATCTCCAAAATTTCAGGAAAAACCCCAAATTATTACTTGAAAATTTTAAATTATTCCATTCTTGGTTATCTTTTGTCTCAGTCATTCAGAGAGTTTTTTTCAACACTCTCTGTTCTGGTTTGCTTGAGAACCCTTGAGCATAAAAATAATGTTTTACACTGAATCTAAAACTATTGGAAACCTTTAAATGTAATATTGCATTTAAAGAGAGCTTTTCTAAGGATAATTTTCATATTTTTGATGCTATAATCTCTGACTGGGGTGCTTCCTTTCATTTTTATGACAAATGGGTAGGCAGGCAAGTAGGTGAGCTGGTGGAAGGTAACAATGGGAAGGAAGCTTAGTTGGCTCCTGTCCTACAATAGTACATGCTGGCACTGTCTTTCTCTTCCACTCCTGCATCTTCTTTCTCAGTGGAGTAAGAAGTATCCTTGGGAGGATGGTGTGATAGGAAGATACAAGTACAGGTGAGTCCCTACTGTTTGGAGGCACCTCGAAGGCCATCATTCTCTTTGTTCTGGTTTGATGAAATGAAATTAGGCACCCCTAACTCATTGAACACTGAACACAAGGAGGTCTATTTTGTCCTAACACAGCAAGGGTAGGAAACTGGGGCACAGAGGCACTTAGCTTTTCTGTACTCAGCCCCCATTGTCTCCAGATGGAAATGCATTTGGTCAGCAGGGCAGCATAAGGTCACTCTCCTGGACTTCAGAAATCTACCTAGTCTAAAGAAAAAAAGGAAAGAGAGAGAGAAAGAAATCTACCCAGTCTGAGAGACCCAGACACCATGTGACCAGGTAGCTGCATCAGAGAACCTAGAATCAATGAGGTCCAGGGGGCAGCTTTGTCTTAGGCCTACCCAATATTGGTTGGGGGTAGAAGACATGGGAAGGAAACTGACGGAAAAACTGGGCCAATCTTATAGGCCAATCATGGTGGGGAGTGGGAATAGGCAGGGGGTGTTAACCCACCTATCCACCCTGGGGCACTTTTGTCTTCTTTTAGGTATTGTGGGAGGGAGGCAAGAAGCTGAATCCTTTTTCTCTGACTCTCAAGGAGTTAATAAAAAAAAGACAGCACACAGCAGAATGGTGGCGAGGGAAGAATATTTTGAACATGAAAATCAAAAAGATGATTGGAGTCAGGAACACTATTATTGATTTTCCTGTTATTCTCAGAGCTCAGTTTGGAAAGGCAGGAGCATATGCACACAGCGATATGATATAAATAAAACTGGGAAGTGTGTGGGGGGGTGAGGTGGGGTGAGGTAGAAGGTGTTAGGGCAAGATAAGAGAGTAATACTCACCAATCTGAGTGCTACAATGGTAGCTTCAGTTCAGTTCCAGGCCAGAGTTGCAGGAGCATGTCAACTTAAGGATGTTGGTCAAGTGATGATCCAGCCTTTTCCTTGGAGATATCCAATGAGGAAGAACCCATTACCTCCCAAGGCAGTCCATTCCACTTTTGGACAGCTCTAATTGTTAGGAAGTTTTTCCTTGCATCAAACCTAAATTTGCAGGTTTTTTTTTTTTTTTTTTTGCAGCTGCTACTCACTGGTCCTCCTTTTGTCCACTGGAGAAAAGGAGAACAAGTCTGATGCTATCACCATGTGATTAACCTTCACATAATTGAAGATAGTTATCACATTCCCTGAAGTCTTATTTTTCTCCAGGTTAAACACCCCCACTTCCTTCAACTAAACTGAGCCAATATAATAAAAATGACAATTCTACCTAAAATAATTTGCTTGAGTGCCATACCAATCAAATTACCAAAAATTATTCTATAGATCTAGAAAAAAATAATAACATTCATCTGGAAGAATACAAGGTCAAAAATATCAAGGGAATCAATGAAAAATGTGAAGGAAGGTGGCCTACCAATACCAGATCTCCAACTATATTACAAAACAGTAATCATCAAAACAATCTGGTACTGGCTAAGAAAAAGAGTGGTTGGTGGAGCATCGGAACACATTAGGTACACAATACACAGTGGTAAATGACCACAGTAATCTAGTATTTGATAAACCCCCAAATCTAAGCTTTTATGATACTATTTGACAAAAATTGCTGAGAAAACTGAAAAGCAGTTTGACAGATACTAGGTATAGACCAATATTCTACACTGGATAGCAAGATAAGATCAAAATGGATATATGATTTAAATTTAAAGGGTGATATCAAAAGCAAATTAGAGAATATTTTACCTTTCATATCTATGGATAAGGGAAGATTTTATGACCAAAGAAGAAAAAGAGAACATTATGGGATGTAAAATAGATAATTTTTATTACATGAAATTAAGAAGATTTTGCAGAAACAAAACCAATACAGCCAAGATTAGGAGGAAAAAGGCTTTATTTCTCTCTCTCTCTCTCTCTTTTTTCTTTTCTTTTCTTTTTTTTTTAGTGAGGCAATTGGGGTTAAGTGACTTGCCCAGGGTCACACAGCTAGTAAGTGTTAAGTGTCTGAGGTTGGATTTGAACTCAGGTACTCCTGAATCCAGGGCCGGTGCTCTATCCACTGTGCCACCTAGCTGCCCTTCTCTCTCTCTTTAAAAAAAAAATAAAAGTATTTTATTATTTCCCAGTTACATGTAAGGATAGTTTTCAACATTTGTTTTCATAGGATTTTTAATTCCAAATTTTTCTCCCACACTCCCTTCCCTCCCTCCTCCCCAAGACGGAAAGCAATCTGATATAGGTTATACATGTATAGTCACATTAAACATAATTCTGCATTAGTCATATTGTGAAAGAAGAATCGGAGCACAAGGGAAAAACCTCAAAAAAGGAAAAAAAAAACAGCTCAAAAGTAGAAACAGTATGGTTCAATCTGCATTCATAATCCACAGTTCTTTTTTCTGGATGTTGAGAACAGTTTCTATCATAAGTTCTTTGAAATTGTTTTGGATCATTGCATTGCTGAGAAGAGCCAAGTCTATCACCATTGTTCCTCACACAATCTTGCTGTTACTGTTTACAATGTTCTCCTGGTTCTATTCCTCTCACTTACCATCAGTTCAGTTCCAGGTTTCTCTGAAATCCTCCTGCTCATCATTTCTTTTTTTTCAATTATAAAAGTATTTTATTATTTTCCAGTTACATGTATAGATAGTTTTCAACTCTTGTTTTTATAAGATTTCTAGTTTCAAATTTTTTCTCCCTCCCTCCCCTCCTTCGCCTCTCCCCAAGACAGCAAGTAATCTGATATAGGTTATATATGTACAATAACATTAAACATATTTCTGCATTAGTCATGTTATAAGAGAAGAATCAGAGCAAAAAGGAAAAACCTCAAAAAGAAAAACAACAGCACCAAAAACAAAAGAAATAGTATTGTTCAATCTGCATCCATATTCCACAGTTTTGTTTTGTTTTTCTGGATTTGGAGAGCATTTTCCATCATGAGTCCTTTGGAGCTATCTTGGACCATTGTATTGCTGAGAAGAATCAAGTCTATCACAGTTGATCAACACATAATGTTGATGATACTGTGTACAATGTTCTCCTGGTTCTGCTCATCTCACTCATCATCAGTTCATGCAAGTCCTTCCAGGTTTCTCTGAACTCCTCCTGCTCATCATTTCTTACAGCACAATAGTATTCCATTACATTCATATACCACAACTTGTTTAGGCATTCCCCAATTGATGGGCATTCCCTCAATTTCCAATTCTTTGCCACCACAAAAAGAGATGCTATAAATATTTTTCCCTCTTCTGTGATCTCTCTGGGATATAGACCTAGCAGTGGTACCAGTGGATCAAAGGGTATGAACAGTTCCATAGCCCTTTGGGCATAGTTCCAAATTGCTCTACAGAATGGTTGCTCTCCAGCTCCACCAACAATGCATTAGTGTTCCAATTTCTCCACAGCTTCTACAACATTTATTATTTTCCTTTTTTTGTCATATTATCCAATATGATAGGTGTGAGGTGGTACCTCAAAATTGTTTTAATTTGCATTTCTCTAATCCAGAGTGATTTAGGGCATTTTTTTTTCATATGGCAATAGATAGCTTTGATTTCTTCATCAGAAAACTGCCTGTTCATATCCTTTGACCATTTCTCAATTGGGGAATGACTTACATTCTTATAAGTTTGATTTAGTTCCTGATATATTTTAGAAATGAAAGGCTTGGGGTCAGCTAGGTGGTGCAGTGGATAAAGCACCGGCCCTGGATTCAGGAGAACCTGAGTTCAAATCCGGCCTCAGACACTTCACACTTACTAGCTGTGTTACCCTGGGCAAGTCACTTAACCCCCATTGCTCCACAAAAACAAACAAACAAAAAAACAGAACCAAAAGAAATGAAAGGCCTTATTTCTCAAATATATGGAGAACGGACTCAAATATAGTTTTACTTGCTACACATCCTTGCCATAAATCCTACTTGATCATTATGAATGATTTCTTGGATAAATTGTTTTAGTCTGATGGAATTTTGTTTAAAATTTTTGAGTAACTATTCATTAATAATGTTGGCCTATAGTTTTCTATATTTTATCCTTCTCTGGTTTAGGTAATAGAACTAAATTTTCATATAAAAGGATTCTGGTATGGTGCTTTCTTCCTCAGTTTTTGAGAATAATTTGTCAAGTATGGGTACTAATGTTCTTTAAAAGTTTGATAGAACTCTCCTGTGAATGGATCAGGACCAGAGGTTTTTTGTTTTATTATTTGTTTGTTTTTCCCCCTTTGGTAGTTCCTTTACAGCTACTTAAATTTTTTTTTTTGAGATTGAGTTATTTTAGACTTCTATCTTTTTTTTTATTATTTTTATATTTTTGAAGCTATTCCTCTTTATCTTTTGTGTTCTTAATTTTGTCAGCATGTAATTGTGCATAATATGTTCTGTTATTTTTGTTTTTTTCTGGTTTTGTTGTGATTTTAATCTTCCTCATTTGCTATTTTATTGATTTGATTTTATACCCTCTTCTTTTTAATCAAATTAGCTAAAGATTTATCAATTGTATTGGTTCTCTAAAAAGAACTAGCTTTAGTTTTTTTTTTCTTTTTTTTTTTTTTAGTGAGGCAATTGGGGTTAAGTGACTTGCCGAGGGCCACACAGCTAGTAAGTGTTAAGTGTCTGAGGCCGGACTTGAACTCAGGCACTCCTGACTCCGGGGCCGGTGCTCTATGCACTGTGCTACCTAGCTGCCCCTAGCTTTAGTTTTATTAATTTTTTCTTTGGGTTTTTTGGGGGGGTTCAACTTTTTCTATTTGTTCTTTAATTTTAATATCTCCTCCTTTTTGCACATTTTAGATTTATTTGTTGGCTTTCTAACTTTAAAAAATGCATATTCAGTTCATTAATATTCTCTTTTAAAACTTTTCTTAATGTATGCTTGTAGGTATATGATTTTTTTTCTCCTGAGAACTGGTTTAGCTGAATCCCAGAAATTTTAGTGTTATTTCATTGTTATCATTTCCTTTCACATGATTACTGTTTCTATGATTTTTTCTTTGACTCATTCATTATTTAGGATTTCATTATTAAGTCTTGATTTGGGTCTGTATCTTTTGTTTGTGTCTTTGTATTTGTTATGCTGTTCACCAGTGACCTATACGATACCTCAGTCATGTTCCTTCCTCATTTGCCTCAAACTCTCCTCCATTGGTCCATATCTTCTTCTTCTTCTTTTTTTTTTAGCGAGGCAATTGGGGTTAAGTGACTTGCCCAGGGTCACACAGCTAGTAAGTGTTAAGTGTCTGAGGTTGGATTTGAACTCAGGTACTCCTGACTCCAGGGCTGGTGCTCTATCCACTGCACCACCTAGCTGCCCCTGGTCCATATCTTCTTACTGCCCAGGTGCCAGTTTCCCAAAGCAGGACAAGTGCCCAATTTTCAGGCACCAAATTCCTCCAGATGACACCCAGTATATGGTCTCTATCACCCTTCACAGAACATCTCTTGACCCACTACCAACCAAACCCTTCCTCGTTCCCCCACCTTTTTGATACTTTGCCCCTCTAGCTTGCCTATTCCCCTGCTGGTTCTTCTGTTCCTAAGAGGCCACAGGGATCACTTTTCCCTCATTTGACTTAGGCATATTATACACTCCCCTCTTTCTAGTCAATAATTTTATTGCAACTGAACAAAGGTATTTTTACTAGATCCAACAATCTCTTTTCAGTTCTCATCCTGCTTGACTTCTCCATAGCTTTTTCTTTTTTTTCAGGGCAATGAAGGTTAAGTGACTTGCCCAGGGTCACGCAGCTAGTAAGTGTCAAGTGTCTGAGGCCGGATTTGAACTCAGGTCCCCCTGAATGTAGGGCCAGTGTTTTATCCACACTGCATCACCTAGCCGCCCCCTCCACAGCTTTTGATGCTACTAGCCACCCTGTCCTTAGATACTCTTTACTTGGCTTTTTAATAACACTATCCTCTTCTGATTCTCCTTCTAACTGGCTGCTTTTTCTCACTCTCCTTTGCTGGATCATCATCCATCTCCTACCCTTCAACATGGTTGTCCTCCAAGTCTCTGTGATAGGTCCACTTCTCTATATATTTCTTGATGATATCCTTAGCTGCCATGCAGAGCATTTCTATATGGATTTTTCTGAAGACTATATATACAGCACTAACTTCTATCTTGAACACCAATCCAGTGGGTAACAGATGACCATCTCTATCTGCATGAGTCATTGTTATCTTAAACTCAAAAAGACCAATATGGAGCTTATTATATTGAGTGACATGGTCAGAATAGGGTTTTAGAAACATTAATTTGGTAGGAGTGCAAAGGATGGATTGGGGAGGGGAGAAACTGAAAAAAGATGACACTTCCTTCAAACTTTGTATTTCTGGTGTGGCATCACTATTGCTTTGGTAACCCAGATCACAACCTTCAATAATTTCCAAATTTTCTATCTCCCTCATCTTCCATTATCTAATCAGCTGCCCTATCTAACTAATTCTAACTCCACATCTCTTTCATCTATTCATTTTTTCTCCATTTGCATAGTAACTATCCTAGGTGAGGATCTCTGAACTAGTCTGAATATTAGCCCTCTCACTTGGACTATTGGAAATCAATCTATTAATTGATTCCCTTGCTTCCAGTAACTCCCCTCTTCAAGTGATCATTCACATAGCTGCCCAAATATTCCTCACTGGACCATGGCATATCCCTGCTCATAAAATCTTCCTTTGTATTTAAGCCTGGGAGATAAGGAAGTTTGATAGAGATGAGTAAATGGCTTTTGGGAAAAGGGGTTTCTCCAGTTTGTTAAATAATAACATTTAGTAAATTGGATTTGAGCTAATTGAGTAATGGGATATTTAAATGTTAGTAATCAATAAGGAAATAGTCAAACATACTTTCAGATTACTGTAGACCCCTCCATAGTGAGAATAACAATGGTAACTAATCAAGTAGTTGGCTCGAGGGTGACCATCCCATGTAGGCTATTAGAAGTAGGCTATCTTCCGAATTGTGAGAGACTTATGTTTAGGATTTTTTAATATTTTGTAATCCTTTCTTTCCCATAAGTATTTTCTAATAGAACAATAAATGTAGTGACAGACAGTGCTGCTGTGGATCAATAATATTAACTTGCCTGTTTTACTGTTTTATATGTGATATATATTAATCGTATATATTTTTCCTTTTTGACTTGTTGACTAATGTTAATTTAGTATTATTAGTTTGCTAAATTTAAATTTCAGATGATCACTACTTTTTAAAGTGGAGACTATGTTTAATAAATATTGTTATGTTGTTTAAATGGAAACTTCTAGTTGTCTACTGATTTTAGGAGTGGACCCAGAGAATAAAAATAAGGACATTATAAGAATATTGCAATGAGAGTCAAAGGACTGGAAGATTGCAGGGTCTAACCTGCAATCCAGTATTTCTGCATGATTCAGTAGCTGAAATAAGTCACAGAATACTAGTAAGTGGACTTCTCAGCCCTGAATTTCAGAATATGGTGAGGGCTAGGGAGTCCCCAAGTTTGGGGTAGTTAAGTGGCACAGTAGATAGAGTGCCAGACCTGGATTCAGGAAAATTAAGTTCAATCTAGCCTCTGACACTTACTACCTGTATGAGTCTGGGTAAATCACTTTACCCTTGTTGCCTCAGTTTCCTCACCTGTAAAATGGGGATATTAAAGCACCCAGCTCCCATATTTGTCATGAGGATCAAATGAGACAATAATTGTAAAGTGCTCAGCACAATGCCTGGCACATAGTGGGTGCTATATAAATGTTTGCTATTATTATTATTTATTATTTACCTACTGGATCATGCAAAAATACTGGATGCAGTGAGTAGGAGATAGCAGGAGAGAATGATTTATACCCTCTTTCTGAGAAAAAGGATTATTTGGTGAGGAGAGTAGAGGCTATAAAAAGAAAAGGGGGACTGATGGAAAGGAGATTGAAAAGAATTTTAAAATTAGAAATCAACAATTCATCTGGATGAAGGGTCACAGCTAAGTCACCCAAAGCAGAAAGAGATAATTTATCCGTGTGTGAGGCAAGGGCTAAAACCCCAAAGTTAACCAGGAAAGTGCCCTGTGGGATCGACTAAGTGTAGGTATAGTCTTGTATAAGGATATCAGAAGTTCAACTTGGCAATCTTTTTGGGAAATAATCAGGGGGTATGCTGGAACCAGTTCAAACTATTTTGTGAGAACCCAATTGTTAAAATTTCAATTTAAGTATTTATATTTTGGAAATAAGACATGCTACAAATTAGGCTTTGATTTATTGTTTTGTTAATTGTCTAGGCTTAAGAAAATAATGGAGAAAAATTCAATAATGTAGATTAAACTTAAAAGTGTGTTTTGTGCACACATACATACACACACACCCACCCACCCACACACACACACACACACACATATATTTAGAGAGCTGGTTGTTAAATATTTACCAGCACTCCCCTTGAAATAAACCATGTCCATTTGGGAAAGCACCATGAGAAATGAAATGTGAATTATTCCTGCGACTAACTCATGGCAGACTTGGCATAAACTTAGAGAAGGGGAATATGTTCAGGGGAAAAATGTATGAGCTGGTACAGGGATGGAAAGCCTGATATCACATAGTAAGAATGCCTGCAAAGCTGAGATAGTCAATTTGCTGAGAGACCATGGGAAACACATGCTGTATTCAGTAATCCTTCAAGTCATGGGAAAGGGGAAAAGTCAACTAAGTTGGTGATTTGGGCAGATGCCAGGTTACAGAGATTGATTTGCAAAGAAGCAGTATCCCCCAAGGATGATGTTATGGTCAGCTTGTTCAAAGAAAAGTATGGCATACAGATAGGACTTGAGCAGCCTTTTTTGTTCTTGAAATATAGTGGATACTACCACATTTCTACCAGCTGATGGGTATAGCGTATAAGATGCACTGGTATGCAGTTGGAGAGAGGGATTTCGAATAGGGAGGTCCAATATGCACTCTAAAGGAGCCTTTCCTGTAGAGAAGCACAGATAGTCACACAGATAATACAGATTCAAGGACAAAAGTTTACTGAGAATCTGTTGAAATATGGAACTGCAAACAAAACAGTTCTATTTGTATAGAGAAAAGATCAAGAGAATAGAGAGTGCAACAGACTGATACAAAATAACCACCAGCATAACAGACGAAAAGAAGCACAATTATCTTCAGTTACAGCTGTGGCCTGGATGGATATAGGAATGATAAATGCACCCAGGAGGAATGCAGCGTGGTTGTGTGAGTAGCTGAATGTCAAAGACTAAGCACTGGAAAACGAAGATGGAGCCAGTGATGGAGGTTTTCCCAGACTGCAAAGAGTAAGCATAAGTTTATCATGTCAGGCCATAGCAGTCTGATACATTAATATATCACTAAAACAGAGAGACAGAAAAGCATAACTATTTTCTGCTTTAAATGAGGATTTTAAATGTTTTTTTTCTGATAAAAGTATTTTTCCAGTTACATGTAAAGATAGTTTCCAACATTTGTTTATGTAAGATTTCCAATTTCAAATTTTTCTCCTTCCCTCCCCTCCCTCCCCCTTCCCCTAGACAGCAGGTAATCAGATATAGGTTATATATACACACACATATATAATAAAATTAAACATATTTCTGCATTAGTCATGTTATAAGAAAAGAATCAGAGAAATAAGGAAAAACCTCAAAATAGAAAAACAACAGCACCAAAACCAAAAGAAAGAGTATTGTTCAATCAGCATCCATACTCCACAGTTCTTTTTTTTTTTTTTTCTGGATTTGGAGATCCCCTTCCATCATGAGTCCCCTGGAACTCTCTTGTACCATTGCATTGGTGAGAAGAATCTAGTCCATCACAGTTGATCAACACACAGTGTTGATGATAGTGTGTACAATGTTCTTCTGGTTCTGCTCATCTCACTCATCATCAGTTCATGCAAGTCCTTCCAGGTTTCTCTGAACTCCTCCTGCTCATTGTTTCTTTTTTTAACTTTCTTTTTTCGGCAATGAGGGTTAAGTGACTTGCCCAGGGTCACACAGCTAGTAAGTGTTAAGCGTATGAAGCCGGATTTGAACTCAGGTGCTCCTGACTCCAGGGCCGGTGCTTTATCCACTGCGCCACCTAGCTGCCCCCGCTCATTGTTTCTTACAGCGCAATAGAATTCCATTACATTCATATACCACAACTTGTTCAGCCATTCCCCAATTGATGGGCAGCCCCTCAATTTCCAATTCCTTGCCACCACAAAAAGAGCAGCTATAAATATTTTTGTACATGTGGGTCCTTTTCCCTTCACTTGACACTTACCAGCTGTGTGACCCTGGGCAGGTCCCTTATCCCTCATTGCCCTCCTTCCCCCCACACCCCTCAAAGGAACCTAAAAGGTAAAAATAAAGCACATTTGGTTTATTATGTCTTTTGTAAACTAGGGTTTGTAAAGTGCTTGAGCATATTACCTCATTTGATCCTCAAAAACCCCAGAAAATAGGGGCAGCTAGGTGGCGCAGTGGATAGAGCACCGGCCCTGGATTAAGGGGGACCTGAGTTCAAATCCGACCTCAGACCCTTGACACTTACTAGCTGTGTGACTTTGGGCAAATCACTTAACCCCAATTGCCTCACCAAAAAAAACCAAACCAAAAAAACAACCACCATGCCACAGATGAAAAAAAAAACCCTGTTACAAATAAAGGTTTTTGTATATATGGAATCCTGTTTTTAATTTCCTCGAGGTATTATCCAAAAGCATTGCCATATCTTCTAGAAGTTTCCTGTTTCAAGAAAATAAAATGTATTTTCCACAAGGGCTTTGCCAGACCATACGTCTGGCTACCGGTATTGAAAAATGGTCACTATCCCTTCACCTCGTGACAGTCTACCACAGAGCCCATTAAAAAATCAGGACACGTCTGCAGCCCCGCCCCCTTCCGCTCACAGCCAATAGGGCTCCACAGAGCCAGCCTGCTGTTCGGTGGTGCTTCTCAGGGCCCCAACCCTGGTGCTGCCTGAAACAAGCCCCTTGCAAAGCCTACGCCGGAACCCTGCGGTCCAGCGCGCATGTGTGATCATTCTCTGCTGAGAGTTTTTTTTTTTTAATTAATCGATTTAATTCCTCCTTTCTTCCTCGCACCTCCCACCCGTTTCTTTGAACCTTGCGGGAAGCTTCCCTCGTCCCCTCCCCCTTCCCTTGCCCCTCTGGAAAAGCAGCGGCTCCTGCGCTCGGTGCGTCAGTCCCCGGATGTGGAGCAGCCGTCGCTCCGCTGCAGCTCACGGCGGGGAGGCCGCGGCGGGGCGGAGCTCGGCGCCGAGCGCGCGGGGGCTGGGAGCGGGGACGCCTTGGTCGCAAGCGCTCTCTCGACGCTGGGAGGTACCACCGCCATCGTCGCCCGCGGGGGAGGAGCTGGAGGCGGCGGCGGCGGCGGCTGTTAGGAGCCGGCCCTGGCACGACGGGGCCTGGGAGAAGAGAGCCCAGCCGCAAAGTTTCCCCTCCGCCGCCCCCGTCTCCTCAGTGGACGAAGACTCCCCCTCGGTAGTCCGCCCCCCGCGCTCCCGGCCGGGGGATAGCGTCGTCTCCTGGCGGCTGTCGCTGTAGCCTGGCTCCGGAGCCCGGAGGAAGCGGGGGAGTCTCCGCCCACGCCCCCCTCCCCTCTCGCAGCCCCCCGCCGCCGAGCCGGGAGCCGGGCTCAGGCCCGAGCGGGGGCCGGGGCGGCGGTGGCAGCGGCCGCGGCGGCGGCTGGGGAGCGGGTGCGTTCGCCGAGGTGACCGCGCCACCGCCCCGCTGAGCAACCCCCGCCTCCCCCGGGCTTCGCTGCTGCAGCCGCCGCCGAGCGTCCGGCCTCGGCCCGGCTCCCTCACGGGCCCCCCGGCTGCAGCAGCGGAGCCCCCCGCCCGGGCCCCGATGAGTAACTCCCGGAACAACCGGGTGATGGTGGAAGGGGTCGGGGCTCGGGTGGTCCGGGGCCCGGACTGGAAGTGGGGGAAGCAGGACGGCGGCGAGGGCCATGTGGGCACCGTGCGCAGCTTCGAGAGCCCCGAAGAGGTGGTGGTGGTGTGGGACAACGGCACCGCCGCCAACTACCGATGCTCCGGGGCCTACGACCTCCGCATCCTGGACAGTGCCCCCACAGGTGAGCTCCGGAGCGGCCGCGGGGCCCGGGAGGATGGGGGGAGGGGACGGGAGTCGTGTGGGGGGCGGGCATCGCCCACCCCCACCCCCCGGGCTGCTTCCAGGCTCCGACCAGACAAAGCTGGCAGGACAGGTGGCCCGTGATTCTCCCGGCTTCCCCCCGGGAAGGGACTGGAGGATGAGCAGCAGGCAGTCTGATGCAAATAAGCTTTTGAAATTAATCAGTGATAACTCACTGATACGTGAGTGTGCGGAGGGGGGGTCCGTGGCTTTGCCATATGGCAGGCTAGTTTCCATTTGTCTTGCTGAAGAAGGGAGTAGGCTGAGACCTTGGATTTGTTGGGATAATAGAAGGTTTTTTCCGCTTCGTCTCTTGGAGTGGCTTCGTGGAATAGTTGTTGAAAGGTTGTAGAATTGATTCCACGCAGTGTTTGGTATCTCGAGATGCTGGGGGAGGTGGGAATAGAAAAAGTTGTGGAGTTTTGGTAGGACTTTTTTCTTTCTTTGCTTATTTTTAAATCCCTCCCTCTTCTCCCAGGTAGCCCTTTGCATAGTCTTTTCGGTTAGTGTACCTGTCAGTCATAATATTGTTGTCAGAATTAGTGAGGTTATTAAAAAAAATTCTGAACGTCGCAGGTTTATCTTTCCTATGAGACTATAGTAGGCTTAAAAGATTTTAGTAGTTAACATGATATTTATAAAGTGAGTTTACCTCTTAAACTAATAGTCGTTTTCTTTATCGTCTGATATAGCCTTTCCACACTGTTCTCTAGTATTAAAAAAGATCAAATTTTACACTTCTTTATCAATGATTTGAATTTTTTTCATATTTTGAGGCCCCCCCACTATTTTTCAAATAATGAAATTATTCTGAATTGTAATGCTTAAGTTTCACTAAAAGTCGGTCAACAAGCATGTATTAAGGGCTTAACTATGTCCCAGGCACTAAACCCTGGGGGTACAAAGAAAGAAAATAGTCCCAGTTATTAAGGAACTCGAATTCTAATGGGGGAGACTATATGCAAACCTCTCTGTATAGACAGCATATTCCATATGCAGGTTAAATTGGAGGTAATCTCTGAGGGAAGGCATCAATGTTAAGGAGGACTGGGAAACGTTTCTTTTCTGCAGGTGGGATTTTATCTGAGACTTGAAGGAAGGCAGAGATATAGTTTGGAATAGTAAAGTGTGAGAGATTGTGATCGGTAAGGAATAGATATTATAAAATTATTTAGATAAACTACTTTTGAAGACATATAAAATGAAATTATATTTTGATGATAACTCAAATCTGTGTCCTTACCACAGGTCAGCCATTAGGAGGGACCACTGTGATGTAATTTTAATTGTAGGGAAATTAAGTATCAGCTTAATGCAATATCATTAAAAATATGTATTGATGTCTTTCTTTTTCTAAACTATAAAGATTATGTATAGCATATGTACATTTTGTAGTATGTACTTATATTGGTTATTATAATTATAATTATAATAATCTGCCTGAAAACAAAAGTTTTCAGGAAGAACCTTACCTGATTTTGGGGGATTACAGTTTATTTGATTTACAGACTAATTTTGCGCATAATTCAGTATTATTTTCTTCAACTGACCCCATTCACCCCATCCATTAATTTTATTAAATATCACTGTTGTTTAGGGATTTTTTTTTAAACACAGAAATTAGACTCCTAGTTTTGTATGAAAATGTGAGAACTTTGGTAAGTCACAGCTGTATTTATACACAAATATTTTCTAAATATTTACTATTGGGTGTCTATTTAATTTGATTAAACAAAGTAACTAAGTGCCTACTGAATGCCAGGAACTGTCCAAGGTGTTGGTAATACTCCCTTCCCCCACTCTAGGAATAAATGTTCTACTGGTGTAAACAACACATAACCACTTAAGTAAAATACCTGATAATTTGAGGATGTGAGACAGAATGCTGATCTTGAGGAACAGCAAGTAAAAGTAATCATAATGGAGAGTGCTGAAAGGGAGTAATATGAAATGAATCTGAAAAATAAACCAGCATCAGAGACTGTTGACATTTTATTGCAAGTCATGAGGTTTACAGAACACTCAACTTACTGTTGTCTTGCCCTCAAAGAGTTTGTCATTCTATTTGACATAAATTTAAATGATATTATCTTAGAGATAAGATGATAATTATTCAGTAAAATTTTGTTGGGTGCCTACTCTGTGGTGTGAAAGATAAAGATAAACAATCTCTGTTGCTCTAGGATCTTAGGATTTAGGGGAGATAAACTTTATATATAAATGAGAATGTGTATCAGAGGATTACAAGTATGTGTTATGAGATTTCAGAGGATGTTAAGACTTCTTCCTGGGGGCAAAACCACAAAAAAGAATTTAAAATATTTTGCAATATTTTATGACAGTCATCCTTTGATCACTTTAAGGCTTTTGCTATAATTTCATTTATGTGATTATACCCTCTACCATTACAGATCACAGTCTTTATATGCCTTCCCTTATCCTGTGAGACAGTCATATTCATATTAATGTAATAACATGAGGGGAAAGACAAAAAGGATTCAATATAGGTAGGTACTAGAAAAACCTGATGTTGTTAGCATTTAGTGTAATTGATTACCCACTCTTCTAATAATCACTTTTCATTAGTGGTGGATCTTTTAAGGAATCACTATCAACTAGGAATGGGAGGCAAAAAATCTACTAGATGTAAAACTAAGATTGTTTGTGACTCATTAATTTTTCTCTTGTTCACACAAGCTGTAGACTTTGAACTGTGTTTTTTAAAGCTCTATGAGTTTTATATATGTTATAAGATTTTTTCAGTTGTGTCTGTCTCTGTGACCCCTTTTGGGGTTTTCTTGGCAGGTGTGGGAGGTGGTACTTCAGAATTGTTTTAATTTGCATTTCTCTATTATTGATTTATATCTCTTTTAATGTGTCTTGATAACTTGGACTTTTCATCTGAAAACTTTCTATTAATATCCTTTGATCCTTTTTCAAGTAGGGAATGGCTATTATAAATTTTAGTCAGTTATAGGTTAAAAATAACTTTATCAGAAAAACTTGCTATGAAGATTTTTTTTTAACTCCACAATTTCCCACTTCTTCCAACTTTAGCTGTATTGATTTTGTTTGTATAAAGCCTTTTTAATAGTACGTAGTCAAAATTGTTCACTTGTCTTCTTTGAACCTTTCTATCTTTTGCTGGGTCATGAATTCTTCCTCATCCTCATAGATCCTTTTCCTCATACATCCAACAGGCAGTTTCTTCATTGTGTTTTAGGGTGACTTGCGACCTGGATCAGGGGGCTAGCTCTCCCAAAGAATTGGAGGCTCATCACGAATCTTGTAAAATAAGAGATTTATTAGGAGAGGACTATATGGCCAAGGAACAGGTCATCTTGGCATAAGAGAAGACTGGTCTTTTGTATTTTTACCAGACAAAAGGGAGGGAAGGGCATTACAAAGAACTGGGAGGGAATTATAAAGCAGGAAGAAACACAAAATAAACTGGGTCCAGATAACTAAGGGGGGAGGGCTTTGATATTGGGGTATCAGTAGAGTAAGCAGCATCAATCCAGATCTTGCATATCATCTTGCAGACCTCAGCATTCCTCATCAGCATACTGGGGCCATGCCCTACCACACCTCATTCTTGAGATGGGAGGGGGTTGTTTTCCCCTTGGTATAGGGGGTTTGAATCTTTTGGATTTCTTGGGGTCCCACTACAATTGCTTCTTTCATTTGTTTCTAATGTCACTCTTTTGTTTATATCATGTATCATTTGGCACTTAGATTGTTATATATGTTGTGAGATGTTGGTCTATACCAAATTTCTGCTACACTGCTTTCTAGTTTTCTCAGCAGTTTTTGTCAGATAGTTCTTGTCCTAATAACTGGCATCTTTGGGTATATCAAACACTAAGTTATAATGCTAATTTGCCTCTACAGTGTATACCTAATCTGTAACACTGATCAATCTTTTTCTTACCCAGTCAGTACCAGTTGTTTTTTTGTTTTTGTTTTTGTTTTTGCAGGGCAATGAGGGTTAAGTGACTTACTCAGGGTCACACAGCTAGTCAACTGTCTGAGGCCGGATTTGAACTCAGGTCCTCCTGAATCCAGGGCCAGTGCTTTATCCACTGTGCCACCTAGCTGCCCAGTACCAATTGTTTTAATGATTATGGCTTTGTAGTATAGTTTGTGACCTACTATTGCCACATCTCCCCTTCCCCTTTATCCCCACTTAATTTCTTTGATATTCTTCATCTTTGCTTCCTTTAAAGATTATTTTCTAGCCCTCTAAAGTAATCTTTTGGTAGTTTGATTAGTATGGCACTTAATAAGCAAATTAATTTAGGTTGGATTGTCATTTTTATTTGTTAGGCTTACCTTTAAGCAGTTGATATTTTTTCAGTTATTTAGGTCTGCTTTTATTTGTGTTAAGAGTGTTCTATTGTGTTCACATAGTTCCTGTGTATGTCTTGACATTTACACTTAAAAGTATTTGATTTTGTTTGTAATTATTTTTTTTAAAGTTTTCCAGTTACATATAAGGATAGTTTTCAACATTTGTTTTTGTTTTTGCAGGGCAATGAGGGTTAAGTGACTTGCCCAGGGTCACACAGCTAGTACGTGTCAAGTGTCTGAGGCCGGATTTGAACTCAGGTACTCCTGAATCCAGGGCCGGTGCTTTACCACTGCGCCATCTAGCTGCCCCTCAACATTTGTTTTTATAGGATTTTTAGTTCCAAATTTTTTTTTTCTCCACCCTCCCTTCCTTCCCTCCTCCCCAAGATGGAAAGCAGTCTGATATAGGTTGTATATGTACAATCACAGTAAACATTTCTACATTAGTCATCTTGTGAAAGAAGAATCAGAGTACAAGGGAAAAACCTCAGAAAAGAAGGGAAAAAACCAGTCCAGTTCAATCTGCATTCATAATTCACAGTTCTTTTTTTCTGGATATTGAGTTCTTAGAAACTGTTTTGGATCGTTTCACTGTTGAGAAGAGTCAAATCTATCACCATTTTTCCTCACACAATGTTGCTGTTACTGTGTACAATGTTCTCCTGGTTCTATTCCTCTCACTCACCATCAGTTCAGTTCCAGGTTTCTCTGAAATCCTGCTGCTCGTCATTTCTTATAGCATAATAATATTCTATTACACATTCATATACCACAACTTGTTTAGCCATTCACCTATTGATGGGCATTCCCTTGATTTCCAATTCTTTAACACCACAAAGAGAGCTGCTATAAATATTTTTGTACATGTGGTCCTTTTCTCTTTTCTATGGTCTCTTTGGGATACAGAACTAGCAGTGGTACCACTGAGTCAAAGGGTATGAACAGTCCCATAGTCCTTTGGGCATAGTTCCAAATTATCTCCAGAATGGTTTGGATCAGTTCACAGCTCCACCAACAATGCATTAATGTTCCAATTTCGCCACAGCTTCTCCAACATTTATTATTTTCCTTTTTTGTCATATTAGCCAACCTGATAGGTGTCAGGTGGTACCTCAGAGTTGTTTTAATTTGCATTTAGAGCATTTTTTCATATGGCAATTAGATAACTTTGACTTCATCAGAAAATTGCCTGTTCATATCCTTTGACCATTTCTCAATTGGGGAATGACTTGGATTCTTATAAATTTGATTTAGTTCCCTATATATTTTAGAAATGAGGCCTTTATCAGAATGTAAAAATTGTTTCCCACTTCTCTGCCTCCTTTCTAATTTTGGCTGCATTGCTTCTGTTTGTACAAAAACTTTTAAATTTAATATAATCAAAGTCTTCCATCTTGCATTTCATAATATTCTCTATCTCTTGTTTGGACATAAATTGTTTTCCTCTCCATAGATCTGAGAGGTAAACTATTCCTTCCTCTCCTAATTTATCTATGGTATCACCCTTTATGTCTAAATCTTGAACCCATTTTGACCTTATTTTTGTATAAGGTGTAAGATGTTTGGTTTATGCCTAGTTTCTGCCATACTATCTTCCAGTTTTCCTAGCAGTTTTTGTCAAATACTGAGTTTCTATCCTGGAAGCTGGAGTCTTTGGGTTTATCAAACAGTAGATTACTGTTTATGATTATTTTAAATCGAATTTATTTTTTCTGCTGGATTTTGTTGGTAATATACAGAAATGCTGATGATTTTGTGTGTGTTTATTTTATATCCTATAACTTTACTAAAGTTAATGTTTCAGTTAGTTTTTTAGTTGACTAGGGTTCTCTAAGTAAACTCATAGCTGCAAAAAGTGATCATTTTGTTTCCTCTTTGCCTGTGTTTTTTTTTTCCCAATTTATTTTTCTTCTCTTATTGCTATAGCTAGCATTTCTAGCTATATTGAATGGTAATGGTGATAATGGCCACCCGTGTTTGCTGCCATCTTATTAGAAAGGCCTCTATCATCCCATTACAGATAATGCTAGCTCTACGTTTTAGCTGGATACTACTTATCATTTTAAGGAAAACTATTCCTAAGCTTTCTATTATTTATTTATTTATTTTTAGTGAGGCAATTGGGGTTAAGTGACTTGCCCAGGGTTACACAGCTAGTAAGTGTTAAGTGTCTGAGGCCAGATTTGAACCCAGGTATTCCTGACTCCAAGGCCAGTGCTCTATCCACTGCGCCACCTAGCTGCCCCTGCTTTCTATTATTTTTAACGGGAATGGGCGTTGTATCTTTTCAAAAGTGTTTTCTGTTCCTATTGATAGAACTACATGATTTTTTTTGTTATTAATATGGTCCACTATGTTTTTTTTCCTAATATTGAACCAGCCCTGCATTCCTGGTATAAAACAAGTGTGTTTTTTAAAATTCATAGCTACTATGGTGTTTTCTTTTTTTTTTTTTTAGTGAGGCAATTGGGGTGAAGTGACTTGCCCAGGGTCACACAGCTAGTAAGTGTTAAGTGTCTGAGGCCAGATTTGAACTCAGGTACTCCTGACTCCAGGGCCGGTGCTCTATCACTGCGCCACCTAGCCACCCCGCTACTATGGTGTTTTATAATTAATTGCTATTGCACCAGTTTTGGCAGTAAGCATTTATTATTAATTAATATTTTATATATATGTATATATGTATATATGTATATATATACACACCACTACAGAATTGATCACATGGCACTTAACATGAGCAGAAGAAAAGCCCCAGATCCATGCTCTCTCTTAGAGACAGGAGATAGCATACGGTCTCTCTTTTAAAAGAAAAACAAACATTTTTTGGGGGGGAGGGCAATGAGTGTTAAGTGACTTGCTCAGGGTCACACAGCTGGTAAGTGTCAAGTGTCTAAAGTTGGATTTGAACTCAGGTCCTCCTGAATACAGGGCTGGTGCTTTATTCACTGTGCTACCTAGCTTCCCCCAGCATATGGTTTCAAGGAGAGTTCAGAACACCTTCGAAACCTACACTGTCCTAAGAAGAAGAGCACACACCAAGAGAGCATGGCCCTGGAGTGGCCAAGGGTTTTATGCTCTTTTGATAAAGGTGGGTCATTTATGCATTGATCAAAGCTAATTGGTAAACATCATTTAATTCCATTGGTTGACATGGAATGCATTAAAATGGTCTGCATTAAAATGAATTCTACAGATAACATCTAGGGGAAGAATGTAAAAGACCTACCTCAAGTTCCTTACAGCTAAGTCCATTATCTTTGTCTGGTCCTTCTGAGCTAGAAAAGGGTTTGTCTCCATTTCTTTTGTTCTCTTGGGTTTCTCCCAAACAAGATTTGCTGAAGTTCTTCAAGAACTGGACTTTCTTGAGGTGTGGGGGGCAGGGAGCAAGAAAGGGCTTATCCCTGAGTTCCCCCAAGAAATCCATTATTAATAATTATTTTCTCACACAAGCCTGGTTATATAGTATATAATCTTTGTGATATGTTGTAGTCTCCTTGGTAATATTTTATTTAAAATTTTTGTATCCGTATTCATTAGGGATATTGGCTTATAGTTTTCTTTTTTATCTCTCGCTAGTTTAGATAACAAGACATTTGTGTGATAAAAGGTATTTGGTAGGATGCCTTTTCCTTTTTTTTTTTCAGTTTATGTATTATTGGCAGTAATTGTTCTTAAAACGTTTTATTAGAATTTGCTTGTAAATCCCTTTCCCTCTCTCTCTCTCTCTCTCTCTCTCTCTCTCTCTCTCTCTCTCTCTCTCTCTTTCTTTTCCTTCCTTCTTTCTGGGGCAAGGAGGGTTAAGTGACTTGTCTAGGGTCACACAGCCAATAAGTGTCAAGTGTCTGAGGCCAGATTTGAACTCAGCTCCTCCTGAATTCAGGGCCAGTGCTTTATCCACTGTGCCACCTAGCTGCCCCTAATCCATTTATTTCTTGTTCCATTTATCTGAGCTTTTATATTTTTGAAATTATTCATCTGTTTTATTTAGATTGCCAGCTTTATTGGCATGAAACTGGGTGAAATAGCTCCTAATAGTTCTTTTATTTCTTTTTCACTGTGAGTTCTTTTTGTTTTTGATTCTGGTAATTTGGTAATTTTATTCTTTTAAAAATCAGGTTAGTGTATTACTCATCTGTTTTATTGTTTGCTTTAAAAAAAACCATCTCGAGTTACCCCAAAAACAGCAATAGAAGAACCACTGGAGCAGAAAAACCCACAAAAATACAGGCTGAAATTATTTTCCAGCCATAGAGAGATTAAAGGGGGTTGTGCTGGGCTGCCAGTAAAGTCCAACCCCGCGGTCATGCAGACAGAGACCGCAGACACGTGGCACCAGAGGAACTTACCCCCTAGCCTCTGAATCAGCTGCAGCACCAGTGTCTTCTGGAACTGAGCTTACAGTCGGGCGAGAGGGCTGAACTGCTGGCTGGGGGGGGGGGGGAGTACAGGGGTGTCAGTGGGACCTAGGGAGGAATTCGGCTGTCCCACCCCAGTAGGGAACCAGGAAGAAATCCTGAGTGGCAGGAGGCCCAGGTGGGGGAGTGGCACAGGCTTGTTGAAGCTAAAAATCATAGCACAGAAAGCTTTGCTGGTTGGTTAACTGGTAAGTTGGCTTGAGGTTATTTTCAGACCAGAGAACAGGCCAGGCGAGAGAAAAACCTGCCCTCCCTCAAACTGAAACACCTGGGACCCTCTGAAGCTTGGGACAGTGTAGCCCCAGTGGGGAGTTAAAAGTCAAGTAAAAGATGGCAAGATGAGCAAGCAAAGAAAATTGAGAATTATAGGAAGTTTCTTCAGCGACAAGGAAGATCAAGGTGTACCCTCAGAAGAGGATGATAACAACCTCAGGGTCCCTACATTCAAAGCTTCCAAGAAAAATATGAATTGGTCTCAGGCCATGGAAGCACTCAAAAGGGACTTTGAAGAGAAAGTATGAGAGGTAGAAGGAAGATTTAGAGAGGTGGAAGAAAGAATGGAAAGAGAAATGAGAGCAATACAGGAGAGTCGAGAAAAAAGTCAACAGCTTGAAAAGCTAGATGGAAAAGGAGATTAAAAAGCTTTCTGAAGAAAATTATTGCCTAAGAATTAGGATTGAACAAATGGAAGCTAGTGACTTTATGAGAAACCAAGACACAGTAAAGCAAATCCAACTAAATAAAAAAATAGAGGGCAATATGAAATATCTCCTTGGAAAAACAGCTGACCTGGAAAACAGATCTAGAGAGATAATTTGAAAATTATTGGACTACCTGAAAACCATGACCAAAATAAGAGTTTAGATAACATCTTCCAAGAGATTGTCAGGCAAAATTGCCCTGATATTCTAGAAGCAGAAGCTAAAATAGAAATGGAAAAAATCCACTGATCACCTCCTGAAAGAAATCCTAAAAGGAAAACCTCAAGGAATATCATAGCAAAATTCCGGAACTCCCAGGTTAAGGAGAAAATATTGCAAGCATCTAGAAAAAAGTAATTCAAATGCTGTGGAGCTCCAATAAGGATAAAACAAGATCTAGCAGCATCTACATTAAAGGACTGGAGGGCATGGAATATAATATTCCAGAGGGCAAAGGAACTGGGACTACAGCCAAGATTCATGTACCCAGCAAAACTGTGTATAATCTTTCAGAGGAAAAAATGGGACTTCTATGAAAAAGAGGACTTTCAGGCATTTGTGATGAAAATACTTGAAATGAATAGAAAATTTCAATTTCAAATACAAGACCCTGGAGAAGCATAAAAAGGTAAACAGGAAAAAGAAATCATGAGGGACATTAAAAAGTTAAACTGTTTATATTCTTACATGAGAAGATAATACTTCCAACTCATAAGAATTTTCTCAGTAAGGAATACACAGAGGACACAGGTCTGAACTGAATATGAAGGGATGATATCTGTAAAGTATTCATTTTTTGTTTATCCTTGTTCTTTGTGGGGCAAACAGGGTGGGGTGTCTTATGTTTGGGGCCAGATTTGGGCTTGGGTCCTCTTGGGTCCAGGGCTGGTGCTTTTGTCCATTGTGCCACCCAGCTAACCCATGATGACATCTTTAAAATAGGGTTAAGGGGTAGGAGATAGACTGGGGGAGGGGGGAAGGGAGAGGTGGACTGGAGAGAGGTTGCTCACATGAAGGAAACAAGAAAAAAGCTTTATGGAGGGGAGGGGAAGAGGGGGAAGGAATGGGGGAGTGAGTGAACCTTATTATCATTAGATTTGGCTCAAAGAGGGAATAACATACATACTCAAGTGGGTATAATAATATATTTTTGCCCTGAGGAAAAATCGGAGGGGAAAGAGATTGGGGGGGCGGGGAGAAGTGGGGAAGGAGAGAAGGGAAGTTTAGGGGAGGGAGCTATAAAAAGCAAAACACTTTTGAGGAAGGTGAAGATACATAACAGCACGTGTATGACATATATTGAATTGCTTGATTTCATAGGGAGAGTTGAGGAGGGAGGAAGAAAAATTTAGAAAACAGAATTACCTCAAAGACCTTAATCTCATCAGAGTGGACTCAAGGAGGGAATAACATTCACACCCAATTGGGAGGAGTAATCTATTTAACCCTACAGGAAAGTAGGGGGGGAAGAGGATAAGGAGGGAAGGGTGAATAAAGGGAGGGTAGAGTAGAGTGGGGGAAGGGGAAGTCAGTAGCAAAATACTTTTGAGGAGGATTAGGGCAAAATAAAATAGAAAATAGAGTAAATACCATTGGAAGGGAATAGGATGGAGGGAAATAGTTATGATTGACTACAATGGCAAAACGTATGGTACCTACTCTGCTGGGCTATTGTGAAGAAAAGAAAAACCTGGAAAGACCCAGATGAACTGAAGCAGAGAGAAATGTACTGTATACAAAATAAAAGCAATAGTGTAAGATGATCTGCTGGGAAGCACGTGGTTATTTTCAGCAAGGCAATGATCCAATATAACTCTGAAGGACTTATGAAAATTGCAATCCATCTACAGAGAAAGAACTGATGGTATCTGAAAACAGACTAAGACTTTTTTTTTTTTTGACAATTCCTTAATCTGAAGTTTTGTTTTTGTCTATTTTCTCTCACAACCTAGCTAATGTAGAGATGTTTTCCATGACTACTCATGTATAACTTACATTGAATTCCTTGAGTTCTTGGGGTGGGAGTGGGAAGGGAGGAAGAGAATTTGGAACACAAAGTTTTAAAAAATTGATGTCAAAATTTGCTTTTACATGTAATTTGGAAAATACAATTCTAAACAGAAAAAAACCACCATCTCATTTTGATTCAGTGGGGTTTTTTGCTTTCAGTTTTGTTGTTGTTTTTTGTTTTTGGTGGGGCAATGAGGGTTAAGTGACTTGCCCAAGGTCACACAGCTAGTAAGTATCAAGTGTCTGAGGTCTGATTTGAACTTCTCCTGAATCCTGGCCAGTGCTTTATCCACTTTGCCACCTAGTTGCCCTGCTTTGTTTTGTTAATCTCTTCTTTGATTTTTTTTAGGATTTCTCTTTTGTTTTTTAATTGGGGGTTTTTAATTTGTTGGTTTTCTAGGTCTTTTTTAGTTGAATGAGCAATTCATTGATCCTCTATTTCTTTTATTGATGAAAGTATTTAGAGGTATAAAATTTTCCTTAAGTACTGCTTTGGTTGCATCTTACAAATTTTGGTTTGTTGTCTCATTGTTATCATTGTCTTTAATGAAATTATTGATGGTTTCTATGATTTGTTCTTTGACCCACCCATTCTTTAGAATTAAGTTATTTAGTTTCTAATTAATTTTTTGTTGTTGTTTTGTTTTTATTTTGGTGAGTCAATTGGGGTTAAGTGACTTGCCCAGGGTCACACAGCTAGTAAGTGTCAAAGGTCTGAGGTCGGATTTGAACTCAGGTCCTCCTGACTCCAGGGCCGGTGCTCTATCCACTGTGCCACCTAGCTGCCCCCAATCTAATTAATTTTTAAACCTTGCTTCAAAGGTCCTCTATCGGATGTAATTTTTATTGCATTATGGTTGGTAAAAGATGTCTTTTATATTTCGGCCTTTCTGTACTTCTTTGTGAGGTTTTTATGCCTTGATATAGGTGCAGTTTTGGTGAAGATGCCATGCACAAATGAGAAATAGGCATTTCTTATCTTTCTGTTTCCATTCTGTATTTTCAAGAGGTCTTGTAAAATTCTGTTCAGATCTTGTATTTATTTTTTAGTTTAGATTTATACAGGATTGGTTTGCCATTTCCTTCTCCAGCTCATTTTGCAGAAGAGGAACTGAGGCAAACAGGGTTAAGTGACTTTCACAGGCTCACACAGCTAGTAAGTGTCTGAGGCCATATTTGAACTCAGGAAGATGAATCTTTCTGATTTTTAGGCTTGGCACTTTATCCACTGTGCCACTTAGCTGCCCTTTGCTATTACAATTTTAATATCTATTTATCCCTATAACTTCTTTAACTTTTCCTTTAATAATTTAGCTGCTATTCTATTTGGTGAATATGTGTTTAATATTAGAATTAATTCATTATCTTTAGTACCTCTCAGGAAATGTATTTTATGTGTTTATCTCTTAGGTCCATTTTTGCTGTTGTTTTTTTCTTTTACTTTCTTTTTTTTCCCCCATTTTTTCTTTCTTTTTAAAAATCTTGATAGTATTTTACTTTTTTCAATTACATGTCAATATAGTTTTTGACATTCATTTTTGTAAGATTTTGAGTTCCAAATTTTTCTCCCTCCCTGCCTTCTCTCCCTCCTCCCTAAGACAAAAAGTAATCTCATAAAGGTTATACAGTACAATCATGTTAAACATATTTCCACAATAATCATGTTGTGAAAAAAGAATCAGAACAAAAGGGAAAAATCATGAGAAAGAAAAACCAAAACCAAAATGAAAATAGTATGCTTCGATCCTCATTCAGAGTCTTCCTGGATGTGAAGAACATTTTCCATTTTTTTCTAATTTTAAAAACTTTTTATTTAAGTTTTGAGTTTGAAATTCTGTCCCTCCTTCCCTTCCTCCCCTTTCCCATCCCTGGGACTATAAGCAATCAGATATAGGTTATACATGTGCAATTATGTAAAACATTTCCATATTAGTAATTTTGTACAAGAAAACTCGAGTAAAGGAAAAAGAATGAAGGAATGAAAAATAGCAAGCTTCAGTCTGAATTCAAGCAATATGGGTTCTTTCTCTGGAGGTGGATAGTATGTTTCATCATTAGTCCTTTGGCATTGTCTTGTATCAGTGTATTGATGAGAATTGCTAAGTCATTCACAATTCTTCATTGAGCAATATTGCTGTTACTGTGTGCAGCCTTCTCCTGGTTTTGTTCAGTGTATCAGTTCATGTAAGTCTTTTCAGGTTTTTTTGAAATCATCCTGCTTCTCATTTCTTATAGCACAATAATATCCATTATAGTCAAGTGATGGGAATTCCTTTGATTTCCAGTTCTTAACCACCACAAAAATAGCTGCTATAAATATTTTTGTACAAATAGGTCCTTTCCTTTTATTAGGAAGTCTTTCACATATAGACCTTGCTATGAGTATTCCTAGATCAAAGGGTATACACAGTTTTCTAGTCCTTTGGGCATAGTTCCAATTGCTCACCAGAATGGTTGGGTCAGTTCACAACTCTGTCAATAGTGCATTAGTGTCCCAGTTTTCCCATATTTCCTCCAACATCCAATAGTTTCCATTTTTTTCATATTAGTCAATGTAATAGTTGTGCGGTGTGAGTACCCCAGAGTTGTTTTAATTTGCATTTCTTTAATCAGTAGTGTTATATACTAATATATATATATATATATATACATATATATACTTGAGAAATGAGACCTTTATCAGAGATACTTGTTGCAAAAATTCTGTTTTCTGCTTTCCTATTAATTTTGATTGCATTGGTTTTTGTGGAAAAGCTTTTTGATTTTATATAATAAAACTTATTTTACATTTTATAAATGTAAGAACTTCTTTTGTCCTTTTGTCCCTTATTCATAAATCTGCTCTCTTAATTTGCTTATGGTATCACCTTTTATGTGTAAATCATGTACCCATTTTGACCTTATCTTGGTATATTATCTGAGAATTGGTCTATACCAAGTTTCTACAATGCTGTTTTCTCAGCAGTTTTTGTCACATAATGATTTTTTTTTGCAGCAGTTTTTGTTAAATAATGAATTTTTGTTCTAAAAGTTTAGATCTTTGGGTTTATCATATACTAGATTACTATGGTCACTTACTATAATGTAATTTGTTCCTAATGTATTCCACTGATCCACCACTGTACTTCTTAGTACCAGATTGTTTTGATAATTACTGCTTTATAATACAGTTTGAAATCTGGTACTGCTAGACTACCTTCTTTTGAATTCTTTTTCATTGACTTCCTTGATATCCTTGAGCTTTTATTCTTCCAGATGAATTTTGTTATTTTTTCTACCTCTATAAATTAATTTTTTGATAGTTTGATTGGTATGACACTGAATAAGTACATTAATTTAGGTAGAATTATAATTATATTTTATTAGCTTGGCTTACCCATGAGGAATTGATATTTTTCCATTTGCTTAGCTCTGACTTTACTTGTGTGAAAAGTGTTTTATAGTTGTGTTAATATAGTTCCTGGGTTTGTCTTAGCAGGTAGACTCCCATGTATTTTATATTGTCTACAGTTATTTTATATGGAATTTCTCTTTCTGTTACTGCTGGACTTTGTTGATAATATATAGAAAAGCTGATGATTTATGTGGGTTTATTTTGTATCCTGCAATTTTGTTAAAGTTGTTAATAATTTAAAGTAGTTGTTTAATTGATTCTCTGGATTTTCTAAGTAGAACATATCATCTGCAAAGAGTGATAATTTTGTTTCCTCATTAAATATTTTAATTTCTTTAGTTTCTCTTTCTTCTCTTATTGCTATAGCTAACATTTTTAGTACAATATTAAAAAATAGAGATGATAATGGGCATCTTTGCTTTGCCCCTGATTGTATTGGGAAGGCTTCTAGCTCATCCCCCTTACAGATAATACTTGCTGATGGTTTTAGATAAATACTGCTTATCATTTTAAGGTAAGCTTCACTTATTCCTATGCTTTCTAGGAATTAAAAAAAATTTTTTTTTGGTGAGGCAATTGGGGTTAAGTGACTTGCTCAGGGTCACACAGCTAGTAAGTGTTAAGTGTCTGAGGCTGGATTTGAACTCAGGTCCTCCTGACTCCAGGGCTGGTGCTCTATCCACAACGCCACCTAGCTTCCTCTGCTATCTAGTCTTTTTAATGGGAATGGTTACTGTATTTTGTTAAAGGCTCTCTCCATCTATTGAGATAATAATATTATTTTTGTTAGTTTTGTTATTCATATGGTCAGTTATGCCAATAGTTTTCCTAATATTGAACCAGACCTGAATTCCTGGTGTAAATCCCACCTGGTTATAGCATATGATGGTTGTGACATATTTCTGTAATCTCTTTGCTAGTATTTTATTTAAAAATTGTGCATTAATATTCATTATAGAAATTTGTCTATAATTTTCTTTCTCTGTTTTGGTTCTTCCTGGTTCAGGTATCACCACCATATTTGTTTCATAAAAGGAATTTGATAGGATTCCTTCACCTGTTTTTCCAAATAGTTTATATAATATTGGAATTAATTGTTCTTTAAGTGTTTGGTGTATTTTGCTTGTGAAGTCATCTGGTTCTGGGGATTTTTTCTTAGGAAGTTCATTGATGGCTTGTTCAATTTCCTTTTCTAAGATTGGATTATTTAAGTATTCTATTTCTTTTGCTAATCTGGGTTAAATTAGTTTTTGTAGTTATTCATCCATTTAATTTAGATTGTTATATTTATTGGCATGTAATTGGGCAAAATTGCTTCTAACAATTGTCTTAAGGGGCAAATTCACCACCATGAAGAGAAAATTAAAAAAAAAAATTTTCCCCTTTCATTTTTGATACTAGTAATTTGGTTTTCTTCTTTCCTTTGTAAAATCAGATTAACCAATGGTTTATCTGTTTTATTGTGTTTTTTTTTCCATAAATCAGTTTCTAGTTTTATTCATTGGTTTTCTTTCAGTTTTATTAATGTTTCCTTTGATTTTCAGGATTTCCAATTTGGTGTTTAATTGGCAATTTAAAATTTGTTCTTTTTCTAGATTTTTTAGTTGCATGCCCAATTCCTTGATCTGCTTTTTCTCTATTGATGTAGGCAATTAGATATATAAAATTTCCCCTGAATACCATCTTGGCTGCATCTCATAAATTTCGGATATGGTGTTTTGTCATTTTCTTTAATGAAATTATTGATTGTTTGTATGATTTGTTCTTTGATCCACTTAATTTTAGGATTATATTATTTAATTTCCAATTAACTTTTACTTTCTCTTTTCCATTGTCCATTATTGAATGTAATTTTTATTGCATCATGATCTAAAAAGTTGTATGTTTACTATTTCTACTTTACTGCATTTGATTGTGAGGTTTTTATGTCCTAATAAATGTTTAATTTTTGTTAGGTGCCATGTACTGCTGAAAAAAAGTATATTCCTTTCTATTCCCATTTGGTTTTCTCCAGAAATCTGTCATATGTAACTTTTTCAGAATTGTATTCACCTCCTAACTTATTGTTTATTTTTTGATTAGCTTTATCTAGTACTGAGAGAGGAAAGTTGAGGTTCCCCACTAGTATAGTTTTATGATCTATTTTCTCCTTTAACTCATTCAATTTTTCCTTTGAAAATTTAGATGCTATACCATTTGGTGCATATGTTTAGTATTGATGTGACTTCATTGTCTATGATACCTCTCAGCAAGATATAGTTTACTTTTTTATCTCTTTTAATTAGATTTGGTTTTACTTTTGCTTTGAGATTAGGATTGCTATGCCTGCTTTTTTTGCTTCAGCTGGAGTATAATAGATTCTGCTCTAGCCTCTTACTTTTATCCTGTTTGTATCTCTTTGCTTCAAATAGCATATTTAGTATATTGCTTGTAAACAGTATATTTAGGATTCTGGTTATGAATCCACTTTGCTTCTGTTTTATGGGTGAGTTCATCCTATGCAAGTTTATAGTTACTGTAACTAAATGTGTATTTCCTTCCAAGCTATTTTTCACTTGTTTATTCCTCTCTCCCCACCTTTTCCCTCCTCACAAGTGTTTGACTTCTGATCACTGTCTTCCCCAATCTACCCTCCTTTTTAAGTTTTAATCAATCCCCCAATTCCCTTCCTGTTATCACCAACCCCTTTTTACTTCCTTATAGGGTAAGATAGATTTCTTTTTTTTTTTTTAAGTGAGGCAATTGGGGTTAAGTGACTTGCCCAGGGTCACACAGCTAGTAAGTGTTAAGTGTCTGAGGCCTGATTTGAACTCAGGTACTCCTGACTCCAGGGCCAGTGCTCTATCCACTGTGCCACCTAGCTGCTCCTAAGATAGATTTCTATATCCTATTGAATGTGTGTGTGTGTGTGTGTGTGTGTGTGTGTGTGTGTGTTATTCCCTCTTTGAGCCAGTTTTGATGAGAGTAAGGTTTAAACTTTGCCCATCCTCCCTCCATTCCTCCCCCCCCTTCCCCCCACCTATTTCCCCTTGCGTTTTAGTAACTCTCTCATGCCTCTTTTTTGTGGCATAATAATTTACCCCATTCAATCTTCCCCCTCCTTCCAGTGCAATTTTCTTTCTCACTCCTTTATTTTATTTTTTTGGGGGGTATCATCCCATTAAAGTCACCTTATTTATATACCATCTATGTACATATACTTTTTCTGATTGTTTTTATGCTAATAAAAATCTTAAGAGTTACAAATATTTTCTTGCCCTCTAGAAATATGAATAGTTTAACCTTACTGAATTTCTTAAGTTTTCTCTTGTTTCTTTTTTACCTTTTTATGTTTCCAATGAGATCAGATTTTTTATTTAGCTCTGGTCTTTTAATTAGAAATGCTTGAAATTCCTCTATTTTGTTAAATGTTCCTGTCCCCCCTGAAAGATTACTAACTCCTTTGCTTTTAGTATATCATATTCTAAGCCCTCTGGTTCTTTAATGTGGAAGCTGCCAAATCCAAATTCTGATTGTAGCTCCACGATATTTGAATTGTTTCTTTCTGGCTGTTTGTAATACTTTATCCTTGATTTGTAAGCTCTGGAATTTGGTTATGATGTTCCTGGGAGTTTTCTTTTTGGGATCTTTCAGGCAGTGATTGGTAGATTCTTTCAATTTTGCCTTCTGGTTCTAATATATCAGGGCACTTTTCTTTGATAATTTCTTGAATGATCTTGCCTAGGGTTTTTTTTTTAAGTAGGTAGTCCAATAATTTTTATATTATTTCTCCTGGGTTTATTTTTTTAGGTCAGTTGTTTTTCTTTTACTTTCTTTTATTGATTTTATTTTATTGTATCTTGATGTCTTATAGAGTCATTAGTTTCCACTTGCTCAATTCCCATTTTTAAGGAATTATTTTCTTCAGTGAGCTTTTGTATGTTCTTTTCCATTTGGTCACTTCTATTTTGGGGGGAATTATTATCCTCAGTAAATGTTTTTATATCTTTGCTCATGCTGTTGACTCTTCTCATGAATTCTTTTTCATTGCTTGTATTCAACCCCCCCCCCCCAGTTTTTCTTTTACTTCTCTAATTTACTTTTTAGAATTCTTTTTTGGGCTTGAGACCAAATTACATTTTTCTTTGAGGCTTCACATGAAGCCATTTTGATACTGTTGTCCTTTTCTAAGTTTATGCTTCCATCCCCCTGTCACCATAGTAACTTTGTGTCTATAGTTAAGCTCTTTTTTTTGTTTTTTGCTAATTTTTTTGTCTTTTTCTGTGAGAGTTGGGCTCTGATCCTGCACTGTCCCAAGCTTTTTGTGCTAGAGTGCTAGGTATTACTTCTGTCCCTGAGCTTTAGGACTTGACTGCTTGCATTTCCTGAGGGTAGGCTTCCCTTCTGGATTGTACTGGGAGGGTGGGGCCCAGGAGTGGGACCTTGCTTCTGGGTTGCTGTGGTAATGGAGTCTTTCTGGTGGCTGGCCCTAGAGGAAGGATTTTGTTGCTGGTCTGCCCAAGGGATGGGGGGTCCTGCTGCAGGGTTGCTATGGAAACAGTCTCTCTTTTGGTATGACCTTGGGGCAAGGTTTCATTACTGGTCAGCAAAGAGGTTAAAGCCTATCTAGGGGTGGGGCATTGCTGCAGATTGTTCACTTGCCTAGTGGGCTGCTGGTTTGCTGAAATTCTGCTCTAGAACCTTAATATTCACCCCACCCCACCCCCCAGACAGATCTTTCTTGCTGTGCTGGTAAGCGGCTTCTCTGCCCAAGATCAGTTCTGAGGTGGTTTTCAAGTTATTTAGGGGGGAATTTGGGAAGGCTTCAGAGGGTTTCTTCCTCACTCCACCGTCTTGGCCTATTGCTTTTTCTGAGATCATGACTGCTACGTCTTACCTTTTTTTTTTTTTTAAATTCAGCTCTATTCCTTTTGTTGTTGCTGTTGTTTTTACCTCTGTATGTATCTCTCTCTCTCTCTCCCTCTCTCTCTTTTTTTGCTGGGCAATGGGGGTTAAATGACTTGCTCAGGGTCACACAGCTAGTAAGTGTCAAGTGTCTGAGGCCAGATTTGAACTCAGGTCTTCCTGAATCCAGGGTCAGTGCTTTATCCACTGTGCCACCTAGCTGCCCCCTATATCTTTCTCTATCAAGCCCCATAAATTCTGTTCCATTCCCTTCTGTTTCAAGTGTGTTTTCTTGTAGATAACATAATTGTTGGATCCTGGTTTCTAATCCATTCTGCTCTGTTCATTTTTTTGGTGGTTTATCCCATTCACATTCAGAGTTTTGATTGCTAATTGTGTATTTCCCTTATGCTATCCTGTTTTTTAAAAAAATATTTTCCTTTTCTCCATCTCTGGTGCTTCCTCTTTAAAAATTGATTTTGATCCTTTGATCTATCCTCTTATTCCTCCTATTGCTCTCATTTTTTTTTTTTGTTTTGTTTTGTTTTTTTGTTTTGCAGGGCAATGAGGGTTAAGTGACTTGCCCAGGGTCACACAGCTAGTAAGTATCAAGTGTCTGAGGCCGGATTTGAACTCAGGTACTCCTGAATCCAGGGCCGGTGTTTTACCACTGCGCCATCTAGCTGCCTCTCATTTGGTTTTTAAAATAAATTTTAGCTCTTAAAACAACCAAAAAAACCCCCTCTTGCTTATCTCTTCTAGCTATTCTAGTTGATTTTGTCTCCAAGCTGCACTTTTCTTTGAGGTATAAGAACCGAGAAAGCAGGAGGTAACCTTTCTGAGATTTCAAAGGTCTGGAAGTTACCTCTATTTATAGACTGCCTTTAGGTCATGTCAATCAATGGACTTCAATGTGACCAGCCAGTTAGCTTGGATCTGTGTGTGGGGACCACCCCTCTTCCGGTCCAACTGAGAGCTTCTGCTGGAGGAGACTCAGGATTGATCTCTTTGGTTTGGGAACAAGCTAGTGGTGGCAGAAGAAGCAGGAGGGTAGAAAGGTTTCCTAACTTTCGGAACTTCATGTGTTCTCTCTTGGATAGCTAGGTGAAGGTGGCTTTCCCTCTCTCTCTTTGCTAACCCCTAATATACTTTGATAAATGCTTAAAAGCCTAAACTGTTGCTGAATTTATCAGTTAATCTTAGCTAGTTCTCCCCGCCCCCCCCCCCCCCCCCCGTGGGGGAGGTAAAGACACACATTAGATTTTAAACATCACAGAGCCTTTCCTTGTGGATGTTTTAAATTATTCTCTTCTTTTGGGTTTCTGTCTTTAGCTTCCCTGTGGCCATAATAGCTTTTATGGGGAGGTTTTTTTTTTTTTTTTGGCGTGGCAATGGGGGTTAAGTGACTTGCCCAGGGTCACACAGCTAGTAGGTGTCAAGTGTCTGAGGCCGGATTTGAACTCAGGTACTCCTGAATCCAGGGCTGGTGCTTTATCCACTGCGCCACCTAGCCACCCCCTTATGGGGAGTTTTTAATATTTTTTTTGCACATTCTTCCAACCTGTTTCTTGATTTTATGTTAGTGCTGGGCTCTTTGCACTTCCAGGAGAAGTGTTTGGTCCTAGCCTTCTGCTCTTTTCACAGCTTGGTTGGAGTCAGGTTGGGTTGGGTATAGAGGTCGATCCTGTAAGCTTTTTAAAAAAAATTTTTTTAAATTAATAAAGTATTATTTTTTCCCGTTACATGTAAAGATAGTTCTCATCTTTTGTTTATACAAGCTTTACAATTTCAGATTTTTCTCCCTCCCTCCCCTCCCTCCCCCCTCCCCTAGACAGCAGGTAATCTGATATATGTTTTATATATATATATATATATATATATATATATATATATATATATATATATATATATATATATATATATATATATATATATATATATAAAACCTCAAAATAGAAAAAAAACAACAGCACCAAAAACAAAAGAAATAGTATGGTTCATTCAGCATCTATACTCTGCAGTTCTTTTTTTTTTTTTTCTTGGATTTGGAGATCCTCTTCCATCATGAGTTCCCTGGAACTCTTCTGTATTGGTGAGAAAAATATAGTTCATCACAGTAGATCAACACTCAGTGTTGATGTGTGTACAATGTTCTTCTGGTTCTGCTCATCTCACTCATCATCAGCTCACGGAAGACCCTCCAGGTTTCTCTGAACTCCTCCTGCTCATCATTTCTTACAGCACAATAGTATTCCATTGTATTAATATACCACAACTTGTCCAGCCATTCCCCAATTGATGGGCACCCTCTCAACTTCCAATTCCTTGCCACCACGTAAAGAGCAGCTATAAATATTTTTGTACATGTGGGTCCCTTTCCCCCTTCCATGATTTCTTTGGGAAAAAGACCCCAAAGTGGTATTGCTGGGTCAAAGGGTATGCACAGCTTTATCGCCCTTTGGGCATAATTCCAAATTGCTCTCCAGAATGGTTGGATCAGTTCACAGCTCACCAACAATGAATTAGTGTTCCAATTTTCCCAGATCCTGTAAGCTTTTAGTACTTCCAGAGTGATGTGGTCTAGGCAAAGTCTGCTTAGTGTTCTCTTGGTCTGAGCTCTCTAAGTTCCTGACTCAGGTTTGGGTCTGTCAGCTTGTCCCTAGTTGGGAGTTTTAGTAGACTACTTTTGGAATCAGCCACTAGCCTGCTAGGATGCTTTGCAAATTCAGAGTGATTGAACTTAAGGCTTTTCTTTGGTTTGAGATTTCTGCCCTTGTTATTTTACAGTGGACTTCTGCCCTGAGCTATAGGCTAGAAACAAGTGTCCACACTCCTGGGATCAGAGCCACACAATTATTGTTTGATTTTTGAAATTGTTCCTTACGTAGTACTCAGCTAGAGCCTTGGACTAATCCTTTCTGTCCTGGACCTGTGACCTGAAACTGTTTAGGGGGTGACAGAGCTGCCCAATGGCGCTTGTTCTTATCCCTTGGTTTAGCAATCCCCGGGGATTGCTTTTGGCCCTACTGCTTCCTGCCCTGTTGTCTAGCCTCAGCTCTCTTTCACTTCCTGGTCTTTCTTCTGGCTATACTGTCTCTAGTATGTGCAGACCTCTTTGTCTCCCCAAACCTCCCTGGGCTGGAAAAATGACTCACTGACTTTTTCTTGTGTTTCCTTATCTGAATTCAGTCATGTGTCTTTTCTAGATCTTTGTGGAGGAACTTTGGTGGGCCAGCTAGTCACTACTTCCTGCTACTCCACTATCTTGACTCCTCAAGCCACCTTAATTTTTAGGAGGTGGGATTTAATCCATACTAGGTACAAATAGTGGCATAAGTGAGCATTATTTAAAAAACAAACCATTTCCATGGAGAGCCTTCAGCGGGTTTGCTGATAATGAAAACAAAAATCTAAGTTGGTATAATTGATTATTTAGAAGAAGATAGCTCTGTGGATTTTTTTTTTTTTTTGCTTTTGTGTCCCCCCCCCTTCCCCCCAGCTTCTTACCTTTTAGTAATTTTGCTGTTCTATAGCGCCTTTAGTGGGGCAGTTAGGTGACAAAATGAATAGAGCATAAGACCTAGAGTCAGAAGACCTGATTTCAAATCTTGCTTCAGACAATTACTAGCTTTGTGACCCTGGGCAGGTCACTTAACCCTGCTTGCCTCAGTTTCCTTATCTGTAAAATGAGTTGGAGAAAGAAAGCCCCAAATGGAATCACAAAGAATTGGATATAACTGAAATGACTGAACAATAATAACAAAGCACCTTTAGCAGAGAGGCATCTTGGGATAGTTAGAATTACCAATATTTTATTTCTCCTCCTTATTGAGGGAGGTAGGGAGCAGTTTACTGAAAGCATGAGCTTTCAAGAGAAATCTCTGATTTTCTTGGATTCTATCCAATTCTGCAATTTGGGAAGTAGAAGAGTAGACCTTCACTTTCCCTTAGTCCTCAAAGTCTCACTATGGAAACAATGAAAAGTATGGTGAATTTGTTGTCAGAGAACATGCATTCAAATTTCAGCCCTGCTTGGTGGTAAAGTGGGTAGAATCTTGCTTCAGATACTTTGACTCTGAGCAAGACTTTTTTTGGGGGGTGGGGCAGGGCAATGAGGGTTAAGTGACTTGCCCAGGGTCACACAGTTAATTAAGTGGCAAGTGTCTGAGGCTGGATTTGAACTCAGGTCCTCCTGAATCCAGGGCTGGTGCTTTATCCACTGTGCCACCCAGCTGTCCCTGCTGCGCAATACTCTTTTTTTTTTTTTTTTTTTTTTTGGTGAGGCAATTGGGGTTAAGTGACTTGCCCAGGGTCACACAACTAGTAAGTGTCAAGTGTCTGAAGCTAGATTTGAACTCAGGTACTCCTGAATCCAGGGCCGGTGCTCTATCCACTGCACCACCTAGCTGCCTCTGCGCAATACTCTTAACTGAGCCTCAGTTTCTTCATCTCAAAATGGGGCCAATAATAGCATCCACCTCAAAGCATTGTTGAGTATCAAATGAGAATACGCACAAACCTTACATGTCAACTGCTCTTATTACTATATGATTCAGGCTACATGCAGGTAATAAAGTTGCCAAAGCATTGAGTCTGGTCAGTGTGGAGGAGTGTAGGGGGGAGACTATCCAGAATGGAAGGATGAAGCCCTAGAACTGTGAAGTCCTAGAACAGAAGCAAGTCAGGAGGAGACAGCTGTTTGTTTCTAGGAGAACAAAAGATCAGGAAACCAGCTTTTTCTTGTGTCTAAAAGTCACAAGATCAAGAGGCACATCAGAAATGATGAGTCCAACCCACAGATTTTAAAGATAAAGGAATTGAAGCCTAAATCTGCTCTGTTTCACAAAGATAATAATAACTTATGCTTATGTAACAATTTAATGTTTGGAAAACTGTTTCCTCTCCACAACTGTGGTAGGAACAAGATCTTTAAAGAATGGAAAGTCCTTGGCATATAGGCTGAGCTAGTTTTTCCCTAAAAGACAGACTTAATTGGTTCAGTGGACTTAAATCCAAACAGTAGATGTAGTTTCCTGGTTGACAGTATAAAAAGCCCAGTGCAGAAGGAGTTGGGACTCCTCAGTTGTAACCACACTATGCTGACTAGGTGCTAATACTGTGGCAAATCAGAGACTGGAGAGCTGTGCCCAATTGAATCAATGCTATCCTTTCTGAGTATCTTTTCCATGCTATTAGGTAAATATCTTTTATATTAACTGTTAGATGTTCTGTGAGTGTCTCATTTCCTTCCAGTTCCAAGCTTGAACCACCAGAGCAGCCTGATCTAGGCCTGACCCAAAACAGTAACCATTACTGTTATTATCCCAATTTTATTGATGTTCTGCATCAATAAAGGATCAATTGAAGATCTGAAAGGTTAAATGACTTGTTCATGATCACAGCTACTAAGTGTCTGAGACAGGATCTGAACTGTTAATAGTTTGACTTCAGTATTGTCTACTTAAGCCAAGAAGAATTGGGATTTCAACCTAGATCTCTAACTATAAATTCAATACTCTTTCTACTATATTTTGTTTTATGTGGTTCTGAGGACTTAAGAGAAGGTGTACTCTGGATATTGCCCATTATGCTAACCAAATTGTGGAATTGAGTAGAACCCAGGGAAATAGGAGATGCTTTTTGAATGCTTATGTTCTT
Source organism: Dromiciops gliroides (assembly GCF_019393635.1). Lineage (NCBI taxonomy): Eukaryota > Metazoa > Chordata > Mammalia > Microbiotheria > Microbiotheriidae > Dromiciops > Dromiciops gliroides. Next base: position 235,881,613 of record NC_057861.1, read on the forward strand.
AGTCAGCATTACCTGCTTCCTCCCCTCGAAGGTGTTTCTACAACTCTTTCCCCATTTATTCCTGTGCTTGGAATGCATTCTTCTTCCTCCATCCCCATTTTGAAAGACTGCTGATACTTTAAAATCCAGCTTAAATACCATTTTCTCCATGAAACCATCAGACCACATATTATGTACCTCTTAAATATTCATATTTCATTTAATCTTTAAATTTGTATGTGAGCATTCCTACCATTGGTTCAGATGTCAGCCTTTTCAGGCATTCTCATTCCATGTAATTCTTGTTAATGTCACTCTGATGGTCTCTAGTAAAGGATCTCAACATTCTAGATGCCTTCCTTCATTTTAAAAAATACATTTTTGGTTGCCTGTGCAACAGTTGGACTTTTTATCTGTTTTCCCTCATGTTTGTCATATAATCAGTTTACCTTTTCCTATCACACATCTTTGGTAATGTATTTTACACAACTTTTTGTGTATGTCATCATTGGTACTATGTTGCAGTCTACTTATATCTGCAATTTATCTTCCCATTGACATTTTGTGTCACTTGCAATTTTGATTTTTTTTTTTAAACTGGTGTTCTGTGACTTGAATCTATATAGAATCACTTGGGGAATATCAGTGTTTGAAAAATGTGTGTGTGCTTTTTCTTCAGCCAGTAGCCTGGGATTGTCGAAAATATGATTTATTTTCCCAAATGTAATCCAACACAGTCTGTTCCTGCTGTTCATTTCTGGGCCCAACTCATTGTCCATCTGCAGTATCTATCCATGATAAATATATAGACCAACTGTTTGTTCACTTGCAAGTGCTAATCCATCTGCAATTTTTTATCTTCTTTGTTTCTACATGTAGTTGGTTAGTCCAGTCTCTTTTGAAGGAGCTTGGAGGTTTTGTAACATTTCAGGGATCATTAAAATTAGCACGGTTCCCATTGCACTTGGAAAATCTTGCTATTAAATAATTAGAAGAACTTTGATTCTGCTTTGGACATTGTATATGATGCTGGTGAAGTAAATGAGTCTCCCTGTATTATGCTTTTCTTGATGTTGATACTCAGATTATTGAAGAAAGTTATATACCATTTTTATATCTGTCATGGAATCTTATATGACCTTAACATATGCATATTAGGATCTGTTTGAGGAAAGCCTTCTAGGTAGTATTTATGTTCCAGTGTCAAATGCTTTTAAAATAATCAATAAAAATAGACTTTGGCAGGAGTTATATTCTCTGTACCACTTAACTCAGTGTTGTGACTGCGAAGATGTGATCTGGACCTACTAATCCACATACTTTGTGTTCCAGCTACAGTGGCCTACTTGCTGTTCCTTGTATACAACACTACATTTCCTGTGCCTTTGTACAGGCTTTCCTCAATGACTGAAATGATCTCTCTTCATCTGACTCCGCTTTTCTGGATTCTTTCAAGATTCAGCTCGGATTCCACCTTCTGCAAGAGGACTTTCCTATTCATTCCCCACCTCCCTCCCATGCTTTCTCTGCCCTTACCACCCCCACCCTCTTCCTTCGAGATTACCCATATTTTACTGGTTGCTCTTTTTGCTACAAGTCTTTCCCCTCTCCAGTCCATCTTCCACTTAGCTGTCAAAATTGGGCTTCCTAAAATGCATGTCTGACCATATGTCTTCCCCCTACCCTCCAATTCAGTTAATTCCACTGGCTCCATATTACCTCTAGGATCAATTTCTTTTTTTTTCTTTTTTTGCGTTCAGAACTCTTCTTAATTTCTTCCACCCCTATTTTTCCAGTCTTCTTACATCTTACATTCTCTCCCCCCCACCCCTGCCCCCCATGTTCTCTGTAGTCCATTGACATTGGCCTCCTTGCTATTCCTCCAACTAAACACTCTCATCTCCCGCCTCTGGGCATTTTTACTGGCTGTCTCCCATGCCTGGAATGCTCTCCCTCCTCCTCTCTGCCTCTTGGCTTTCTTCAATTCCCAGCTAAAATACAGTTTTCTACCGAGAGCCTTCCCGATCCCTCTTGATTCCAATACCTTTCCTCTGATAAGCACTATGCCTGGCACATAGCAGGCATTTAAATATTTATTGACTGACATCTGCTTTGTACATATTTTTCATTATGATGCATATTCCTTAAAGGAAAGGACAATGTTTGTCTTCTTTTGTATCCCTGGACTTCACATAGTACTTGAAACATGATAAGCACTTCATAAATTCTTGGTAATGCAAAAATATAGATTAAAATATTAGCAAAGAAGCTAATAATTTTCATTATCTTCTTGTCCTTACCTTTGCAAGTTACCCAGTATCCAGGTCTTATGATTTTAAAACCAGTATTCTTCCTATCACAAATTAAGTATACTTAATTACACAAATATACTCAGGAAATTATTTACAGTAACGAGGTTGGATTTATTAGAAAATGTACTTTTGTTTTTTTAAATAATAAATATTTTTATTTATAGTTTTGAGTTCCAAATTTCATCCCTCCTTCCCTCCAACCCCTTCTCTTTCCCTGAGGTGGCAAGCAATCAGATATGCGTTATACATGTGAAATCATGTAAAACATTAACATATTAGTCATTTTGTACAAGAAAACTTGAATAAAAGAGAAAAAACAAAAGTGAAAAACAGCATGCTTCAGTCTGTGTTCAGTCAATATCAGCTCTTTCTTTGGAAGTGGATAGTATGTTTCATCATTAGTCCTTTGGGATTGTATTGGATCGTTGTATTGCTGAGAATGGTTGTCATTCACAATTCTTCATCAAATAATGTTGCTGTCACTGTGCACAATGTTCTCTTGGTTCTGCTTACTTCAGTTGATGATATGGGGGAAATCGGGTACGGGTTGGGGTTCTTAGGAATTCCTCTTTAAAGAATTACACCCTCTTGCACACAAAACTTAGTTAGAACAAGGTGATAGTTTATTTAGGAGCAAGGGAAGGGATGGGTGGGGGGAGGGAAACCATGAAAGAAATCCTTAGACTTTTCGTGGGGAGATTTGGCATAAAGCACATGGCTCAGAGGTACCAAATCTCCTCAAACAGGAGACCGGAAGGTACTTTTATAGAGGACTGATGGGGGTGGACCATCTGCCCGTGAAAAGTTCCTTTAGTGAGAGAGGACCATCCCCCACTGGTGGTAGCTGGGGGAATTGGGTGAGCAGTGGAGGACCATCCCCCACTGGTAGTGACTAAAGGAATTGGGTGAGGGGTGGCTACAGATCCCTCTTCAGAACACAAAGGCCGAAGCCACACCCAAACTTATCTCCCCAGGATAAGGGAGACCAGAATGTAGGGTAGGAATCCCAAGCTAGCTCAGTCCAATTTGGTTCCTCTAGGTGTTATCTGTCCTCTGGTTTAGTTTCTCAAGGAGAAGATTCCTTGGTGTGCCCCAGAGAAATTCTGGGGTGCTCTGCGCCCCATGACATTCCCCACTTCTCTATATATAAGGAAAGGGGACGAAGATTCTTCTGAAACTGCTTCATGCTGACCGGGGGGTCGAAGAATCACGGCGCAAGGGATGGGGAGGGGAGAGAAGTGGAGAAGGCCTGGAATGCTCGGAGTTGTGAGGGGCCCAGAGAGTCCAGAGGCAACACGTAGGCACAGTGTCATGAATCCTTGAGCCTAGATGGAACAGACTTAAACAAAAAATTAAAACTGACCAGAGCCAAAAGGAAAAGAGACTTTATCAGATCAGGAGTCAAGTGGGACCTTTTTGCAGGACAGGGTGTGGCCTGCTTTACAGGAGGGAGTTCAAGCTTAATTCTGTGATAGGCAGTGTCTGTCTACATTAGGGTCCCTTTTATCCCATCCCCATTTTGTGCCTTGATTGCATGCTAGGACCTGAACCAGAGAGTAAGACAGAGGTCGCCCCAAAACCATTCCTAGGCTTGCCTCCTATGTCCAGCTTGGCCATAGGCCTGACACGACGCTGGTCAGGAGAGCAAGCTGCAGAGCCCTGGATTTTTGCTAAGCCGATCTCTCGGGTGCTGCCCTGGGGACAAAGAGGTAGGAGGGCAGGCCTCACCTTCGTGAGGCGTCCCCCACTTCTGTGTTCCGGTTTACCGCAGCTGCCAGAATCTCGGCCAGCCAGAGTTCTGCTGGTAGCAGATGTGGTGATGGCTGCTGCTATTATAGAAGCTTGGTCTATGGAGCGGGCATGAGCCATCTTTTCTCTCTCTTTGGCTACTGCAAGGTCCCTGTTATTAAAAATCTTAAAAGCAATGTCAAGGAGTTGTGAGGATGGGATCTGGGGACCCCAGTCTAACTTCTGGAGCTCTCTCCTAATGTCAGGAACAGACTGGCTGATAAAATGAATATTGAGAACAGTAATTCCTACATCTCTTTGGGGGTCTAGGTTAGTATATTTCTTCAGAGAGTCTGCTAAGCGGCTCATGAAGACAGCAGGATTTTCATCAGACCCCTGTGTTATCTCTCTCACCTTTCCATAATTGACTTGTTTCTTAACCCCCCTTCTCATTCCCTCAACTAGGCAGGTGATCATGTGATTTCTACGAGCTCTGTCTTCCCTGTTATCATAGTTTCATCTCGGTTCTACTACCGGGACAGCTGTAAATCCAGGGACCCCAACCCAATTTCCAACCTGCGAGTGTTCATCCCCAACTTGTACCGCCAGGTCCCAAATCTGTTTTTTTTCGTCAGGGGTACAACAGCTGGCAAGAATAATTTGCATATCGGTCCAGGAAAGGTCAAACTCCAGTGTCACAGACTTAAAGCCATCTATGAACTTTGTGGGGTTCTCTGAGTAACTCCCCAATTTCTCTTTAATCTGAGATAACCTGCTTATAGAAAAAGGGGCACGCCTTAATGTTGTGCCCTTCCCAATGGGAAATTCCCTTAATGGAAGCAGGGAAGCAGTGGGAGACACTGGTAAAGACCTGGGTTGGGGAGATAGCTCAGGTGGAGACAGAGGATTGGGCGCAGGGCCCAGTGGGGGAGGGGTGACAGCCTTTGGCTGTGGAGTAGGTGGGGGAGGGGAAACAATCTTTGGCTGCAGCATGGGTGGAGATGGGGAAAGGGAGATAGCCGTAGGTGACTGCAGATTAAGTAAAGCAGATTAGGTCGGCTGAATGGAAAAAACAGGAGAAATGGGAACATATTGGAGTTCCCCCCGATTGTAAATGGGGTAGAGCAGGATAGAAGGAGACTGATATCCACTCCCCATGTGACACAGGGAATTGGTTCTGAGATCAGCCGGTGGGCAAGGAGAGGTCTCAGTCATAGAGTGATATGACTGTGGTTGACCCATAGGTACGGAAGCAGGCGGAGAAGGAGTGGAACGAGGAACAGGTAGGGAATGAGTTTGAGGAGGGGGGGAGGCTGAGGTCTCAGAGTAGGTGCCTGAAGAGTTAGCTAATTGCTTGGGCTTGTGGTGATTCTCAACCGGCAAGGGGACCTCATCCTTTCCCTTTGACTTCTGGCTCAAACTCATAAAAGCCGATACGTATGGAATCTCTGTCCATCTCCCTTCACGCTTGCAAAACTTGTCCAATTGCAAGATGGTATTATAATTAAGGGTGCCGTGTACAGGCCAATTTCCTTCACTTCCTAGAGGATAATGTGGCCATAAATTGTTACAAAAATGTATCATACATCTCTTTCTTAGGTTTTTAAGTTCCAGTCTAGTCCAATCTCTTAGGATGCACCCCAGAGGTGAATTTTTCGGAACACTCCCTTTCTGTCCCATAACTACTGTCTAAGGAGAATAGTCTGAACCAAGAGCAGAGAGCTGGTAAGGGATAGACACATAAGCATAAATGTTCTTACCCAGAAACGTGTAGTCTGAGAGTCCGAGCGTGGTTTGGACATCTAGGAGTCCCAGGCTGCTCTCTGCTGTCCTGCAGACGCCAACCGTCTCAACCTCTCTGTGACTCAAACGGGAGGTTGAGTCCGGTGGGAGAGGGAGAAGAGAAACCCAGAAGGTAGGGCCTTACCTCCAGGTTCTGTGCCAAGTGTGGTCCAGACGTCTGTTTGAGCTTTCAGCGAGGGAGGGAGACTCAGGCTGCCCTCCACTGTCGCGTGCGAAAGCTGACCCTCTCTCTACCTCTCTGTGACTCAAACGGGAGGTTGAGTCAGGCGGGAGAGGGAGAAAGGAAACCCAGAAGGGAGGTTCCCACCCCCCAGTTTTGTGTGCCAAGAGGAAAGAGGAAAATCCCACGTCCCTACAACGTTCGGGCGCCAGATGATATGGGGGAAATCGGGTACGGGTTGGGGTTCTTAGGAATTCCTCTTTAAAGAATTACACCCTCTTGCACACAAAACTTAGTTAGAACAAGGTGATAGTTTATTTAGGAGCAAGGGAAGGGATGGGTGGGGGGAGGGAAACCATGAAAGAAATCCTTAGACTTTTCATGGGGAGATTTGGCATAAAGCACATGGCTCAGAGGTACCAAATCTCCTCAAACAGGAGACCGGAAGGTACTTTTATAGAGGACTGATGGGGGTGGACCATCTGCCCGTGAAAAGTTCCTTTAGTGAGAGAGGACCATCCCCCACTGGTGGTAGCTGGGGGAATTGGGTGAGCAGTGGAGGACCATCCCCCACTGGTAGTGACTAAAGGAATTGGGTGAGGGGTGGCTACAGATCCCTCTTCAGAACACAAAGGCCGAAGCCACACCCAAATTTATCTCCCCAGGATAAGGGAGACCAGAATGTAGGGTAGGAATCCCAAGCTAGCTCAGTCCAATTTGGTTCCTCTAGGCGTTATCTGTCCTCTGGTTTAGTTTCTCAAGGAGAAGATTCCTTGGTGTGCCCCAGAGAAATTCTGGGGTGCTCTGCGCCCCATGACATTTACATCAGTTCATATAAATCTTTCCAGGCCTTTGTGAAATCATCCTGCTTGTCATTTCTTATAGCACAATAATATCCCATCACAATCATATACCACAATTTGTTCAGTCATTCCCCAATTGATGGACATCTCCCTCAGTTTCCAAGTTTTAAATTTTTTTCTTTTGAATAGTATTTTATTTTTTCCAATTACACATAAACACAATTTTTAACATTCACTTTTTAAAAATTAAAATTTTTTATTTTTTTGGTGAGGCAGTTGGGATTAAATGACTTGCCCAGGGTCACACAGCTAGTAACTGTCAAGTGTCTGAGGTCAGATTTGAACTCAGGTCCTCCTGACTCCTGGGCTGGTGCTCTATCCACTGCGCCACCTAGCAGCTCCAACATTCACTTTTTAAATAAAACTTTGAATTAGAAATTTTTTCCCTCTTTCCCCTTTGTCCTCCCTAAGATGGTAAGCAATTTATATGCACAATTCTGCAAAACATATTTCCATATTAATCATGTTGTAAGAGAAGAAACATAACAAAAGGAAAAAAAAACTACCAAAAAAAGTGAAAACAATATGCTTTGATCTGCATTTAGATGCCATCACTTTCCTTGGATGTGGAGAGCACTTTCCATCATGAGTCTTTTGGAATTGTCTTGGAACATTGCATTGCTGAGAAAAACTAAGTCTGCCATGGTTGATCATCATGTAGTGTTGCTGTTACTATGTAAAATGTTCTCCTGGTTCTGCTCACTTCATTTTTTATTCATGTAAATCCAGGTTTTTCTGATTTATTTCTAGTTGTTAGCCACCACAAAAAAGAGCTGCTACAAATACATTTTTTTATTTAGAATTTTATTTTTTCCCAAATTACATGTAAAACCAAATTTTAACATCAATTTTTAAAATTTTGTCTTCCAAATTCTCTTCCTCCCTCCCTTCCCACTCCCCCTTAAAAACTCAAGCAATTCAATATAAGTTATACATTTGTAGTCATGCAAAACATTTCCACATTAGTCAGGTTGTGAAAGAAAACACAAAAAAAACTTTAGAAAAAGGAACTAACAAAAAATTATGCTTCAGTTTGTATTCATATGCTATCAGTTCTTTCTCTATAGATGGATTGCATTTTTCATTAGTCCTTCAGAGTTGCCTTAGATCACTGTTTTGCTGAAAATAGCCAAGTCATTCACAGCTGATCATCTTACAATATTGCTGTTATTTTGTGTATAGTACATTTCACGTAAGTTCATGTAAGTTTTTCCAGGTTTTTCTGATCGCATCCTGCTCATCATTTCTTATAGTACAGTAGTGTTCCATCATAATCTCATCCCACAATTTGTTTAGCCATTCCTCAATTGATGAGCATTTCCCCAATTTTGAATTCAACTTAATAAATATTTTTAACAAAATTTTTGAATTCTCTCCCTCCTTCCTCCCCTTCCCCATCCATTGAGAAGGCAAGGAAAAAATCATTACAAATATGTGTAGTCTTTCAAAACAAATTAGGAATTTATATTTTATTGGGGAAGACAATATAAAAGGAAACTGAAAAACTGGGGAGTAGAAATGATAGAGAAAGGTTGGAGTGAAGCCTGGAGAAGGATGAAAATTTGGCTGGCCTGGGCTCCTTAATTTGATGGAGGTTCTATGAAGAGCCATCCAATCAGAGGGAGATGCTGCAGGGCCCAAGAGTTACTTCCTGTGTGTAAATTCACGGGCTGGAGTGAGCTTCCAAGTTGAAGGGGTTTCTGGGGCATGACTGAGAAAGTCCCTAGGGCAACCTGGAGAGAAGTGAAGACTTGCAAAATCTTGCTTGTTCTCCAGAGTTTTGAGTGAGGAGACCCTTAGTGACTTAATATACCATTCCTATAAAGATTTTATAGAGAGAGATGATAAAGCAGGCATTTTTCTCAGCAGTTGCTGATATCTTCTTGGTCATCATTTTTTGTACTGTTTATCGTTTCTGGTTTGTAGATTCTTAAAATTGATCCTTAAATTCCTTTTAAGGAAAGGCAATGTGTTGTAATGGATAGTCAGGAAGGCCTGGTTTCAAATATTGTCTCTGATGCTCACTAGGCTGTGACCTTGGATAAATTGCTTAATTAATCTGAACCTAGGTTTCTTTTGAAAAGGGGAATAATAATTGACATTGTACCTACTTCACGGAGTGGTTAGGTTCAAAATACATGATATATATGAAAGAGCTGTGCAACTTCAAAAGCACTAAATAAATATTGTTTATATATGTAATAATATTTTAAGATTATTTTCTCCAGCACTTATTTTTTTGTATGTATTTGGTCAGGTCTAACTGCTCTTTGTCAATAGGCAATCAAAACATCAGGAGACTTAGTGAAACCAGGTTTATTACAAGAGCAATGAGTGTGCATGTGGAACCCAGAGGGTTTACACTTTACAAAGAAGTTTATATTTTTATAATAACAAAGGGAGGAGGGGATACCAGGATGGGTCATGACAGGAGAGGGAGAACAGAGAAGCAAAGGTGAGAAAAAAGACAAGACCATTTCCCTGTGGAAGGAACAAGATGATGCCAAAAGCTGCATTCTTTTCCCTTGGGGAACTACTATATTATGAAGATAGAGGGGGGTCTGCTTTTATCTGCAAAGGATTTCAGCTGCACAAGCAGTATCCCAGTCTGGCAGAGACTAACTGGCGCCTGTCTTGCTTCCCAAGGACACACAGGGAGTCCAGCTTGGGGTGCAACAACAAATTATGTCAGCTCAGGGGGAGTTTTGTCCTTGACACATTCAGGGCCTCCTGCATGCTCTGAGTCCAGAGTTTCTGATGAATATGACAACTCAAAGACAAGTTCAGGGAATCCCTTAACAGCCCTGAACATCTTTCTTATCTTAAGATTTGTTGCTACTTTTCTTATGTGGTACATCTGGTACTGGAATGGTAAGAGTCCAGCTGTGTGATTCTACTTATTATTAGAATAAATGACTATAGAAACACTAGGACATCTGTTCCATTTCACATCATTTTTGTTTTATCTCTCAGCTTCATCTACATATACTCTTGGGTTAAGGTGGTTTAGTGTAATCTCAAATGAAGGGCTCTGAAGCATTTTCCCCTCAACTGCTTTTTGCCCATTTTTTTTTTTTTTTGCTTTTCCATCTCACCCTTTCAAAAGTACCTTATATTTATTTTTTATGTATTATGTGTGTGTATATATACATGTCGTCTCCCATTAGAATGTAAACTTCTCAAGTCAGAGATTCATTTCCGTTTTGTCTTTTTATGTCAGTGCAGCACGGTGCCTGACACATAATAATCACTTAATAAGTGCTAATTGATTATATTTCCCTTCTTATACATGAGCTTGTTGAAAAAACAACAAATAAATCTGTGCTCCTAACTGGTGTTTCTCTTGGCTGCCTTGTTTTTCCCCTTGGCAAGGAGATCAAGTGCTTGTTGGTGGTTTGTGGACTCTTTCACCCATTCTTTGCATTGGTTAAACTTCAGAGAAACAGTGATAGTCTTTCTCTATATCTAGGAGTCAGTAGCTTGTTTAAGCAGGTCAGGTTTGAACTACTGTTATTTCAGCCTTTACTACTGTGATTTTATCTCCCCCCACTTTTTTTTTTCTAATTTGGTACTTAATTCTCTATTTTGCTGTAAGTTTTCAGTGAGTTTATTTCACATAGAAAAGCTTAATGTGAAATGAATGCTATCATTGAATGCTATGTCTGTACTTAATCATTTCTTGTCTTTTAATATATAGTTAAGAACACTGACCTACTATGTTTCCAGGGGACTGATGATATATATTCTTTTTTTTTTTTGTGAGGCAATTGGGGTTAAGTGACTTGCCCAGGGTCACACAGCTAGTAAGTGTTAAGTGTCTGAGGCCGGATTTGAACTCAGGTCCTCCTGAATCCAGGGCTGGTGCTCTATCCACTGCACCACCTAGCTGCCCTGACTGATGATATATAAAACATGACACTCACCTATTGACAAAGAAGTGGTGAATTCAGGGTGTCAAATGAGACATCTTTTTGGATGTGACTAGGGAAACAATTTGTTTTGCTTGATTACTTATATTTCTTATAGGGTGTTTTCCTCCCCCTCCCCCCTCCCACTATCACTTTCAGGAGCCTCTTTGAATCTCCATTTTTGTGTTTTTAACTGTGTTTAACTATTGATATTGTCTTTATTTACATACTTGTAATAATTATGTATTATGTGACTTATATTCAAGTATTCTGCTTCTTAGTAAAACTGAACTGCTCTTCATTCTTCAGTGATTAAACTGAATTTCATATTATGGGCTTTAATAAGCAGCCTGTGAGTCTGAGAATCTTGGGGCAATGAGGGTTAAGTGATTTGCCCAGGGTCACACAACTAGTAAATGTCAAATGTCTGAGGCCACATATGGATGCAGATCTTCCTGAATCCAGGGCCAGTGCTCTATCCATTGTGCCACCTAGCTGCCCTCAAGTCTGAGAATCTTATCACACATTATAGTTATGAGAAAAATTAATTGTGTTCCAAAGTACCAACTTAATAAACTTTTAAAGTACAACTCCTTGATAAGCTGGGAATTATCTGTGATTTGAATAATGAAAGACAATGAACAAAGAAAACTTTAAAAGTATTTGGCTTTGGAATACATTATGTTTTTTTTGGGGGGGAGGGGGTGAGTCAATTGGGGTTAAGTGACTTGCCCAGGGTCACACAGCTAGTAAGTGTTAAGTGTCTGAGGCCTGATTTGAACTCAGGTACTCCTGAATCCAGGGCCAGTGCTCTATCCACTGTGCCACCTAGCTGCCCCACATTATGATTTTTTAAAAAAGATTTGATGCCAAAATGTTTTGTTTTGGCTGGCATTGGAATTAGCACACAAAATCTAATTTTTTTCCCTCCTGAAAAATAAATAAGTTAGCATAATACTTATTTTCTTGAGGTAGTTTTAAAATTATGTCTTTGTTTTTGTTTTTGATTAAGTTCTGACTTTTAGAAGAAAGGAAATAAGCTGTTAAACAGTTTTTAATGTTTAAAAGTGATACTTTTGATTCACAGCAATTTGGAAATACTAAAAAAATAAATAAAACTCACCAGTCTTCAGACTCATGTGTGTATATTTGTATATGTATATGTGTATATATCAACATATATATGTATATAGAATCTTCAAATCCTGCTGCTGATACTTTGCTGTGTGATCTAAGCCAAGTCACTTACCCTAAGTCTCGTTTCTTTATCTGTTAAATAAGAGGGATGGACTAGATGACTTCTAAGTTCCCATCTAACTCCAAGCCTGTGATTTATGAACTTAAATAATTTCTTTTTACTTACTTAAAAGGAAATGAAATTGTCCTAAAGGGTTTATATTATCCTAATGAATATAGTTTTTATGATCTTAATAAACAAATTATTGTAATTATAGCCCTTAGTGCCTGGCATATATTAGGTGTGATATAAATGTGTATTCCCTTCCTTTCTGCATAGTGATAAAATCACTTTTCATTTTATTTATTGATAGTTATGCCTGTTTGTACTTGGCCAAGTTCACTTGGCTTTTGCCCAAAACATTTATTAAGAGTGTCTCCTGGGGGCAGCTAGGTGGCTCAGTGGATAAAGCACTGGCCCTGGATTCAGGAGTACCAGAGTTCAAATCCGGCCTCAGACACTTGACACTTTTTAACTGTGTGACCCTGGGCAAGTCACTTAACCCTCATTGCCCCACTTAAAAAAAAAAAAAAGAGTGTCTCCTTCCAGATACAGTGACATTATGAGGAAGTGGTCTCTCCCCCTACCCCCCATTGTGTTTATCCCCATTCAGGAGCCGGGTTATCTCTGCTGGTAATTGATATATAGTATTTTTTCTTAAACAGGTATAAAAACTGGTGAGGGAAGTAGCTGAATATTGTTCTCACAAAGTGAGAAGTTAAACTAGTACGTCATCCTTAACTGGTGTTAACTTTGCTTTCTTAAGCTTTACCTGATTTTGTTTTCCTTTCAACTAAAGGAAAATTTGTTACTTATCTTGCCAGGGGAATTATGAAAAGTCATCAGGGTGCCTTGAGCTTTTAAGATTAGACTGGTGCCAGTGGGAGAGAGAAAGGAGGAAGGAAGCCTCTTGTGACAGAAAGCTATACTATGTCTCTAAAGGTTTAAAATACATACATGCACTTCCACACATACTGGACACACACTAAAGGTTTAAAATATTCCCCCGAGCAGTTGAAAGTAACTTGGAGTCAAGAAACTTGTGTTCTAGACCCAATATATAGCCTTACAGTGAGACTTTAGGCAAGTCACAACCTCTCTGGGCTTTATTTACAAAGCAAATGGGATCAGGTGATTTCAGAGATGAGTCAGATCTATGATTTTTTTTTAAAATTCTTTTTACCAGTAGTATGGTGACTGACTAAAGTAATTTATCAACCATTTTGAAAAGTGGTTATTCCAGACCCAGAGGTAAGTACTGTGATGATTGGGGGTGGGGGCGCATTACTAAAGTTTAGTCATCATAACACTATAATACTTAAGTGATCCAGGATTTCAGCTGTGTGGTTTCTTCTGGTGATGTTATTGAAAAATTTCCATGTCTTGGAGTAGGACTTAAATGGAGGTAGTAATAGAGGAGTAAATGAAAGATATTGGTGAATTTAAACCCCTATCTTTCCGATTCCATTCTGGGAGCTCTTACCTTTTAAAAAATTGTTAATATTAATTTTTTCCTAATTACATGTAAAAACAATTTAAAAAATTTGTTTTATAAAATTTTTGAGTCCCAAATACTCTCCCTTCCTCCCTCCTTTCCCACTCCACAATGAGAAGGCAAGCAATTTAGTATAAATTCTACAAGTGTAATGTTGTTAAAGAAAAGAGACAAAAAGCCCAAGAAAGACAAAGTAAAGAAAAAGTATGTTTTGATCTGCATTCTGATTCCTTCAATTCTTTCTCTGGAGTTGGATAGCATTTTTCATCATAAGTCCTTCAGAACTTTCTTAGATCACTATATTGCTGAGAATAGCTAAGTTATTCACAGTTGATCATCATACAGTATTTTTTTATTTTGCAGGGCGAAGAGGGTTAAGCGATTTGCACAGGGTCACACAGCTAGTTAAGTATCAAGTGTCTGAGGCTGGATTTGAACTCAGGTCCTCCTGAATCCAAGGCCAGTGCTTTATCCACTGGGCCACCTAGCTGCCCCTGATCATCATACAGTATTGCTGTTACTGTATAAAATGTTCTCTTGGTTCTGCTCAGTTCAATTTGTATCAGTTTACTTTAGGCCCAAGATCTCTTAACCTTTAGGATCAAATATAACCTCTGTTTGACTCATAAAGGTCTTCACAGATCTTATCTTTGTAGCTCTCTAACACATCATTTTCTTCCATATACTTGATGATCCAGCAATGGTGGCCCACTTCCTGTTCCTGTTACATGATACTCTATTCTCCCTCCATCTCCCTCCCTTCTTTGTGCCTTTGTATTCGTTAGTGTGTTTTCCCCTCCCCCCAAACTCCCCATGTTCTTCCTCCTACCATCTATCTTTTAGAATCCTTGGCTTCCTCCAAGAATCACTTCAAATTCCACCTTTTGCAGGAGGCCTTTTCAGGTTTCTCTGACTATTAGTGCTTTTGCCTCCATGGCTACATATCTGCCCTATTATATGTATCATATATTTTATGTACATGTCATCTCACCCATTAGAATGTAAGCTTCTCAAGAGTAGGATCTGTTTTTGCTTTTTCTTTAAATCCCTAGTGCTTAACCCAGTGCCTTGTAAACAGTGAGTAGTTAATAAATGCTTGTTGATTGATTATCAAGTTGCTTTGCGAGGTAGTAATAATCGTACAAATAAAAATAATTATATAGCCATAGTTTGCATTTTTAATTGATACATTTTGACACTTCATATGAAACCCTTAAAATACTCATAATTAAATGTTAAGTCAGGTCAAAATAGCCTATTAGAGTGATAACTCATTCCTTTTAGTAGTTTTCAGTTTAAAATAAAAGGATGCCTATATTTTTGTAAGGTACAAACATTGTCATATTTTTAAAATAACTCAGTTCAGCAAGCCTTTATTGATCATGTACCATGTGCAAAGAAGTGTGCTGTAGGGGATAGAGAATGGACCTTTAAGCTAAGAGGATCTGGCTTCAAATCCCACCTCTGACACATATTGCCTTTGTAATTCACTTAACCTTTTGTGTTCTAAGAAGCTCTTTAAGAGTTTCCTCACCTGGAATTTCCCTTTACTGATAAAATCACAGATCTGGTCTCCATCCCTATGTGCAAGCCTTCATATGCTTCAGATCTATAGATACAAAAGATGAATAGTCTTTATCTTGGAGAAGATTTCATTCTACTGGGAACATACACCACTTGGTTTAGTATAAACAGGATAATTTTAGAGGGAAAAGAATACTAACAGTTGGGTCAGTCAGGAAAGAATTCTCTTTGGAGGTGCCACCTGGGCTGAGCCTTTTAAAAGAAGCTAAAGTTTGTAAGAGGTGAATGTGAGAAGGGAGTGCATTCCAGGCCTGGTGACAGCCTTGTGCAGAGGCACACAAATGGGAGATAAAATGTCAGGTCTGGGAATACTAGGGAGGGCAGTTTGGCTGAACAAAGAGGGTGCATGAAGGTTATTAATGTGAAATGTTAAGGCTAAAATTCTAGCTATTCTGTCTAAAATATCTAATGAGTGGTTGCCAATAAATTATAAGCTTTAGCAAGAGTTAGACTTTTAAGCATTGATTAAGGAGAATAAGAATTTGGTAAAGAGAGAGAAAAAGGCCTACATTCATCTATTTATTAAAGGGAGAGTGCATTTCTAGCTCCGCTTTCCGCCAGAGTCCACGGGAAAGAGCCTGAGTCAGAGCTCCAGGCTCCCCCTTCTTCCTCCCACAAGCAAACATCACTTCCTGATGCCAAAGAAAAGATGCATGATCTTGCCCTTAAAGACCTTCACCTCATGGTGGAGCTTTTCTACAGTAAGTCTCCAGCAGGTGGCGTCATTCTAATCGGTACAGAAATAAGGTTAGAAAGTTGGAGCCTCAGACTTAGGAGAGCTTTAAATACCAAGCTGTGAGGAGTACATATTTGTGTTGTCATGAAAGATTCTTGAGCAGGGAGTGACATGGTTAGACCTGTGTTTTAGAAGGAATATTTTTTTGGGGGTAGTTCTGTGGAAGATGGATTTGAAGAGGAGAGACTCAAAGTGGGGAGTTTAAATAGGTGTCTAAAAAGGAGCTCACATTCTACTGGGAGACACAACATCATGTAGTCAATTTAGTACATACAAGTGATTTACAATGTAAGTGGAAGATAATCTCAAGGTACTTTCTGCACTGGAAGTATGTGTATATGGGGGATATACCTGGAAACTTCTCCTGCAGAAAGTGGCATTTGACTAGTCTTGAAGGAAGCCAAGGAAGTTGGAGGGCAGTTGTTTAGGATGTTTCCAGAGAGAAAGGAACAAGGAGGGTGAGAGAGAGTCAGCTTGACCAAACAAATGCATTTCCCCGTACCATTGAGAACCCACACTAAATTATGTAATATATCTGTAGTGGATACACTTGGGTATGGGCTTATGTAGCTTTTTCTAGCAGCATTCAATAGCTGAGAGTGAGAGTGAAGGAGAGACAAGTGGTTTAGTCTGACCACAGACAGCAGTGAGAAGGGGTGGTGAGGCACAAGAGATTTAAGAAAAGAGAAATCTATAGTTGAGCTTGTTAGCTGTAAAGATAAAATTGCAAAGTGAAGGAAGTGAAGCCAGAAAAAGGGTGATGAAATAAGAGAGCCAGTGACGGACTGTAGATCAAGGTATAAATGAAGAAGAGATTTAGGGGTAAGGCAAAGTACTGTAAAGAGAGGCAGTTTGTAACTATTTTTAAAGTCTTGAGTATTGACATTATCTCAAAAGAATGTTTATGTTATCTCTACTTCTCTCCCCTGAAATGTTCTTTAAAAAAACAAAAACACATCGCATATTTTTGTATGGAAAATTTGATTTTTGACACAATTTATAAATGTGTTGCTTTGAGAGCATCAGGATAGTTGTTAGCATGAAACTCCTAACACATAACTGGCAGTCATATTTGATCTTGATGTTCACCCTATTTTTTTGTAAATCTCAAGAGTAAAGAATGTGGAATGTATTAGCCAGCTGGCAGGTCACAAAGGCCTTGCCCTTATTAAAAATTTTAATTACCTTTGAAACCATCTTAAAAACAGTTATAGTAGTGCACACAGAATTAAAAAAAAATTAGTTAAGAAACATTACCTAAATAAGGCCTTTTAATGATTTAAATATTTACCTAGGATCAGTTGCAAAGTTAAATTAGTAATTTTTGAGATGGTGATATCCTTGAAAATCACTGAAAGGTTAGATAATAAGATTATACGGTTTTCTAGTTCATGGAGGCAGAAATCTGACTCTTCTTCCCAACCATCCATTTTGCCTGTGGTCTGCCTTTTTACTTGAAATGTTTTTCTTTATAAAAGTTACCGTCGTCTTCGGTTTAACACATTTTAAGTTACTCTATATTTATGAACTTTTTGCTTATCTCACTAGCATGTATTACTAATCTATTGTGAAATTTTCACTCACACCTTCAATTATATATTCTTTAAATTGTTTAACTTAGGATCCCATCAAAAACAGGACAGATGGTGACTTGAGTAGTAATAGAATGAGTCAAAAGCTTTTGTCATAGGTATTTCATTTATCAGTGAAAAGTAGATGGCAGATGTGGTCATAAAACTGAACAAAAAGAAAACAAAGGTCCTCTGGGGATCATAGAATTTATAGGAAGCTTTGGAAATGAGAAGAGCTTATAAACTTGGGCAAAGGAAAGGAATGCAGTCAACTAGTATGAAATGTAAATTTATAAGGAGCAGTTCTTGCAGGGTCACAGAGGATCAGAGTGGGACTGAATGACAGTAAATGGGAATGAAATTGATGGGTGTGATAAGTGGTAAAGGGGGAAAAAAGTGAAAATATTTAAGCCAGTCTTTCCCTAATATTGTATTTTATGATGCCATCAAATAGGCTGATTTTCTTTTAGAGCAAATTAATTGTATTCTTGTTTTATATTCTGTAGTCTTGATTATGGTAGCTGAATGGGTTGCTCTGTTTACTCTTTCAAATAGTATTAGTTTCACAGCTGTTGAGTAGCTTTGTTGGAGTTGTACTGTGGGAAATAAATTGGGTTGGGATGTGATTGTGTATATGTATATGTATATATATATATACGTGTGTGTATATATACATGTATATGTATATACACACACACACATATATATACTTTGAAACCATGAATTATGGTAGATTTTTTTTATCCTAAAAATATTTTATTATTTTCTAGTTACATGGTTTTCAGCATTTGTTTTTATGAGATTTCTAGTTTCAAATTTTTCTCCCTCTCCAAGACAGCAAACAATCTGATATAGGTTAGATATGTACCATTGCATTAAACATATATCTGCATTAGTTATGCTGTGAAAGAAGAATCAGAGCAAAAGGGAACCTCAAAAAAGAAAAACAAAAAAAAGTAGAAATAGTCTGGTTCAATCTGCATCTAGATTCCACAGTTCTTTTTTTCTGGATTTGGAGAGCATTTTCCATCATGAGTCCTTTGGAACTATCTGGGAAGAGTCAAGTCTATCGCAGGTTGATCAATACACAATGTTGTTGATACTCTGTGCAATGTTTTCTTGGTTCTGCTCATCTCACTCAGCATCGGTTCACGTAAGTCCTTCCAGGTTTCTCTGAAATCTGCCTGCTCATCGTTTCTTACAGCACAATAGTATTTCATTACATTCATATACTACAACTTGTTCAGCCATTCCCCAGTTGATGAGCATCCCCTCAGTTTCCAATTTCTTGCCACCACAAAAAGAGCAGCTATAAATATTTTTGTACTTGTTGGTCCTTTTCCCTTTTTTATGATCTCTTTGGGAAAAAGACCTAATATTGCTGGGTCAAAGGATATGCACAGCTTTATAGCCCTTTGTGCATAATTCCAAATTGCTCTCCAGAATGGTTGGATCAGTTCACAGCTTCACCAACAATTTACTAGTGTTCCAGTTTTTCTACAGCTTCTCCAACATTTATTATTTTCCTTTTTTGTCATATTAGCCAATCTGATAGGTGTCAGGTGGTACCTCAGAGTTGTTTTAATTTGTATTTCTCTAATCAATAGTGATTTAGAGCATTTTTTCACATGGCAATAGATAGCTTTGATTTCTTCATCAGAAAACTGCCTGTTCATATCTTTTGACCATTTCTCAATTGGGGAATGACTTGGATTCTTATAAATTTGATTTAGTTCCCTATATATTTTAGAAATGAGGCCTTTATCAGAAGTACTGGCTATAAAAATTGTTTCCCAGCCTTCTGCCTCCCTTCTAATTTTGGATGCATTGCTTCTGTTTGTACAAACCCTTTTTAATTTAATGTAATCAAAAGAATCCATTTTGCATTTCATAATATTCTCTATCAAATTATGGTAGATTTTACCAGTTCTCTATGTGGTTTTTTAAATAGCTATTTTAAAAGGAAATTTGGGCATTTATTATGAGTTCATAAATTTTTAAAAATTAAGTAATTTTAATAGCCATCCATTATTTTTCTAAAATAAAAAATGTTTTTATTTATAGTATTGGGTTTCTGATTTTTATCCCTCTTTCCCTCCCTCACCTCCCCCCTTTATGAGGTGGGAAGAAATCAGAAATGGGTTATACATGTATGATTATGTAAAACATTACCATATTTGTCATTTTGTATAAGAAAACTTGATTAAAAGAAAAAAGTTCATGAATTTTATCATTCTTTTGGTTTGAACTAGAAGAATAAACAATGTAGAGACCAAAATATTCAAATAGGGAATTGTGGAAAACACTTGGATGAAAGTTTTTGAATAAATGATTTTTTTGACTTTGACTTTATGCTTTTCATCAGTCACCTGGCAAGTTGAGAGGCATGCCTAAGTGAGTTTAGGGTTTGGTGCTTTATAATGGCACAGCTGCTATCAAGTCACTTAACTTTTTTGTTTTCGTGCTCAGTACAGATAGAGATTTAAATATCGTTAAGACCGGGTTTAAAGATCTCAAAGTTTTGGCATGATAGTAATAATACTATATTACATTTGTAAATGGAAGGACTGTATAGAGTTCTTCAATTTATGTAATATTGTGTGATAGTTTTATGTAGGGTACAATACTCAATTTATATATGAGTAAGCTAGGCCACACAGTGCATAGAGCACTGGACTTGGAATCAAGAAGACACTAGATGTGTGACCCTAGGCAAGTCACTTAACCCTGTTTGCCTCAGTTTCCTCATCTGTAAAGTGAGCTAGAGATGAAAATGTCGAACCACTCCAGTATCTTTTTTTTTTTTTTTTTTTGCGGGGCAATGGGGGTTAAGTGACTTGCCCAGGGTCACACAGCTAGTAAGTTTTTTTTTTTTTTAAGTGTCTGAGGCCGGATTTGAACTCAGGCATTCCCGACTCCAGGGCCGGTGCTCTATCCACTGCGCCATCCAGCTGCCCCCACTCCAATATCTTTGCCAAGAAAACCACAAATAGGGTCATAAAGAGTTGGACACAACTGAAAAATGACATCGACAACCAACTGAAAAGGAACTGAAGCACAAAGAGGTCACCCCATCTTACTAAGGTGACATAATAAGTGGCAGAGGTAGAAATCAAATTATATTCTACCACTAAGGATAGGACCAAGTCTAATGCTTTTTCTGTTGTGAGGCAAGATGAATGTCAAAAAAGAGATTGCAGAGAAGTGAATGTTATTAAATTGGTATATGATACTTTAGAATTGACCCAGAATGAGGCAGTGGTATCTGTTTAGGGTAGCACAGCTAAGGAGTTGTTTTGAAGAAAGGGCTTTATAAACCTGAAAGAGCTGTATAAATGTTTATATTTTTTAAAAAATTATATTTATTTTGATATTAAATATATAAAAAAGGGTATTTCCATATACATAGTAGGACAGAAAAGAGGATTCTGTATGAAATTGTAGATGTCTATTATGTATATCTTGTGTTTCTTTTTTAACTATAAGAAATTAACATGTGGTTTCAAAGCACTCCTACTTGTTAGTTTTTTTTGTTCTCTTTTGTGAATTAAAAAAAGAAGGCCTAAATAACCTCTCCCTTCTCCCCTTCCCCTTTTCTCTTTTCTTTTTCTTTCTTTCTTTCTTTCTTTCTTTCTTTCTTTCTTTCTTTCTTTCTTTCTTTCTTTTTTTTTTTTTTTGGTGAGGCAGTTGGGGTTAAATGACTTGCTCAGGGTCACACAGCTAGTAAGTGTCAAATGTCTGAGGTGGGATTTGACTTCAGGTCCTCCTGAATCCAGGGCTGGTGCTTTATCCACTGTGCCATTTAGCTTCCCCTCCTTTTCTCTTTTCTTTCCCCTCTTCCTGTCAACCCTTCTCCCCAAATAACAAAGTCTTTGAAAAATTTTTCATAATCAAAATTCCTACTTTGGCTGTATTAAAAAACTAAACAACCATAAGTCTTACTCTTCTTCTTGAGTTCATCAAAATGAGTGTCATGCATTATTATCAGGCCTCTGGAATTGTGGTTGGTCATTGCAGTGATCAGATTTCTCATATCTTTCAAAGGTCCTTTTCTTTATAATGTTATATATTATTTTCTGGTTCTTTTCATTATATCTGTGCATCAGTTCTCATGGATCCTTTTCTTTCTGTGATCTCTTTTGGAGTATAGGTCTCCATAGTATCTTTGGATTGAAGATATTATGAATACTTTAGTGAGGGGGGAACGGGAGGTGGGACAAGTTAAAATTGCTTTTTAGAATGGCTAGATTGATAATATATTGCACCTCTTAAGACTTTGTTTGGTTTTTTTTTTTTTGTCAACTTTGCCAATCTGATTTAATTACTAGTGATTTGGAGGGGCAGCTAGGTGGTGCAGTGGATAGAGCACCGGCCCTGGATTCAGGAGGACCTGAGTTCAAATGAGGTCTCAGACACTTAACACTTACTAGCTGTGTGACCCTTGGCAAGTCACTTAACCCTAGTTGCCTTGTAAAAACAAAAAACTAGTGATTTGGAGATTTTTAAAATAAAGTTACTGATAGCTTCAATTTTTTCCTTTCAAAACTGTCTATTGATATCCTTTGGCCATTTTTCTGTTGAATTCTTATTAGAGAAATTTGCTGCAAAGATTTCCTCCCCCACCCCCCCCAGTTAACAGCTTCCCTTCTTATATTAATTGCATTGGTTTTGTTTGTGAGAAAGTTTTTTTTTTAATTTTATGGAATAAAAATTTCCAATTTTATCTTCTGTGATCCTGTCTCTTGTTTGATTATGAGCTTTTCCTTTTCCCATCGATCTGAAAGGTCTGTTTCTGATATCACTATATGTATGTCATATATCCATTTGTAGTTAAATTTGGTATGCCATACAAAATGTTGCTCTATGACTATTTTCTATCAGACTTCTTTACAGTTTTCACAGTAGTTTTTGTCAAATATTGAGTTGTCAACTCAGTAACTAGGACCCTTGACCACTGTGTTACTATGTTCATTTGCTTCTGTGTATTGTATACCTAATCTGTTCCATTGATTGACTCTCTCATTTTTTTTTCACCAATACCAAATTGTATTAATCAGAGGTGTATCAAACTGGTGGATTGTAGGCAGGGGATGAACCAGATTAAAAAGTAATTAGGACATTTTAACTAAATGGAAATACATTACAACATAGATAATGATAATTTGTTGTTTTCTAAGTCAGTATGTAGCTTCAGAGATTTACTTCTATTTGAAATTTAATAAAATGAATATTCTATTTATTTAGCTCTTTATTTTTATAAAGTGTTTCGAAGTTGTATTCGTGTAATTTCTGTGTGTGTCTTGGCAGGTAGACGCCTAAATTCCGTAATTATTTTGAAAGGACTTTTTGCTTTCTATCTCTTACTGGCCACTTGGATATACTACAATTCCCCCCCCCCCCCCCCCCCCCCCCCCCCCCGCTTTCTTTGGTGAAATCAGGCTTGAGAGAAATACTATGTGTTTTGATTGCTATAGTAGTATAAAGATAAAAACTGCTGTGCTTTGATTTGTCACCTATAAAGTATTTTTGTCTTCCTTATTCCTCTAAATGAAACTGCCGCATGAGGTCAATTTTGTGTAAATGAGGAAAACAGTGATGAAAAATAGAATCTTCTTTTAATCAGTGAGTTGAGAAAGAAAACAACATTGTGGTTTGTGTTAATTAAAATAATGAAGGTATTAACCTTTTATCTTTAAGTTTTAAGAAGACCAAACATCATTTGTTAGAAATTTTTTTAATATCTTTTGTTTTACTTATTTTCAGTTGCTTTTGTCAAGTAGTCAAAATATATTATAAAACTTTGGAAAATTTAAGTATGTATCTTTTTTAAAATAGGCATCAAGCATGATGGAACCATGTGTGATACTTGTCGCCAACAGCCAATCATTGGTATCCGATGGAAGTGTGCTGAGTGTACAAATTATGATTTATGCACAGTCTGTTATCATGGAGACAAACATCACTTAAGGCATCGTTTTTACAGAATTACCACACCAGGAAGCGAAAGGTAGGAAGTAAATCTTAATTTAACACACATAATTTCCTTATATATTAAAAATATATGGGGCAGCTAGGTGGCGCAGTGGATAGAGCACCAGCCCTGGATTCAGGAGGACCTGAGTTCAAATCTGGCCTCAGACACTTAACACTTACTACCTGTGTGACCCTGGGCAAGTCACTTAACCCCAATTGCCTCACTAAAAAATGTGTGTGTGTGTGTGTGTGTGTGTGTGTGTGTGTGTGTGTGTGTATGTGTGTGTGTGTGTGTATGTGTGTATATATTCAGTCTTATAAATGAAATTAGAAAAATTAAGAGCTCTTATCTTACCATTAATAACAATTTCTAGCATATTTTTGGACAAGGGTTGCCAGAAGTAGGAAAGAGAAAATCACTGAATCTCAAAGCTAAAGGCAACCTTTAGGTTATCTAGGTCCAAATGATACCTGAAATGAGAATCCATTTTCTAACATACCTGACAATTGGTCATCCAGCCTTTGCTAATAAATGAGGGAGAACCTACCTATACCAAAACAGGCTATTCCACATTTGGAAAGCTCTAATTATTAGGAAGGCAGCTAGCTAGATAGAGAGCATCAGGCCTAGAATCAGGAAGATGCACCTTTCTGAGTTAAAATCTGGCCTCAGATACTTAGTAGCTGTGTGGCCCTGGGCAAGTCACTTCACCCTGTTTGCCTCCATTTCCTCATCTGTAAAATGAGCTGGAGAAGGAAATGACAAACCACTGCAGTGTCTTTACTAAGAAGACCCCAAATGGTGTCACAAAAAGTTGGACATGACTGAAAAGTCAACAAAACAAAGAAAGTATTAGGACATTTTTCATTATCTCTCTAAGCTTTCAAACACTAATCTTTTTAAATCAAATCTAAATTTGTGTTAGCTTTTGGCTGCCCTATCATACTGTTTATTTGTATCAAATTTACTGATCCTTATATCACCTAGATCTTTTGCTGAAGTATGTCTGTCTGGTCATGGCAGCCCCATCTTGTACTTGTGAATTTCAATTTTTACCCCAAATATATGACTATGTTTTTCATGTCATATTTTTTCTTATTAGATTTGGCCTAATGTTACCTAGGAAGATCCTTTTAAGATGGCAGAGTAGGTCAGAAAATTCTAGGTTCTCCAGATTTCTTCGACAAACAAGATAGATCATCATCTTAAAATGAACATGGAGCTGCAAAATTAAACAGAAGTTAGGGTAAAGTAGTTGTCCTCCTAAGACAACTTGAGGACCTCAGGAAAGACTGACCTCCAAGGCAGAGGTTTGACCCTAGTGAAGTGCAGACACCTCTAGGAGAACTCTGCTCTGCATCAATAAGCTGCAAGCCCTTGGGGCATCAGGGTCTGGAAGTAGCCTGGGACTTAGGAGCTTTCACCTCACCAGGACACTGTCTGGGACTAATGGATGAGTAGGGGAAGATAGAAGGACCCTCTGCTGGCCACAGATGCCGGGCATAGCTGTGCTCCCAGACACTGTGCTGGGCTTCAAGAAGGAGCTAGCACACAGCCAGTGAGGGCAGTAACAGAGGGACAGGGACCCTGCTGGCTGTGGGCTCTTGCAGGAGAGTATAGTCCCTGGTTTCGGTTCCAAGGTAGAGGGGAGAGCTGAAATTTGCAGCTGCTGGAGGGACCACAGGGAGCAAGAGCGTTTGCAGGACAATATGACTAGGACCTAGCCATGTATTAGGAGTAGAGAGGAATGCCTAAGATTATGTGTCCTCCACTTACCCCCAGACAGAGTTCAGAAAATAATAATTAGAAAGACCTGAAGTCTGGGGCACCATTACCCACACCTTGGGACTAGAGCCTGATTACAGTAATAAGGTGCTAAAAATAAAATAAAACAGAATAAAAACAAGTAAGTCAGAGGAGAAAAGAACCTGACCATGGATAGCTACTATAGGGCCAGAGAAAACCTGGGTTCATACTCAGAGGAGAATAGTGTTAAGGGCTATTAAGAGGTCACCTGAATTTGTCTTTTGAGTTGCCATATTTTCCAGAAACACTGGACTTGGAGCATGCACGAAGGAGGCCCTGAATGTGTCAAGGATGAAACTCCCCCTGAGTTTGATGTGGGATGGAATTTGCAGTCAAATTTATTGTCTCAAAAGAATTATAAGACTTAGTGACTCAGTTTCCCAAGTTTTATTGCAATACTGTGAGTGACCACAGGGAGAGAACCAGAATAGTGGAAAGGTATCTCTCAAATAAGGAAAGGAAAGACAGTTATATTTATACTATGGATCAATTGATTATCAGTCTCATAATAATCTCCACCTTAGGGAGGTATAGGGGAGGGCCTATCCTTCTCATTATAATGTTCTCCACCTTGGGGAGGGCTTATCCTAATTTGGAGTTCCTGGGGTCCGAAGCCAACCCCTGAGGCGAGTACCTTTTTCTGTGGAGGTGTGTTTTTGGGGTTTACACGTCATAAGGTGAATCTGGGGACGAATTTGGTGTTTTCTGCGCATATCTCTGTTTCCCATGGCTAGTTTGAAAACATAATCATTTTTCTTTTATTTCTGGTCTAAATTTCTATAGGCTGTCATTTTCTTTATTGTTATTTGACCTGACCCTTTATGGTCCCGTTATGGGTACTGATTTCTGTGGGTAAGAGAACCTAGCATTTTCACTTGTAAGTTATCCATTAACTGGGATCTGAATCCCTATTAGAACCTGGGTCTTGGGTTTTTCTATTAACCCCCTTTTGCCTCCTACATCAAGCTGACCTGACATAATTTATTGTTGCATCCCAAGCTGGACTCCCTGTGTATCCTTGGGAGGCAAGAAAGTTGCCAGCCAGTCTGGGATACTGCTTGTGCAGGTGGAGTCCTTTGCAGATAAGCAGTGTGTTGTTTAAAATCTAAATGTGGGTTCTAATCTGCCCCCGCCCCAGTCTTGGGGGGAAGCTGGTTAAAATCACTGATAAATTCAACAAGAGTTTAGACTTTTAAAGATTTATTAAAATATCTAAGTTAGTGAAGAGAGATTGAGAACAAATTCCTTATAGCATTGAAATCCTAGCTCAGATCTAATTCAGAGAGAAAGAAAGCAATTTCCTTTCCTAGTAGCCCTTGTGAAATATCTCACCACCACGCAGGTGTCCAAATGACTAAGAGGTCCCCCCCCCCATTCTCCATCTGCTGCCATGCTCCTTTCTCCTCACCAAAAAGAGTGAACGCTTCCCTCTGCGAATGTCCACTTCCTATTTTCTCTTTCCCTCCCCGAAAGGGAAGATCCTTCAAATTGGTTGGTTGAGAGTGGTCTCTTGCTGACATCAGTAGTACACTAATATGGTCACTCAGGGTGTAGGCCAGGTGTGACCTCCATCCAATTCAAACAATACTAAATCAATCAGGTGGGGGCCCCTAGGCGTCTGCCAAATTCCATTATTTTATCACAGCAGACCCTCTTATCTTCATAGTCTAGTAGTTCCCCAAGGAAAAAGAATGCAGTTTTTGGCATCATTTTGCTCCTTCCATGGAAGAAGTGCACCTTTGCTGGGCAATGGGGGTTAAGGAACTTGCTCACACAGCTAGTAAGTGTCAAGTGAACTGAGGTCCTCTTGAATCCAGGGCTGGTGCTTTATCCACTGTGCCACCTAGCTGCCCCGACAAGTATTATTTGTAATGGGGATAAGCTAAAAGCCTTCTCAGTAAGATCAGGCATGAAACGAGGATGTCCACTGTCACCAGTATTATTCAATATTGTATTGGAAATCTATCAATGGCAATAAGAGAAGAAAAAGAAATAGAATCAGAATTAAATCTTGCTATGAGTTGTGAATCTTACCTTCTTTTTTAAAAATGTAAATTTAGATTTTCATACATTGAGTTGTCAGTAATCTTAAAGAATAGTTTTTTACAAGAGGACATATTTTTTCTTTTTTTTTTCCCCTGGCCAGATCTTCTCTGTCCCTTGTTAGAGAAATAACCAGGAAATTTTTTTTGGGGGGGGGGAGTTAGGATTGGAGGGGAAAACATTTCCTATAGCCCTCTTCACAACACTACTGAGCTGCCTGGATATAGTTTAATTTTTGAGTGGGTTCAGATCTGGAATTACAGAGTACTTCTTGGTGGTAAAAGATGTTACTATGCTATCCCTCCATATTCTATGTTGTCAAAAAAAATCCAATGAGGGGAACCTTTTAGATCTTATGTATCTAAGTTCTTATCTTTAACATCCCATAAATTTTAAATGATTTGTTGATTTTTTGGGGGGGGGTGAGGCAATTGGGGTTAAGTGACTTGCCCAGGGTCACACAGCTAGTAAATGTCAAGCATCTGAGGCCGGATTTGAACTCAGGTTGTCCTGAATCCAGGGCCAGTGCTCTACCCATTGCGCCATCTAGCTGCCCCTGATATTGTTTTTAAGAACCAATTAGATCTCTTCTTACTCAAGTGAGCACATCAACATAAATATTTTTATCTTTAGGGTACTTTTAGAATCTCGTCGGAAATCAAAGAAAATTACAGCCAGAGGAATCTTTGCAGGTGCCAGAGTGGTTCGTGGGGTAGATTGGCAATGGGAAGATCAAGATGGTGGAAATGGAAGAAGAGGGAAGGTAAGGGAGTCTTTTTGAAAATATCTTGCTTTTGAAAAATCTTTGAATATTTCTTCCAGAATACTTTGTTAGTGTTTTGTTACTTCAACTCTTTTTTTTTAAATCATAAAAGTATTTTATTATTTTCCAGTTACATGTAAAGAGTTTTCAACATTTATTTTCATAAGATTTTTAGTTCCAAATTTTTCTCCCTCCCTCCCTCTCTTCTCTCCCTCCTCCCTAAGACAGAGAAAGCAATCTGATATAGGTTTTATTTGTACAATCACATTAAACATATTTCTGCATTTGTCCTGTTGTGAAAGAAGAATCTGAACAAAAGGGAGAAACCTCAAAAAACAAAAACAAAAGTAGAAACAGTGTGGTTCAATCTGCATTCAGATTCTGCAGTTCTTTTTTCTGGATGTGGAGAACATTTTCCATCATGAGTTCTTTGGAATTGTCTTGGATCCTTGCACTGCTGAGAAGAGCTAATTCTATCACAGTTGTTCATCACACAGTGTTGCTTGTTACTGTGTACAATATTCTTCTGGTTCTGCTCACTTCACTCATCATCAGTTCAGAGTATGGTTCGATCTGCATCTAGATTCCATGGTTGATACTGTGTACAATGTTCACTCATCATCAGTTCATGCAAGTCCTTCCAGGTTTTGTTGAAATCTGCCTACTCATCGTTTCTTACAGCACAGTAGTATTCCATCACATTCATATACCACAACTTGTTCAGCCATTCCCCAGTTGATGGGCAGCCCCTCAATTTCCAATTCTTTGCCACCACAAAGAGAGTTTCTAGAAATATTTTTGTACATGTGGGACCTTTTTCCTTTTTTTATGATCTCTTTGGGATACAGACCTAGTAGTGGTATTACTGGGCCAAAGAGTATATGCACAGTCCCATAGCCTCCTGGGCATAGTTCCAAATTGCTCTCTAGAATGGTTGGATCAGTTCACAACCCCACCAACAATGCAATAGTGTTCCAATTTTTCCATAGCTTCTCCAATATTTATTATTTTCCTTTTTTGTCATAATTAGCCAATCTGATAGGTTACTTCAACTCTTAAGGGATCTTTTATTTCATTGGTTAGGGCTATTCCCTTCACCAATAGAGAATTTTACCTCTCTGTACTTAAAATTAAACAGTCTCCTTTGCAATTTCTATTCATTCCTCCTGTTTTGCTCTTTGGAGTCAGAAAAATTTAAACCTTCTTCCAAGTGATAGCCTTTCAGATGACATGTATATGAATGGATACATATAGGTTAAATGGAAGACTGCTTTAGAGGGAAAGGTACTAGCAGCTAAGGGGGATCAATAGTAAGACCAGGGCAGTTTTATCAAACTGAAAGAATTCTGTGTGCTACTGCTTAGCTCGTCATTTGGGTACTCAGCTAGCTCTAGTTGTCTAAACCAGGGTAGATTCAACTTAAATGAATCTACTTTAACTTGACAAAATTAAAATCATAATTTATATCACAATTTGGGAAGGTAATATTTTTCTATTTTAAAGTGGCATTCTTCATAGAACTTAAGAATTTGAGTTGGAAGGAACCAGCCATTTCATCCAACCCATACCAGAAAGTAATCCTTACTGTCACTTCCCACACAAATGGTCATCCAACCTCTCTGCCTGAAGACCTCCAAGGAGGGGAAACGGCTTCTTGAGGCATCCTGTTCCTTTTGGGTCAGCTCTAATTGTTAAGATATTCCCTACCTTGAGCCTAAGTTTGTCAATCTGCAATTTCTATCCAGTGCTCCTGGTTTTGCCACTGGGGCCAGACTTTTCTATGACAGTTATCAGAGCATCTGTGATATCCTATTAGATAGAATTAAACTCCTTTGGGGTCAGGGTCTCTTTTATTTTTGTTTGTATCCCTGGTTCTAGTTTAGTGCTTGGGACATGTTAAGAGCTTTACAAATGCTTGACTGATTGATTGACTGCCATAATGCATGTTTTTGAATAGTGATAGTGATTTTTTGAATAGTGATAGTGAAAGGCCTGAATCCACTTAGTCCCTTGGTACTTTAGGATTGATCTTAGAATGAAATGAATCATTAATGGAAGGTATGGCAGTTAACAAAAGGAGTTTTTCTCAGCCAAAAGAACTAAACTTTGTTAAAAGAGCTATCTTTTCTTGTAGTGGAATGGTATTGTGCTATAGGGAATGACAAACAGGATGATCCCAGAAAAAACTGGAAAGACTCATATGAACTGATGTATAGTAAAGTGAGCAGAACCGGGAGGACATTGTGCATAGTGTTCGGTGAGCAATTGTGAATGACTTATCTACTCTCAGCAATACAGTGATCCAAGACAGTCCCAAGGGACTAATGACAAAGCCTACTATCCACTCCCATAGAAAGAACTGATAATAAGAACACTTGTGGATTGTACATATATAACCTATATCAGATTGATTAGATTGGTTGCTGTCTTGTGGAGGGGGGAGGAAAGAGAGGGAGGGAGAAAATTTGGAACTCTTAATCTTATGAAAATGAATGTTGAAAACTACCCTTACATGTAACTGGAAAAAATAAAATAAATGTTTGTTGAAAAAAAAAGCACTAACTTTTCCCTTCACTCTTTTTTCCCTTTAAAATCTGTTAGGTAACTGAAATTCAGGACTGGAGTGCATCTAGTCCACACAGTGCAGCATATGTTCTATGGGACAATGGTGCTAAGAACCTCTACAGAGTTGGCTTTGAAGGCATGGTAAGCTGGAAAAAATACAAATGATAAGCATGTCGGGTTGGGAGAGGAAAGAGTAGTAAAAATAGTCCCTAATGTGTTCTTTTATCTTCCTCCTTTTGTTATATCTTTCTGTCCATTTTCATCCTCTTAGGAAGTTTGTTGTAAATTCAGCTGTTCTGATTATACATGTGCATTGGGATGGAAGTCTGTTCTGTGAAATGTTAACAAAATGGAAGAAGTTTAAACTTTCTCTAAGGCTTTAGTTGAAAGTTTTGATTATAAACATGCTATTATTTTCCTTAGGTATACTTGGAAACTTTTCTAAGACTCATTGCTTAAAGCACAATTCTTAATATTTCAGCCAGAGTTGTCTAAAATTTTTAGTATTTAGCATTCCATCTCTATGTCTTGTATAATCTGTCCCTATCACACACATACAAAAATGTTTTTAGCAGCACCTTTTGTGTTAGCAAAATACTGCTTACCACAATACCTGACATAAATATTTGCTGGTTGAATGATTGAAATAGTTGCCCATCCATTTAAAATAGCCAAAGATATTGTTATAAATAAGTGTAATGCATAGTAAGACATGACGAATATGAAGAATTCAGGAAAATTTTGGAGGGCTCATGAACTGATTGCAGACTGAAGTGAGCAGAAGTAGGAAGACAGTTTACAAAATGACTAAAATAATGTAAATAAAAATAGCATTGAAAGATATCAGAACTCCAGTCAGCCTTGAACTCTGCTATCAAGTCTTTTCACTCCAGCTGTCATCTGGTTGGCTTGCTCCATGTATATTCTCCACCCTTCTCCCTCTATCTAGAGGGAGAATACCTTTTACTCTGTATATTTTAATCAAATCATTACTACCAATTCCTCTGCCTTATTGTTCTTCTTACCATCCCTCTTCCCTGTCTACCTCTCTCCTTTGTCTTGTTTTCATCTATTAGATTGTAAACTCTGAGGACAAGGACTGTCTTACTTTGTATTTGTATCCTCAGTGGTATATATGCATACATACACACATGCATATATACATACATACATACATACATACAAAATACAGTTTAATAAACCCTTTTTTATTCCCTTGATTATTCATTCATGCCTGAAACACACTTACTTTTCACTTCAGCCTTTTAGAATCCTTTGCTTCCAAATACCAACTTCTACCAGAAGCCTTTCCTGATCCCTCTAGTTGTTAGTGCTCTTGTTCTCCTTAAATAACTTCATAATTTCTTAGCTGTTTTCTTTGTATATCTTCTAGTGAAATGTAAGTTCCTTAAAAGTCAGTGACCATTCATTTTTGGTTTTCTGTCCTCATCTTTACACATTAGAGGTGCTTAATAAATGCTACTTGAATTGGTTTTATGTTGGACCTCAATCAGGGTCACATAAAGCTTAAACATCAGAAGAAAGCCATTAAGGAGGTCATTAGAACACAGAACTTTGAATGCTAAGGACATTAGTATTAAGAGACTGTGGTATAGGGAGAGTCTATACAGAAATAAATGTATTATTTGTTAGAAGTGACATTGTTTTCAAAGTAAAGGATTTTTGTGTTGTTTAGGCAAATATTGTACTGATCATCTTAAATTACTGTACTGAGAAAGATTTTGTATATTAAGGAATTCATGGGGTTGTATATAGTCTATTTCCCTACTAATTTCCCTTTTGGTGATGCTCTTGATTGTTAAAATGTATAGATCTAAAAGAAGAAAAACTAGTTCTCTTTTAATTTAGAAGGTGCAGTAGTCTGAAATAGCACCAAAGAAACCAACTAGTGGAGAAGCTGGTATTGGCTGTGGCAAGTGCGGAATGTAACACAGAGATCAGAAACTCTTACTTGCTCAGTAGGATAAGAAGTATAAATCTGAGGCTTATCAGTATGGGGCGGGGAGAGGGGAGAGGGGGGATTGTTCATTTTCTCTTCAAGATTCAGTTGGACAACTATATATATATATATATATATATATATATATATATATATATATATTTTGCTAGTTTAAATGTCCTTTCTTAAAAATGTTAAATTGGATGGGGCTTGAAGTGATTAAGTGAGGGGAAATAATTAGGTGACATCAGAGATGTTCGATAAGTATAGTAGAAAGATTCAAATCAGGAGTTATGAAATGTAGCTTCTAGTGACTTTATTATTTGTTAGCTGTGTGACCTCAGGCAGCTCACTTAATTTTGTTAAACCAGGTTAACTCATTTCAAAAATAGGCATTTCCTGGTAATATCTGCCTTGCCTGTCTCAGCAGGTATTTTTGAAGCTGAAAGAGAGAGAGGGAGAGGGAGAATGTGTGTTTGTGCATGTGTATGTGCATGCAAGAAATGTGAATGTGTATGGATATGGGGGTTATAGATTTATAGATTTAGACATGGTTCAAAAACTAAGCTTTAGATAAATTATGGCATCATTGTATACTCACAATAATTTTCCTTTTTCCTTTAAATTGGAAGACTTGTGGGATAAACTTATGTGTGTATATATACATATATGCATATATATACACACATATAAGATGAATACTCAGAAGAATTTCTGACACACATTTTTGGAAATGGTATTTTTAGATGCTGAGTGCTGATGCTACTACCTTATTTCCTTAATATCTTTTTCTTGTTGAATGCTTCTTCCAGAAGGTTTAGTACTTAGTATTCAGTTCTTTGGCTGAAGGAAATGAAAGTGAATTTTTAAAATATTAAATAATATCTTTTAGGATGATCTATAATGAACTAAATCTGATGCTGACAGTTCAACTAAAATATGTTAATATACCTGACAGTACCTATTTAAAAAAAAAAGAAAATCTGAGACTTTTCAACAACCTATTTAAAATTATTTAATCCAGTTGTTAATTTGGAATTGTTTTGGCAGTTTGACAGGTTTTAAAATTCTTGGTTTGGGGCTTTAGATGAAGCTGAAAGTAAACAAAGTATCATTCCATGTATTCTTAAATGTATTTAATAAGCAGATGATCATAGATTGAGAGCTGAAAGATGCTTTAGAAGCTACAATATGCAATTTTGAAAGCATGATAAAGTATAACGACTATGAATCCAGAGCTAGTCTAGGATTCCTTTTAATTTGAGTTTTGAGTTGCCTGTGATTCTTCTAGTTTCAGACATTGTTGAAATCATTCTTTTACCTATGCATTTGATTTTTTGCCTTTAGTCTGACTTGAAGTGTGTCCAGGATGCTAAAGGAGGCTCTTTCTACAGAGACCACTGCCCTGTGTTAGGTAAGTTAGGAAATGATAATAATTTATTGAATAACTGGTCTCGTTTTGTAAGGAATTTGACTAAGTTTAATATTTTAATTTTTATTAGGCTAACAGTTATTACCTTTGGAGGTTGCTTGGAAGAAGCAGTGTTTCCTAAAATGCTTTGTTGGCCATTTTCTTCTGCTTACTAATTTTGGCCCAGAAGGCTATGTCATTTCATTTCTAAAGAATTTACATGCTTGCTTTCTTCCTTCCTTCCTTCCTTCCTTCCTTCCTTCCTTCCTTCCTTCCTTCCTTCCTTCCTTCCTTCCTTCCTTCCTTCCTTCCTTCCTTTCTTTCATGGGGCAATTGGGGTTAAGTGACTTGTCCAGGGTCACACAGCTAAGTAAGTGTGAAGTGTCTGAGGCTGCATTTGAACTCAGGTTCTCCTGAATCCAGGGCTGGTGCTTTATCCATTGTGCCATCTAGCTGCCCCAAATTCACATGCTTCTCATGGGCTGAAATAATTTTCTGCAAAACTTGTGTATTTTTTTTAAACATTGTATAAATTCTAATCTGAATGCTAAGTAGTTTATTAGAATTGGGGTGCTTGGACCCCTGAAATTGGAGGTAACATAATCATTGGGGGATGGAAATATATATATATATATATATATATATATATATATATATATAGAGAGAGAGAGAGAGAGAGAGAGAGAGAGAGAGAGAGAGAGAGAGACTGACTGACTTTCAACTAGTAGGGAACTGAATTAGTTGCTCTTCCTCTATTTAAGTTTCTTGAATACAGGGTCTATTTTTTTTTTTTACTATTATGAGGATTCCATCACATTCTCATAAAATTGTACTCCCTCTGTTCCTAAAGCAACAAAACATTCAAAACTGAGATACTGTATAACACTTAACCACCATCTGTCATAGAGAAACTAACTTAGGTTTTACTGATTTGGTTATTGAAGCAAATTATGCCCAGGAGCAAAATTTGTAGATCATGTTACTAATCTTTTGCCTATAAATTTCTTTGCTTGAAATCAGTCTTGTAAAATTCTGTCCTCTATGACTTCACATTTTGCTAAGATCCCATAGCTGTTCTTAATGCTTTCTTAATTTTGTCTCCCTAAATTTCTTTTCAAACCCTTTTAAAGATACTTGTCTCCAAAAGCTATTTTTTCCAAAGAGAACTTTGGCAGTTGTGCTTATTCTGTCTACCTGGTTGAGATCCTCACTAGGCTCTTTGGCCCTCATACTTGCTTGTGTGATCTCTTTACCGCCATATGGAAGACTAGAAAAGGGCAAGTAGAAAGAGAAATACAAATGATCCCCTCTGGGGCCTCACAGACATGATCAGCATATTAACTGGCCCTCATACAGCGCTTTAAGGGTTACAAAGCACTTTTCCTATGTTACCACTTTTCATGCTTACAACCTATAAGGTAAGTAGTGCATGAGTTTTTATACCCATTTTACACAAGAAATTGAGGTTCAGAGATGTTAAATGACTTGGCCGTGGGAACACAGAGTGTCATTGTCAGTGTCAGTATTCAAGGCTGGGTCCCTCCTGGTTTTCAGTTCTTTCCCATTATTCTGTCCTGCCACTGGCAGTATGTGCATAATGCTTGTCTTTCTGCAGGTTATTTTGTGATAATGTGTGCCCAGTTCTGTTATCTTGGCTCATTAGGACATTAAATTCAAGAATTTTGTTGTTCAATTTGGTGCTTTTTTGATTAATGCCTTTCTAATTTTGTCAGGTTAATGGAATTAATTTTTAAAGATTTATTAACTGAGTTTGCATGGAGCTAATACTATTACCATGTATAAAAGACATCTTCCAAGATTCTAGGTCTGACAGAAGGGAAATAATTTATGGGTAGGGTAGGTAAATGGAGTCAGTGGTCATGAACACTTTAGTTAAGGTGGTAAATTCAATAGGAATCATCTTCTGCAATTTCAATTTATCTTGATATAAGCAATAAGAATCACTTAAACTATTTTGATTTTGATTTTCTAGGAACACATCTCTTGTGTAAATTAGAGAACTTTATTGCAGTGTGAAAAATTTTCATCCTCCAGATTTGTCAGGGTTGGGTTATACTTTAGTTCTAGCAAGGTAGAAATTAATGAATCCTGTAGCTGCTTACATAGTAGGTCAAAGATTTCAAGTGATAGTCTTTTCTTCTAGGTGTTTCATGTTGTCATTCTCCTTTAATCTATGAACCTTTTCTTTAGACTGTGACATTTAGGGTTGTACTTCTTCTCATAAATAAATCTGCCTTCTTTATGGCTTATAGTACTGAGTCAAGCCACTGCCTACTACTTTTAGGCTCACCCCTCATCTTTGTATTTCCTCTTAGGGGCCTGTGACTTTAAAGGATCTTTGGATTTCCACTAGAAGTGTAGATGCTTTCTGTCTTTAAATTACCTTGTATGACTTTGTATTTATTTATCTATATACATATTCACTGTGTCTCATGAGTACAATGTAAGCTTGTTACGGGTTGGAACTGTTTTTGTTTGTCTTTGTATCCCTAGTGCCTGGAGTAGCTCCTTACAGATAATAGGCACTTAATAAATGTTTGAATTGAATTGAATTGAACTCATTTGAATCTAGTTACTTTTAATGAAGATTCAAAAGAAATTATGTTTTAGGTTCTTTAGGGATACTCTTTTTAAAAAAAATCTGAATTTACCAAGTAGATAATTGATTGTGAAAAGAATTCACCATAAGATTTCTCTAAGAAGTTAGCAAGAGGGGAAACTAGGTGACACAGTGGATAAAGCACCGGCCCTGGATTCAGGAGGACCTGAGTTCAAATCTGACCTCAGACACTTGACATTTACTAGCTGTGTGACCCTGGGCAAGTCACTTAACTCTCATTGCCTGCCAAAAAAAAAAAAAGTTAGGAAGAGCTCATCTGAAGTATGTAGTAAAACACTAAAACATGGACTTTACGGGAACATTTTAATTTTGTTTTAAAATTTGGATACACTATTTTTTCGGAAAGAAAAGCAAAAAATACAACTAACCAGTGGAACAAATTCCATTAAGTGAGTTACTTCCAATTAAGTATATTTCGACTCATTACCCTATTGCCATTTATTTTGTTTTGTCAGTATAGAGTAGTAGCTTGTGTAATGTAAGTAATTTAGGTAGTTAACTTTCTCTGGTATAAAAGGTTTTAGTAAATCACAAAAGGCAAAACCATGATATACTTTACTTTTTTGAAAAACAGGAAAATTGAGTGTTTGATTCAAGCACCTCATAATTTAACTTGAACTCATTTTGAGTCTGTTCTTTTTAAAATACAAGACAAAAACCCCTTCAGTAGAAATAGCAGCTAGAGTAGTTGCTCTACAGAATCATGGTAAGTATGCTTGTTATAATTCAGTGGTTATTCCTATGACTCCTCCCTTTTTTCTCTCAATTTCAGGTGAGCAGAATGGTAACCGGAATCCTGGTGGACTACAGATTGGTGACCTAGTAAACATTGATCTTGATCTAGAGATTGTACAGTCTTTGCAACATGGGCACGGAGGATGGACTGATGGCATGTTTGAGACTTTAACTACAACTGGAACAGTTTGTGGCATTGATGAAGATCATGACATTGTAGTACAGTACCCAAGTGGCAATAGGTTGGTGATACTCAGTTTTAGATAGTGATACACTTAGGATAAAAATGTAAAAGTAAGAAAATAAAATGGATGTAACTAAAAAGCTTTTTAATGTAGAAACCAAGTAGAATTTAACTTTTTTTTTTTTTGGCAGGGCAATGGGGGTTAAGTGACTTGCCCAGGGTCACACAGCTAGTAAGTGTCAAGTGTCTGAGGCTGGATTTGAACTCAGGTACTCCTGAATCCAGGGCCGGTGCTTTATCCACTGCACCACCTAGCCACCCCCAGAATTTAACTTAATAGAGAAAAACTTAAAGTATTTCACTTTAGGGGAAGAAACAAGCCATTAGGAAATCCTGCCTCTAACTGTGGTCTTGGGCAAGCTGTTTAACCTTTAAGTACCCTACTCAGCTCTCTAATACTATACATTACAAAGATGGTGCTGACCTATATTGGTAGAGGAAGTTTCCTTATACCAATGAAATCACAGGTCTAGTTAGTTCTTCTATCTCTTAGGAAAAAAGATTATATAAGCCTGACCAGAAACAAATGGAGCAGAGAAAGTGCTAGAAGTTGTAATTTATCATACAAGACTGCCTCGAATAAGTAATGTATCTTTTTATTTACATTTGCATATTATTAGAAAGCTAATAGGAATGTAACATTCAGGAATTAGAAAATAATTCTCTTCTGCTTGGCTTTGGTCAGGTGCTAAGAGCTGAATATCTGATTTTGGCAGTCATGAGATGACCCTAAGAAGATATAGAAATGACCTAGAGAGTGTTGAGAGAGATTAAATAGGCCTAAACTCAATTTGTTCAACCATGACCATAATAAAACTAATTGTAATGATTTTTATTCATTAAAAAAGCAGTTATTTTATCCACCTATGCAGTAGTTTGAAGAATATTAACTATAAAAGAATAATAGCAAGATAGTGATTTGTCCCAGAACTGTTATTCTGAACTCCATGGAAAAAGAGAGAAAGAGATTAATAATAATATATACAAAGGGACACTTAAAAGTGCTTAAGGTTTGAAAAGTACTCTCTATATATTCTCTCATTTGATCCTCACAACAACCCTACAAGCTAAGTAGTAAAAATATTATCCCTGTTTTGTAGATTCGTAAATGGAAACTAAAGTTCAGTGACATAACTAGAATAACAGCTAGAAAGGGTGGGGGTTGGGATCAAGGAAGAGTAATTTTTTTGAACTCGGGTCTTACTGACTGTAAGGTCAACACACTATTTTATTATGCCATGGTTATCATTATAGGTTATTCAAATAGGACACTAGCCAGTTTCTCTCTTTTTCCTTAGGTGGACAAAAGAATCTAGTTAAATGATTTGATTATAGGGCCAGTGAATTACTGTAATAAGCTACTTAAGGAAGTTGTGGAACTTCCATTTCTGAAGGTATTTTAAAAATAGAATTAGTAGGTATAATATTAATCGTTCCTTAAATTTTATATCATGTTATATATATCATTTAGTTTAATGCAAAAATAATGCTCAGAGGTGTATACTGTAATAATTTTTTAGTATGAAAACAAGGCTAAGGGACTTGCTCAGTAATTGGCAGAACTCTGAGTCAAACCTGTGTCTTTTGACTATAGATTTAGTGTTCTTGCCGTTCTGTTGTGCCACCTCCTTATGTGGCTCTTAGCTTCTGGCATGGTTTGCCTTAAGCAGAGACTCTAGCAGTGTTGTTTTCTGGTTCTGATTTTTCTTAATAATTCAAGAATTATGTAGATATTTGAGAAGAGACCTTCCCTCACCCCCCACCCACCAATCCTATGCCTCCTTTTTGGAGGGATACATTTTAGCAAAACTTATTTTTCAATGAAATCAAAGTCTAACAGCAAGACAGGAGGAGTTTAGGAGATCAACATACTTTGTGTACAAGTTGCAACTTTTGTTCTGGTGAGTTAAGAAACCATGTGTAAATTATTTTTAACTTTATAATATTTTTTTCTTGCCTTATTCATGACTGTTTTCCTCTTCTAAAATGTGTGTAATAAAGAATTGTTATATAGCACATGATACAAATTTTCTCAATGAAATTGTTAATCAAAGATATTCTAAAAGATTCATTTTTTCCTTTTAAGCTTACTTAATCTTGTCAACATAAAATTGAGTTATTGCTTTTTCATTTTCCAAACTGCAGGTTGTTCATTTTTTTTTTTTTTTAGTGAGGCAATTGGGGTTAAGTGACTTGCCCAGGGTCACACAGCTAGTAAGTGTTAAGTGTCTGAGGCCGGATTTGAACTCAGGTCCTCCTGAATCCAGGGCCGGTGCTCTATCCACTGTGCCACCTAGCTGCCCCGTGGTTGTTCATTTTTGTATGCTATTAGGTACCATTACTTTTCCAGATAACTTAAGCATGTTTTTTTTCCCCAGACAATTTTTAGTAACCTATTATATTGCTTTATGAATTTGCAGATGTAGATTTTAGTTTGAACTCCCTTTAAAATAATGGTCCTGTTCCTTGCAAATCTATAGATGAAGAAATATCATAAATTGATTTTGTATTTTTGTATACTATATATAAATTGATTATATGCTCACAAATTGATTATAAGATAATTTTAAAAGATCATTATAATTTGCTTCTTTAAAAAATTAAAATATTTTGCAGTTATTTTGAAGATTGACTTTAAGTTGCTGACATTTAAAAGTATTTTCCTTCTTAGCAAATTCATTGTCTAAAAAATAGTTCAACATGAAAAACATATATTTTTTTAAAGAACTAAGTATAGTTTGCTACCTTTCTTATGTTTATTTTGCAGATGGACCTTCAATCCCGCCGTTCTCACTAAAGCTAATGTTGTCCGAAGTGGGGATGCTGCACAGGGTGCAGAAGGGGGCACTTCACAATTTCAAGTGGGTGACCTTGTTCAGGTTTGTTACGATCTAGAAAGAATTAAGCTTCTACAAAGAGGTCATGGCGAATGGGCAGAAGCTATGCTTCCTGTAAGTATATAAAAATGGGACATTTGATTAGGTGAATTTGTTTGTTTATATTTTGTTTATATTTGTGAGCAGATAAATTCTCAAAACCACAGCAGTGTAAAACTTCCCAGAATTGGGTGAGCTATTATTTATTGAAAGCTGAGCCCAGGGTCACACAGCTAGTAAGTGTCACATATTTGAGGCTGGAATTGAACTCAGGTCCTCCTGAATCCAGGGCTGGTGCTTTATCCAGTGTGCCACCTAGCTGTCCCCTAGCCTTTAATTTTTTAAATTAAGAAGTATTAGTGAAAGGGGGGAAGACAAGGAAAATGGAAAAATTAAATATCCTTCCCTGAGACATTTCATCCATTCCTTCAGTTTCTAACAATAGCTCAAATTCATTCCCATTTTACGTTAAAAAAAACTGAAGCTTCGAGAGGATAAATAATTTGACTGTGTTTATACAACTACTTTAAGTGTAAGATAGGATTCAGACTTAAAATTCACAGACTCTAGATTCCATCCCCTCCTACTCTGCCTTGTTGATATCCAGAGGTGGCAAATAGAAAAGATAGAATTTCCTGTAGCCTGAGTTTGGTACTGAGAAAGTGCATTATTAATTGGCATTTCACATATAATGAATTCTATTTTTGAAAGGTTGTGTTTTGATATCATTTCTGTTATTTTTTACAGTGAAAATTGTGCTCTAAATTTTCATCCTAGAGAGGTGTTCTGGTGGTGTAGAGAATCAGAAGCCCCAAGTAGGCCTTGCTT
This sequence comes from Dromiciops gliroides, assembly GCF_019393635.1. NCBI lineage: Eukaryota > Metazoa > Chordata > Mammalia > Microbiotheria > Microbiotheriidae > Dromiciops > Dromiciops gliroides. The sequence goes on from NC_057861.1 coordinate 235,922,835, forward strand.
TGTGACCCTTGAACAATTACTTAGCCTCTCTGGATTTAAGTTTTCCCTTATAAAATAGGGATTTATGCTTGCACTACCTGCCTCACTGGCGTGCTGAGAGGAAAGGACTTGTTAAACCTTAAGTGCTATAGATATGTAAATTATGAAGATAATGCTTCTTTCCTTTTGAGGAAAGTATTTGTAAGCATATTTTTTTCAAGGTTCTGAAGCTTAATATTTGATTAGAAAATCATCCATATGCTAGAACTTCAATATATATTCTGCTTTGAAGAAGAGTTCTGCTGTGGGGGCAAATCAGTTGTATATGCTGGTATTTTATTGATTTGATACAGTAGTTAATAACTCTCCAGTGAGTACACTGTTGTGGTGGTTTTTGAGGTGAAGAAACATTGGCACTTAATATGATGATGTCTCAGGACCTTTTCCCTCAGGAGAAGGCTTGTGGCCATTATGATTCAGTACTTTTAGTAGTTATTTTATTGATCTATTTATTTTATTAGAAGGTTTCTGCTGCCCCTTCAGTGTATTTTCACTTTAGAGCTTTACCTGAATATGAAATATTGTGTTAGCTATTTAACAGCATTAATTTCTCAGTGATAAATTAGCTTGAACACTTGCTTTATATGATGTCCTCAAAGAAAGATCTTATTTGTATAACCTGAATGTTTGTTTGTTGTATGGGGGGGGGGTGTTGGAGGGTGGTTAATTGCACTAATAGAAAAGGTAGGTTGTAAGGAAGAGAAGGGGCAGTAGTGCTGTCTTAGTTTTTTTTTTTTTAAAGTTCAGTAGATGATAAAGGAAATGTTATGGAAAATGGTAGATTAAAAGTAAATTAATAAGTTGATTTTGTTAAATCTTTGTTTTCATTCTCTGAAACTGTACAGTAATAATGCTTTTTTAAAAAATTGTTTATTTATTTATTTTGGGGTGAGGCAATTGGGGTTAAGTGACTTGCCCTGGGTCACACAGCTAGTAAGTGTTAAGTGTCTGAGGCTGGATTTGAACTCAGGTCCTCCTGAATCCAGGGCCGGTGCTTTATCCATTTCGCCATCTAGCTGCCCCACAGTAATAATTCTTATTTCTTTTAATAGTGAGGCAATTGGGGTTAAGTGACTTGCCCAGGGTCACACAGCTAGTAAGTGACCGGATTTGAACTCAGGTACTCCTGACTCCAGGGCCAGTGCTCTATCCACTGCGCCACCTAGCTGCCCCCAATAATTCTTATTTCTTTAGTGAGATATTTTAATAAAACTACAGGTACTACTTTCATATATGAATATATTGTAGTATTTAGTTCACAGACATAGAATCTGCTTCAGTAAGATTAGCATTTTTTTTCTTTGAGCTAGAAGCTAAAATCAGGTATCATTTAAAAATATTAATATGACAAGTAAATCATTTTCTAATAGTCATTTTACACGTGAAAGTTTATAGCTGTTTGTCATATCTTTAAGACCTTAGGCAAAGTAGGCCGTGTACAGCAGATTTATTCAGACAGTGATTTAAAAGTAGAAGTTTGTGGAACATCTTGGACATATAATCCTGCAGCTGTTTCCAAGGTGGCATCAGCAGGATCAGCTATTAGCAATGCATCTGGTGGTATGTATTTTTTTAAAGTATGGTTTATTTTTTGGATGTCTAGGAGGATAAAGTATAATTTTAATTATAAAAAATTACATAAAAGTTTGGATGACCTACTATGTTATTTTAAAGTGCTTTCAATTCTCATTTCTCGTTTTAATTAGATGTTTTGCTTCAAGTTGGTGCAAGTCATCTTTGGGTAGTGCTAAGTAAATAAAAGAAGTAGATGGAGAGAGTACAGTAATGTGTGTCTTTCCATTCTTCCTCTACTTGTTTTCCTTTTCAGTAATTGTATGTAAGGATGGGGTAGCATAGAGCTTTTTGTGGGTGAGCACCTAAAGTGGCTGATGCTATTTTGGTTCAGAATGAGGATTGCCTGTGAAAGTAACTAATGGAAGTGGTAACCCTCTAACTGGTTTTGCCTTCTTTTGATTAAAACAAAGCAGACAGTAACTTTAGAAATATATTATTAGAACTAAAAAAAGATTGAAATACCATTTTTTAAAACCTCGATGTTTGGTATTATAAAAAATTGTTACAATTGTGGAGCTATAGAACTCCTAAGATGTTAGTAGAAAGTTGGGATAATTATTTTCATTTTTTCAAATACCAGTGTTTTAGTAATGTAAAAAAGTTGTTTTCAATGTGAATTCCATTATAGTATGTCAATTTATAATATATTTGTTGTAAATATTAATTTTTTAATTGCCTTTATTATGCAAATATGTTCCCAAATTCATGAAACACCAGTGATTAGGAAGAAACATAATACTAGTTTCTGCAGTTTACCATAATTTCAGGTAGCATAATTATGGTTTGTATGATAAATTTTTTGTAACATAGTACAAAAGAAAAGTAGTTTGAAACATAATAATTCTAGAAGTAATTTAAGACATAGGGAAACATGTCTTCTAATGTTTTAAATTCTGAGTTCAATCAAAATCCTATACCCACAATTTTGCTTGATATTTTTCAGAGAGACTGTCTCAACTCTTGAAGAAACTATTTGAAACTCAAGAGTCTGGGGACCTTAATGAAGAATTAGTTAAAGCTGCTGCTAATGGAGATGTTGCTAAAGTAGAAGATTTGTTAAAGAGACCAGATGTTGATGTGAGCATTTATAATTTATAATGTCTCTAAATTAATTTTCATTTTCAAGTGGTTCAGTTTCTTTTTGGGGAAGTTTAACAGCAATTTTTCTCCTACAAAATAACGGTTTGACCTAGGTTTCCCCTTATTTGATGTTAAGCAACTTTCTCAGTTTATATTGTATGAAAAACTATCAAGCTAAATTCTTTTGAAAGTATTGTGTGTATAAACTAAATATATATGCATATATAATCATACATAAGATATATATGTATATATAATCACTTTACTTTCTCACCATCAGTAGGATATATGCTTTAAGGTGTTTTTCCCCCCATGTATTTTACTTGAATCAAGCTATACACCCTCAAGTCCTTTTTGTCACCAAAAACCTGTCTTTGCAAAATGACCAGCTTGAGTTAAAAGGTGAATTCTTTGACATTGGATGAGAATGAAATTGACATTTGGGGATGAAATTTGAGGAATTGGCCTCATTGACATCATATTGTGACTGTTTTTACAAAGTCCTTCATGATTAAGCATATGTCATTGCAACTTTAGTTTCCATTCTTCCTACGCAAAGACATTTCCTTGTTCCTGCTCAAAAGAAGCAGGATAGGTAAAAATGGGTGGGGGTGGGGGGGATTGGTATAGTGTTGTATATGTGAAGAAAGGGAGAAGCATAGTGGAGAGCATTTGGATGAAACTAAGTGGAAGGAGAATCAGTAGTGTTTATATCCTTGGATTATAGAACAGAAGACAGGGACAGAAAGAGAAAATAGAAGAGGAGTTTGGGAAATGGATTACTAGCCTGACTCTGGGGCACGATCTAGTAGTAATGGTGGGGGGACTTTAGTTATTTGAACTTTTGAGGCTTTCTCTTTCTGCCAAAAGCAAAGTAGCTTATAATTTCTTGACTTGTCTTGATGATAATTTTATCTTTCAAAAGGTGAAGGAACTAGCAGTGGGAAATTGTATTCTGCATCTGATTCTCACTAACAAGGTGGTACTGATTGCTGGGATGGAAATAAAGGGAGTCAGTGGAGGAACTGGCCATGCTTCCTAGATAGTGGTCATCTCCTGGATAGAGAAGAGGAAATCCAGAAATAGTCTGACATATACCCTAGGATTTAGAAAAGGAGATTTCAAAAGATTCAGAGGAAAAAAATAGGTAGAATTCCATGGAGTAAAATTTTTAAGGGGAAGAACCACTGAGCTCTGTTCCGACTCTTAAATTCTTTTGATTCTGTCATGATAAGGCATTCAGGACTCTGATGTTTTCCAAAAAGCAAGATATAAACTTGCTCATAGAAACTAAGTAATTATATTTTTCAAATCTTGCCTTTTCAGTTTTCTTCAAACAGTTGGTATAGATCCATGGTTCCCAACTTTTTCAGGTAGAACACCCATTTAACTTAAAAAAATTTTAGATTCCCCTCATAATAGTAGTTATAACAGATGATTCAGTGTTTATAAAAGTGTCTTGCAAATGTTAAAATGCTTTATAGTTATCAATTATTTGTATTATTAACATCCATTGAGAAAATAGATAATGACTAAATTCCAGTGACTGTATTCTCCCTTTCATTCCCTTTCACAGTTCCACTGTGACATTTTTATTTGATCAGCTAAAATGTATATCTACATAGGAAGGCCCTCATGAAATCTTAGTAAATACTAACTCAGCCTACTTTGGGAAGGGCATCTTGTCAAAAGAAAATGTCATAGTTTTTTCCTGAAGGGCAAAGAAATTTGTTTTCCATTTAGAAAAATGGAAGCAGTGTTAACATAAAATTGTTTATAAAACCCCCATTACAAATAATGTATATTTTTATGGAGCTAAATAAATAAGTAAATGACAATACTTAGTGCTTATGTGGAATCATATATCTCTTGCAATAACTCCTTGGTCCCCCAGGGGTCCTCATCCCACTGTTTAGGACATTTAAGAGTATAGCCATTAGGTGAAATTATTTTAGTATTGATGGCAAATGACAAAATCATTCATTATATTTGTTATGACTCATTTGAATCTCTCAAATTTAAGGGATGGATAAAAGTTTTGTTTTTTTGTTTTTGTTTTTGTTTTTTTTTTTTGGATAAAAGTTTTGTAAACATTTTGAGTTCCTATAGTGTAATTAGTCTAAGAATTTACTTCTTACTAAGTCTTAACTACAAAGAATATCACTTTGTATGTCATAATTAGATTCTTTTGTTGGCTTCATTTCTGTAATCATGATATGAAGAATAGTGATTGGGGGAATATCATAGCTGCTTGAAGGTTTAGGGAATGATAGCAGTTACAAGTGACAGTAGGAGGCATAGTAGTTTTCTCTTGGTCATAGAGCAATAATAATGCCTCAATGAGTGATTCTAGGGATCTGCTGTTTAAGCAGACATAACTGATTCTTAACCTTACTAAACTTTTCATAGATACTGTCACAAAGATGCAGTTGCCTATGAGGAAAGTTAGGCTAGATGACCTCATAGACAGTGTTTGTGGCAACAAAGTCAATAGTTTTCTGCAAGGAAAACTCATGATAAGAGGATGTTTGCTTGCTTATAAATTGTTTTGGCTTTTAGTTGAAAAACCCTATGAAATGTAATTAGGTTTTTCTCCCCCTCTTTTCTCCCCTTTTATTTTTTTCTAGAGCTTATTTGTAATATGTCATTTTATAATAGAAGGCAATGGGAAAAATGCAATTTGTTCTTCAGGAAAGTTCTCTAGCATGTATCTGTTTGCTAAAGCAAGATATACCTGTACATTTTACTCACACCGGCTCCCTTCTAATGCAAACCTAGCTAAAAGCAGTCAGTCAATAAACATTTATTAGGAACATGTCACTATCCTAAAAAGCAACTAGAGTGCTCAGTATAGCTCCCCTGCTGTACTATCAAATTTTTGTTGGTTTTGTTGTTGTTTTTAAAGAGGGAATTGTTATTTTTTTTGAGTTTTTTTTTTTGGGGGGGGGTCTATTTTCTTTTACAACCTGACTAATACGGAAATATTTTGCATGACTTAAAAAAAGGGGGAATTGATTTCAGGTTCTAGAAGTGAACATGTGTGGAAATAGAATCTCAGCCCCCATTATTCTTGATATTATTATGGCCAGACCAGCACGATGTGGTAGAGCGCTTCATTAACAAAAGTTTTCTATTAAGTCCATTTGAAAACTTAAAAAAAATTACTCTTAAACTTAGTAACCATCAACAAAAGCATATTTAAACAAAGAAGAAAAGATGAGACTTGAAAGTATGAATTCTATTTTTTATTTTGTGGATCAATGAGGGTTAAATGACTTGCCCAGGGTCACACAGCTAGTAGTGTCAAGTGTCTGAGGCCGGATTTGAAGTCAGGTCCTCCTGAAATCCAGGGCCAGTGCTTTATCCATTGTACCACCTAGCTACCCCATGGAGGAACTTTCTGATAGAAATATAGCTCAGATTTAATAATACAAATGGAATAATAAGGATAGTATATACAACTTTGCTTTATACTCTATACATACTGAATTTGTGGCTGCTAAAAATGAATTAACTTATATAATCACAGATATGTGAAGATAACTGACATTTTAGAATTTTAGAGATCATTGCATATAATATCTTTTGGGTATTTAGAATTATGTTTGGATATACTAACATTTATTTTGTTTTTCAGGTAAATGGACAATGTGCTGGACACACTGCCATGCAGGCTGCTAGTCAGAATGGACATGTTGACATTTTAAAACTGCTCTTGAAGCAAAATGTGGATGTAGAAGCAGAGGTAATTAAATAACTTAGTCTCAACAAAAATATAAGCACATGTGAGATAAGATTATAGTTGAACATAGTTGAATTATGTGCTGTTATTCCTGTAGCTATATCACTTTTGTTTTTCATTTTCACCTCAGGGCCATCAGCACTTTTGATTTTTTTTAAAGTCAAGGCAATAAGCATTTATTAAGTGCTTAGCATTTTCTAAGCACTGGGCTAAGACTCCTCCTCTTATCCTCTAAAAAACCCCCAAGAAAACAGTTCCTGCTCTCAAGAAGCTCATTGTCTAATGGGGGTAGGAGGTGGGGGCAGTGGTAAGCATAAAATGATTATTCTTTCTTATTCCTCTTTAGGGGAAATTGTCTCTTGGAATTTACCTTTCCTTTTCAGTACAGTAAGATTTCATATTATTATTTCCCTTTTAATATATAGGTAGAACTGTTGTGGACTGTGAATAGTTTACCTGTATACTAATTTTTGACCCATCAAATTGTCCATATCCCTTATAACTGAAATGAAAGCAGTACTAACTGTGATATAAAGTGAGGTGGGACAAAAACCGTATAGTTTAGCTGTTTAAAAAAGTTCAACTAGGTTCTAACCAAGTGCTATTTAAGACACAAAACTGAATTGCTGTAAGAGTTAGTGTTTATATACATACTGCTGTAGAATTGAATTCCAGAAACACATTATTATGTAACTCCTCAAGCTAGAAGGGATCTTAGAGAGGAGTCTAATCTCCTATTCTTGTTGAGGAAACGGGCTCAGAGAAGCAGTTGTATAGCCCAGATCCAAGCACTCTGTAAATCTCATACATCACAGTGTAGACAAACCCTGGTGCTTTTTCTCATGGAGCTGAGAGATTAGTAATCAATATAACACAGAAATGTAAAAACCTAGCAAACTTATGGTTTTATGGTGCCTTAAGGTTTTTAAAGTGCTTTCCTCTTGTAACAACTTTATAAAAGAGATATTAAAAGTGTTATTTTCATTTTATAGATGAGAAAACAGGGTCAGAGAGATTGTGATTTCTGCCAAGTTATATGACCAGTAAGTACAGTGAGTGTCAGGGCCAGAATTCAAACCCAGATTTCTCCTGACTCTGTATTCAGCACCCTTTCCTGTTTTAATATTACCTCACATTTATATATCAGTTTTAGGTTTATAGATGTCTTTCCAGAACACCATGTTTATTTTTCATCTTACATAAATTACTATAAAAATAGTAATGATAATTACAGAAGAGAAGACTAGGCTAAATACTGTATTTGAGGTGGGAAAAGGCCATTAGTGATCATTTAGAGGGTATAAGGAAGGCTTCTTTGAGAAGGAAACATTTGAGTTGGATTCTTAAGAATGGGCAGGAATTCATTCTTTATGCAAAGGATTAGGACTGAAAAAGGACCATAGATTTGACAACTAGTTGGTCATTGGTGAACCATGAGATAGAAATGACAATTGACAGAGGGGTTGGAAGTCTGATTGAAAGGGCTTAAGGAGAGAGTTGAGTGATGAGAAAGTGAAGGAAATAGTTTTAATTGGCTTGTGAGAACTTTGGTAGGGAAGAGAATGAATGAGTTAATGAATGAAGGGGGAAAGAACAACAGGACTTTGAGGGTTGGACCTTTTCAAAGCATATTTGTAGGTATGTTGTAAGGTGTCAGTAGAGATGAAGAGACTGGGAGAGAGAAATAATAACTGTTGGAACAAAGTCTTTAAGGGGATATCACAGAATGGAATCAGTGGCACAAGTATACATGCTCTTAGCAAGAACATGGGCACTTCTTCCTCTCAGGTAGAAGGGAACAGAAACATGATGTTGAGGAGGCCCCTGCTGAGTGGCCTCAGACTTGGTGAAAGTAGGAGACAGAATCATCTGCTCTAGGTCTGGGATGTGGGATTTCATTTTTAGAGATGGGGAGAAGTCTGGGTTTGAGCTAGGGAGTCAACAAGAGTATGACAGAAGGATTTCTGAGATGGAATGAAAACCCAGGATTACTGTATTGGGTCTAAAATTCATCTAGAGAGATTGTATACTGTATGAGAATGCAAAAAAATGTTTAAGAAGATTTTAAATAAATTCTTGGTTATTAGATTAAGGGAAATTTTGATGTTGGGACTCTATCCCTAATTTTTTGATAGTGACCCCTTAGAAGGCAATTATTGTTCTTTCTTCCAGTGTGTCCTTTGACCTAATGCTGACCTTTATTTTATTTTATTTATTCATTTGATGAGGCAATTGGGGTTAAGTGACTTGCCCAGGGTCACACAGCTAGTAAGTGTTAAGTGTCTGAGGCTGGATTTGAACTCAGGTCTTCCTGACTCCAGGGCCGGTACTATCCACTGCGCCACCTAGCTGCCCCACTGACCTTTATTTTTACACCTGGAGAATTTGAAGTGACTACTCAAGAGAGCAATAGAAATTATAAAAGGTTTGGCAAGAAGGTCTCTCTAACTCAGAGGAGCTAGAAAAGAAACTTGGTTATAGTCTTCTAGCATTTTACAAAGAATATCACATCCTCACAACAACACTGGGAGGTAAGTCCTATTATTATCCCCATTTTCCTAATGAGGAAACTGAGGCATGAAGAGTTTAAACAACTTTCCCATCATCAGTACAGCTAGTAAGTGTCTGAGGCCAGAATTGAACTTAGGTCTTCCTGACTCTAGGCCCAGCACTGTATCTATTGTACCATCTAGCTGCCTATGCTAAATTAAATATTTCAATCTTTAGTCAATTAGCAGTTTTATGAAGCATTTATAATGTGTTAGGCACTGTGCTGAGAATGCAAAAAACAAAATACCTACTTGTAAGGAGCTTACATTTTAATGGGGACGTAATGAGTACATATGTATATATAAATAACGATAAAGTTAACATACAAACTTATACAAAGTTGTTAAGTACAAGGTAGTTTGTGAGGGTGGGCATTAGCAGTAGGAGCAATAAGAAAAAGGCTTCATGCAAAAAAAAAAAAGATGTTTATACTGTGTCTTAAAAGAAGAGGCAGAAGCAGGTTGGGAGCATATTCCAGGCACTGGACATGGCTAGTACAAAAGCAAAGAGAGATGGAGTGTCATGTGTGAGAATCAGAGAACACCATTTTGCCTGGATTGTGTAATGTGAGGAGGAGGAGTAATGTCCACTGAGGCTGGAAAAATAGATTGAGGCCAGGTTGTGAGGGGTCTTAAAAGCTAAACAGAGGAGTTTATATTTGATCCTAGAGTCAATAGGAAGCCACTGGTGATAGTTGAGTAGGGGAGTGACAGTCAAATCTGTGTTTAAGGAGCATTTTAGGATGGTCTAAGTAGGCAGAAACTTGAGGTAGGGAGACCAATTAAAAGACTGTTGCAATTAACTAGGTAAGAGGTGACGAGAGGATTTGAACTACAGGGATAGCTGTATGAGCAGAGAGAACAGCTAAGATGATAGATAAGTTGGGAGGGTAGAAAAACAGCAAGATTTTGCAGCTGAATGCATGCATGGGCTGAAGGAGGTGTCAGGAGTCCAGGAAAATGCTTAGTTACTGTTTGTTACTCAGTGATCTGACTTGGTGTTATTTGCAGTTGCTTTATGTAGTTGGGAGTGAAAAGAGACAATACTCCTTACTTACAGAGAAGGAAAGATTGAGGAAGCACTTTAGAGAAAGTATCAAGCTATATGTCTCAGTATTTCCTGTTGAAATTTGTGACATAGGAGTGTAAATGCACTGTGCTGGAAATGTCTCTTCCATCCATGTCATAAAAGTATTTTATTATTTTCCAGTTACATGTAGAGATAGTTTTCAACATTTGTTTCCATAAGATTTTTAGTTCCAAATTTTTTTCCCTCCCTCCCTTCCCTTCTCCCTCCCCCAGACAGAAAGCAAGCTGATATAGGTTATATATGTACAATCATATTAAACATAATCTCTCTATCCATATCTAGCAGGGAAACTGAGGCTTCTCTGTGGTATGTTTTTTGTCATTTATGCTTTCCTTTTAAGTGATCCATCCTAAGGTAGAAAATTTCAATTTTACAAATAGATACATTGGGCTTCATTAAAGAATGATTCTGCTTTATAAAAAGATTAATTGGGTTTTTATTTAAAGTTTCTGTACTTAAAATATTTTAATTTATATTCAGCTTTTCATCATTATTTAACGTGAGGTAATATTCAAATTTTTTCCTCTGAAATTGTTTGGTAGATGGTATGTTTAGTGCTCTTAAATTTTTTTTTTTAAATGCCCTTTTTATCACTTCAACTCTTCATGCAATAATGGTCATTTTTTCTCCTGAATGTATCTAAAATCATTAGGGCAGCATTTAAAAATATGATTCTTTGGGGGTATTGCTATGACATAGCCTTTCACTTTAAACATACAGTGTCTGTTTCTAGATGCCCTTTTATATTTGGAATTTAATTATCAAAGTTAGAATCCAATTTTAAGACATGGTGGCACTTCATTTTCCATTATAAGCCATTATTGGCTTACTTTTTAGCAAATTTTGATTACTTTTCTCTGTAAAAAATATTTGCCTAATGTAGATTTTTAAATTTTTTTAATGTTTAGGATAAAGATGGAGATAGAGCTGTTCACCATGCAGCTTTTGGAGATGAAGGTGCTGTCATAGAAGTGCTACACAGAGGTAGTGCAGATTTGAATGCTCGAAACAAACGCAGACAGACTCCGCTTCATATTGCTGTGAATAAAGGTCACCTTCAAGTTGTGAAGACATTATTGGACTTTGGCTGTCATCCAAGTCTTCAGGTAAAATGGGTTTTAAAACATTTCCTTAGGTATAGCTAAAATCTTCATAAAATGATTATCTTAGATTCTAATAGTAAATAATCTATTCTTTTTAGATTTATTTCTATAAAGTTTTAGAAAGGTGTGAAATGAAAATAGAATGAGGAATATATAATAAAATTGGCAAATAGTTTGTCTTAGAATATAGTATTTCTCTTAGGATACATTAACAGAATGTCTAGAGTAGGTTTGCTGAAGTTTTTTGAAAAGTATTTAAAACCTTGCACCTTTTATCAGACAGTGATGTGATTTATAAAAATGAATTCAGGATCTCTCAGCACTTGAATCTTGTTGGTCCTGTTCTTCATGGTGTGGAGTACATATGCCTCTATCACTGCCTTCCCATGATACCGTGACTATAAAGGTTTTTTTTTTTCCCCCCGGTAAGGCAGTTGGAGTTAAGTGACTTGCCCAGGGTCACACAGCTAGTAAGTGTTAAGTGTCTGAGGCTGGATTTGAACTCAGGTACTCCTGAATCCAGGGGCCGGTGCTTTATCCACTGCGCCACCTAGCTGCCCGGATTATAAAGGTTTTTGATCCAGCAACATATAATTATTATCTATCATATCTGGCTGCTGTCAGCTCTGGTTCTGAGATGCCGTAGCCCTTGGGATACTATGATGGTGCATGGGTACCTCCCAGGGATTAAAGTTCATTCTCATGTACCTAGCCTCTTGTGTTCAGAAAAGAAAAAAAAAGTAAAAACCATCTGTTAGCTGTCTTCTATAGATATCTTATTAAAGGGTGACCCCAACCCAGCAGATTGAACCAATGGATTCTTCCTGAATCACTGAGACCCGATGCAGACCAATGGACGTGTCCATATCCTCCAATTAGAGATGCCTTAAAAGTCCCAAATAAAAAACTCACTTCTTCTAAGCAGATCAAAATGATCAGTGAACTATCTTGATCAACCTACTTGAATTTGGGTTTTTCTTATAAAATCACTGCAGTTCTTGATTGTGCTTTTTATAACATCACACCCTCTAGTCATTGTTTACATAGTAGGACTTTATCCATCTGAGCAGAAAGGACTAGTAAGGACTTTTTTTTCTTTCAATTCTTGTTTTTAGTTGAATCTTTTTGCATTTTCCTTGCCCTTATCAGATTCTGATCTTAACTAAAATTCATACTTTTCTTATAAAATGCATAAGCTTCTTTCCTTTGAATTTTATTTGTAGCTATGACTAAAATTGTCAAATTGGCAATTCTAATTTGGTTCTTGTTTTCTTTGGTAAGCAAAAGGAAAAGAAAATCAGTTTTTGGGCCATCATTGTATGTCATATTGATTTTTACCCTGTGTTGTGCTTTTGTTGTTGTTACTTTTCCTTTTTAAAGAGTAAGGGAAAGGAATAAGCATTTATATAGTCCCTACTTTATTCCAGACACTGGGCTGAATGTTTGTTTGTTTTGTTTTGTTTTGTTTTGTTTGTTGAGGCAATTGGGGTTAAGTGACTTGCCCAGGGTCACACAGCTAGTAAGTGTTAAGCGACTGAGGCCGGATTTGAACTCAGGCACTCCTGAATCCAGGCCTGGTGCTCTATCCACTGTGCCACCTAGGTGCTCCTAGGGCTGAATGTTTTACAGATATTTGTTTCATCTTCACAACTACCATGTGAAGTAAGTGCTATTATTATCCCCATTTTACAGTTGAGGAAGCTGGGGCAAACAAAGGTTAAGTGACTTGCTAAGGGCCAATCAGCTAGTGTGTCAGATTTGAACTCAAGTCTTCCTGACTTCCAACAATATCTACACTGCACTACCCAGCTACGTGCCTCAGAGAGTTCACCTTAATTTGTCAAACTTAAGAAAGATCATTTAATGGAGGGATTTGGTCGTTTTTTACCAAAAAGTCAAAATACCAATTGAACACATAATATTGTATCTTGAAATATTTGGAATAATAACAATAGCCAATTTATATTGAGCTTTAAGGTTTTCAAAATGCTTTATAAATAGTATTTCATTTTTTTCCTTACAACAGCTCTGTAAAGTAGCTGCTACTGCTATCCCTAGTTTACAAATCAGGAAATTAAAACTCACTGAGAGTAAGTGAATGACCTAGGACCACACAGCTCATGAATGTGTGAAGCAGAGTTTGACCTTAGGTCTTGCTGATTACAAATCCAGCACTCTAATTAGCCATTCAAATTTTTTTTTCTTTTCTTGGTAATTTTGAATTTCTCTGGGAGTAGGCCAGGACAGGAGTAGAGGTAAGGAAGAATGTGAATCACCTAGAATGAGTGTATGTAGGGTTTGAATAAATGACATCCTCAGAAGGTAGGAAATTTCTTGATTTCACTGTTACTACTTTCTCTTGTGGTTAAAGAAAATTTAGAGAGTCTTGCCTGGGTGCATGGTATGGTTCTATCACCAGTGTTAGGTGATTATATCAGTCTGACACCCTGTTTGTTGCCCTCTTGAACCACCAGACTCATTGTGAGAGTCCCAAGAAAGTAATCATAGCAAATGGGAAAAATGATTTTTGTGTATTCTTAAGGTAATAATGTTTAGGTATAGAAGTTTTCTACTGAGTATTGCTATTGGTCATAGCCCTCAAGAACTCATTGTTCATTTCTCTGGGGAATAACAGAACCTAAATCCCCAAAACCCTGTCCCACAGTGCTCAGGAACCACTGGTTACTTCCCATCTCTCTGGTAATAACAGAGCAAGGTGATCTCAAGAGAAGGGAAGAGCCTGATGTGGAATAAGTGCTATGACATGCTGTTACAACTTTGGTGAAGGTGCTTTTTCCACTGATGAACCTTTTAACCTTTCTTCTCATCCTATAGGTTCTTATTCATGTTTTTCCAAAAATTTAGCATGCATCTGTTGTCTCACATTCTTGAAGTATAATAATAATAGCTGACATTTATATAGCTTTTTAAGGTTTATAAAATAGTTTATATGCATCTTTTTTCTCATTGAATCTTTACAACAACCATATGAAGTAGGCATTAAGGGTGCTATTATCACCATCTTTTTTTTTTTTTTTTTTTGGGTGAAGCAATTGGGGTTAAGTGACTTGCCCAGGGTCACACAGCTAGTAATTAAGTGTCTGAGGTCAGATTTGAACTCAGGTCCTCCTGAATCCAGGGCCAGTGCTCTATCCACCGTGCCACCTAGCTGCCCCTATTATCACCATCTTACAAATGAAGAATACAAGGATTGGTTCACCTTTTCTAGTTATTCTTGGGGTGTTTGTGTGTGTGTGTGTGTGTGTAGAAATAAGCATCCATTGACTTTCTGACCTGGTAAAAGAATGTGTCTTAAACTTGATGTGTACATATACAGAATAGGGATTAAAGCTGTGATTTCATTGGTGTAGGGAACCCCCCGCCAAGGAAACTACTTGACCAATGTAGGTCAGCATCTTATCTGCCATTTATAGTCTTTGAAAGTTGTTTGGAGGCACAGGCAGCTCTATTAACCCTTTAGTAAACTCTCATCCTATGTATTTGGCCATGAGAGAATGTATACACTTTGTCACAGACAGTTAGCCCAGAACTTTCCCCGTAGGTTTTATTCAGTATTTCATTCTTTTCCCTAAGTTGGAGGGAAGGAGCATATTCAAGGATCAGAGAGGATGGATCTCTCAAACCCTCCCCTGGCAATTGGGTAGGAGCTGCGGTTGCTTGGCTGGTGGATTGGGACAGACCTCAGAGACTCTGGAAATGACTTCTTCCACATCTCTGATTAGGGACATTAGAACAGAGAAATAGATGGTGGAGTCTGTGGCATTGAAGTGTCTGTGTATTCTGCCTACATGCAGTTATCTTCCTACACACAAATATATTTAATTTTCCTTAAAAAATCATACTCCTCCCTGTCCCCCCTCCACATATACACAGACGAACACATGTGTACATACTCCAGATTCTGAACTTTCTTTTGTTTCTGCAGTAAGCAGCCAGGGCTGAAGAAATATTTGAGGACTTTCCTTTTTTGTTTGTTTTTTTGCAGGGCAATGAGGGTTAAGTGACTTGCCCAGGGTCACACAGGTAGTAAGTGTCAGGTGTCTGAGGCTGGGTTTGAATTCAGGTCCTCCTGAATCCGAGGCCAGTGCTTTATCCACTGTGCCACCTAGCTGCCCCCGAGGACTTTCCTTATTAATAAAGTAAAAATAAATAACACATTTACACAGCCTTCCCAGCCTACTACCCATTATCCTAAGGTTACTAAGCCCTCCCTGTCTCTCTAAGCAAACTCTTACTGAGCTCAGGGGCAGTCACCTCTCTTCCAGTGGGTAATAGAGAGTGTGTACACGTTCCTCAGCATGGGTACAGTGTTTCCTAAGCCCAGTGATTGGTGCCAAAGGAGCGTTCCCATCTTCATCACAAGCTTCATCCTCCAACCTGCTGAAAAAATGGAAAGAAAAGGGAAAGGACTCACTGGTTTCCTACCTCCAGAAAGGAGGAAGATGAAAGAGACTTTGATTCATTTTCTTGACAAGGATTTTCTTTTCTGCCGGGACTTGGGGTGGGCATAAATCATTATTCTTTCTCTAAACACAGTTGTGAGACCTTGGGGAAAGACTGGTGGCCACTGGTATTGAGGACAGTTGAGTTTCAGCTGGTCACACTTGTGCATACATACCCAAACCTCCATTCCCCTACTACCAAAGCAGCAAAAAGGGGTGCCTGCAGGAAAGATTTGGGGGAGAAAAAGGATTGAAATTGAAGGAACCTTCTGAAGTGAAGGTGCTGCTGTGGTCCTGGCTGCTTCTGGGTTAAAGCCCAGAATTGGTGTTTATTGTGGTATAGAGCTGGGCCCTCCCTTTTGGGCTTTGGTGAGTTCTTTCCTGAGGCCTGATTTAGGTCACTGCAAGTCTCTGGAAGCTATTTTGGGCCTGCAAGGCTCTTAGCAGGGACATGAATAATAGATTCCTCCAAACTTAAAAAAAAGAAGCAGCAGCAAGTTACTTAGAGTATTAAGAGGTTAAGTGACTTTTCTAGGGTCACACAGCTATTATATGTCAGGGGTGGGATTTGAACCCACATCATCTTGGCTCCAAAGCAAACCCTATAGTCATATTATTATTTTTATTCTTTGCATATTTATTTGGGGGAGGGGGATGGCAATGAGGGTTAGGTCACCCAGCTAGTAAGTGTCAAGTGTCTGAGGCTAGATTTGAATCCAGGGGCGGTGCTTTATCCACTGCGTCACCTAGCTGCCACCTATATTCATATTCTTAATGGTTGCCTTTTATGCCACATTTTTTTATTTGGTCACTCTTGGCAACAACATGCTACATACAGTCTACCAAAGTCCACCATTGCCTTTTTTTTTTTTTTTGGGTGAGGCAATTGGGGTTAAGTGACTTGCCCAGGGTCACACAGCTAGTAAGTCTGAGGCCAGATTTGAACTCAGGTCCTCCTGAATCCAGGGCTGGTCCTCTATCCACTGTGCCACCTAGCTGCCCCTCACCATTGCCTTTTTATCGACCTTTAAATTCTATTTAAATTATTTGTAATTTAAATTCTTTAGTTGTTACAATGTTCCATGTTTCAGAGCTATATTTACTTCAGAGATAGAATATTGGTGTTATATGGGGGCTTTTGTATAGTGAACAGTGTAGGATGATTAAAAACATTGAACATTTCCCAGGTTTTACCTATCCTCATTTCTCCTAATTTACTGACGTGCTAATTTAAATGGTTGAATTCTGGACCCTATTCATTGTCTATCTGCAGTTCCTGCCTAATTTCCTTATTCCTATTTATGACTCTACCACTTTCTCAATCACCTAACTCAGCTCAGGACTTAGAAACATTGTTTGTCTTTTTTTGGTCTCTGTACTTTAAATATTCACCAAGTCTTACAGATTTTTCTTCCAGTTATCTTGTACCTGTCCTTTCCTTTCCATCTCCCTCCTTGTTTTATACTTTTATTATTTCTCATCTCAACTACCTTCATGGCCTGTGAGCTGATCTTTCTACAATCAGCCTCTTACTTCTGGTTATTTTTTCATGCTTTTGGCAAAGTGCTTTTCCTAATTTATGATCATTGTCATTTATCACCTCCATCCAGATGACTCTCAGCCCTATATGTCCAGGCCTTAATCTTTTTTATTGAGTTTTGACGCTTTATCACTAACTATGTGCTGGACACTTCTACCTAGACCAGCACCTCACATTCAACATGTTCAAAACAGAACTAGTTCTCTTTCCCTCTAACGATACCCATTCTTCAAATTTCCATGTTTATTTTATTTTATTTTAATTTTTTATTTTTTGTGTGTCAAGTGTCTGAGGCCGGATTTGAACTCAGGTACTTCTGAATCCAGGGCCAGTGCTTTATCCACTGTGCCACCTAGCTGCCCCATCCATGTTTATTTTAAGGCTACTACCATCCCAGTTAGCCATGTTTGTAACTTCTGGAGTCATCCTTGACTCTTGTCTTTCCCATAATTTCTGTATCCAGTCATTTGTAAATCTTGTCAGTTCTGTCTCCACAATTTCTCTTATGTATGTCTCTTCCTTTACTTGATTGTCTTTTGCCCAGTCTCTTCCTCTCCATTCCAGTCTCTGCTTCCCCGAGCCTCAGACCTTTTTTCATGAAGCCTTCCTTGATCCCCTCCTTACCTCTTGCCTTAAAATATTTTGAATTTAGTTTTGTACACGTTGCATTTCTCCCAGTAGTTCCTTAAGGGCAGGGACTATTCTGTGTATGTCTTTGTATCCCTGTTGTATAACAGTGTCTATACTAGTAGGTGCTTATAATAAGTGCTTCAGTTTCATTTTAATTGAATTGAAAAACTTTTGAAGCCCTTTGAAATCTGACTTGCTCTTTTAGTCTTTTCTCTGTATCTGTTCTCCATTCCAGCTCAACCCACCAGTGTAACTTTCTACTTGAGCTTTCCCACCATTAAAACCAGAGGGTTAGATTCGATAATCTTTAACATCTTTTCTAGCTCTAAAATCCCATGATCTATCCGTTTGTGCAGGCCATTTTCCATACCTCCCTATCCTTACCCCAATCTCTTGCCTTGAAATTCTTCTCTCCCTTCAAGACCCAGTTCAGGTACCAACTCCAAGCCTTTCTTGTGCCCTCTACCTAGAAGCAGAAGCTCCTCACTTATCTCTCATGCCATGCTTTTTAAAATTTTAAACTTAAATACACAATGAGAAAAGAAAAAAAACATTGCCATGTACACAGCAGAACGAGAGGGAGAGTTCTCGTGCCATGTTTTTTAACCTCTTTTTGTACTTCTCAAAGTCTGATTTATAGAATATATATATTTATATATATATATATATTTTTTTTTTTGGTGAGGCAATTGGGGTTAAGTGATTTGCCCAGGGTCACACAGCTAGTAAGTGTTAAGTGTCTGAGGTCAGATTTGAACTCAGGTACTCCTGAATCCAGGGCTGGTACTCTATCCACTGCACCACCTAGCTGCCCCTTTATAGAATATATTATTTGTCTTTATATTAGATTGTAGCTTCTTTAGGCCAGGGATTATGTTGCTTTTCATCCTAGCATACCTAGAGTCTCAAACTGGGTTAGTATGTAATAGGAACTTAATAAATATTTATTTAATTGAATGTGGGTAAAAGCACCATTAAGATAGAGATGCTACAGTTTTATGTGGCAAGGTTCATACAATAGGAGAGTATACAGTACAGTGAAAAGAACATTTGTTCTGTAGTCAGAGTACTGGGGCACCAAATTCAGCCTCTGATGCTTACTGTACATATAAGGGTATAGCACCCTACCTTCCCACCTCCTCCTACTTCAGTGACCTCACCTTTAAAATGTGGAGGGGTTAAACTAGATGGCTTTTGAAGTCTCTTCCAACTCTGGATCTGTGATACTGCTCTTTGTTAGTCTGTGGAAGAGAGAAGTGATTATAGGAGTTTTGTAGAGATTTGGAGGGCTTTGGACATAACTCAGGTATAGCCAGGCAGTTAGAATTATACATATATACATAGTTGAAAAAGACATCTTTTTGATGGCTTCAGGTTGATTGTATTAGGGGTAACAACTGATCTAAGGTGGATTAATGATGGGGACTTAGGGCAGTGCTAGTAGGCCTAGAGCAGATACAATTTTTCTTTTTTCTTTTTTGTGAGGCAATTGGGGTTAAGTGTCTGAGGCCAGATTTGAACTCAGGTACTCCTGACGCCAGGGCCGGTACTCTATCCAGTGCACCACCTAGCTGCCCCAAGAAGATACAAATTTGATAGAGATTTTAAAGGTAGTACAGATAGGGGAAATACTGTTCTTAGTGGGCCCTTTTTCTTATTGTCAATTAGACTTTCCATTTCATATTTTGCTATTGATTAAGATGTATCACTAGTTCTTGTTTCATTTCCTCTTGATTTTTTTCATTGTTTCGACCCTTCTGTAATACACTTCTTGGGGTTTTTGTTTTGTTTTGTTTTGTTTTGTTTTATGTGAGACAGTCGGGGTTAAGTGACTTGCCCAGGGTCACACAGCTAGTAAGTGTTAAGTGTCTGAGGCCGGATTTGAACTCAGGTACTCCTGACTCCAGGGCTGGTGCTCTATCCACTGCGCCGCCTAGCCGCCCCTGTAATATACTTCTACTAATTGTGACAGTTATTAATGAAATATGATTTTTGTGTAAGGTAAAGTATCTATCTGAAACTTTAAAAAAACATTTCTAGATACTGTATGTTGAAAATATTACATTAATGACAGGTGGAATATGATCTTTTCATGCTTTCTATTAATTTAATAATTGGGTCTTTAATAGTCATAATATTGTAAAGTCATTAAGTACGAGGTTATAAATGAATCTGTAACCTTTTAAAAAATTTATCTATTAAGGATTCTGAAGGTGATACACCCCTCCATGACGCAATAAGTAAAAAACGTGATGATATCCTTGCAGTCCTTCTAGAAGCTCTGGCAGATGTTACAATCACAAACAACAATGGGTTTAATGCTCTACACCATGCTGCACTACGAGGAAACCCCAGGTAAAAATATAATATTTAACCTCTTTTTGGTTTTCTTACATATTTTATTTTGTAATATATACTTGAATTTTTTATTTACTAAGGTACAACCACTGTTAAGTAACTATAGATTACTTAAAGTGGCTACCTCAAATTTTGGTAATGGTGATTATGATACTGACTAGATTATTTGTTAAATGACCATTCATTCAAACATTCATTATAGTTATGCTTATTTAATAACTTTGTTTCCTGTGTGTAACCTTTTCCTTTTAGTTGTTATCCTAACAAAGAAATTGTGAAGTATATTTTATTTAGGACAAAATGTTTAATTGAAGCAAATTGGATTTTGAATGTTGTTTTTTTGTGAGATGAATTTTCTCAAGTCTCATGGTAGCTCTTAATGTTTTAGATAACTGCCTAGTTCTTGTAAGTGGTCATTAAATACTTATTGTCCTATTATCCAGAACTTTGTTTAGAGGTTACAGAGGATATGTTCTAATTACATTAGATAGATAAGCTTTTAACAAAAAAAAAAATGGTTACAAGAAAGGAGAGGTGAAATTCATGTTTATTATTAGTTAGCATCTCCTGTGAAGGATAATATTAGGCAAATGTTTGCAGTTGGAGCTATGTTTTGGATTGTGTGTGCTTTGTTTTCTTCATGCCACCAAAATAACAGATAGATATTAAATAAACTGTAAACGTCTTCCTTTTTTAAATTTCCCCGTTTCCATAAGTGTCACTGCTACTTTCTCATTCTTCCAGATCATTGGAGTCATCCTTACTTAGTTGCCAAATCCTGCTAATTCTGGCTCTGCAATATCTCCTACATTTATTTTCTCTCCAGTCATAAAGCTACCATCCTATTGTGGGTCCAGTCTTTCATGGAGTATTATAATAGTGCCCTAATTGATCTTCCTGCTTCCAATCTCTTCCCTTTCTAATATACCTACCACATAGGTGCCCATATCTCAACATGTTTTAACTGTGGTACTAGCCTGCACAGAAACCTTCATTAGCTTCCTGTTGACTCAAGGATAAAATACAAAATCAGTGTTATAATGTGTTCAGTGTGGAGGTTAGAGTACCTTTATCATCATCATCATCCAGCATTTATATAGTGGTTTATGTTTTGCAAAGTGATTTACAAATATTATTTTATTTTACCCTCACAACCACCTTGGGAGGTAGGTGCTATTATTATCATTCCTATTTTATAGATGAGGAAACAGAGGCAGATAGAGGTTAAATAATTTGCCCAGAATCATATAACTGGTTAAGTGACTTCTGATTTAGCCCTTGATCCACTGTACGCACTACCATGCTGCCTCCTTTTTTCATTAAAGTGTTTGTGTCTGAAAAGTTATGGTTTTGAAAAATAATAGAAGAAACACTGTAAGAAAGACTTTTTTCTACCAAGATCCCTAGCTAAGATCCTTTCTATTGTCATTTCTCCCACTTCCCAGTGCAATGCATCCATTTTGAGGGAAGAGACTGTTTTGTTTTTGTCTTTGTGTCTCTTACATCTAACAATGGCTAAAATACTTCTTGATAAATAGTAATTGAATTGAATTAAATGCCAGGCTGAGAAATTTGAATTTTATTTAAGAGACTCAAGCCTGAATTATCACAAGCTCCAAATTTTTGGAATGAATTAAGTAAAGTTTTATTTTGTTGAATAAATGCCTCAGTAAAAGATAAGAAGGATATTGGGAAATGCTGTCTTAGGTTTCAGAGAGATTCCTCAAATGTAAAATGTCATTTCAAAAAGCTTGTTTACTGGTTTTTGAATATATGTTACTATATGCCTACACCTGCTTCTCACCTCTGACATGGCAACCACCCTGGTTATTTCCTCAGTGTTTAAATTATTGCCATAGTCTAATGGTTGTTTTTTCTGCCTCATTTGTCTCTTTATTCCAATACATCTTCTACTTAGATGTCAAATTGATTTTCTTAAAATGGAATTCTGACCATGTCATCCCTTTATTCAATAAACCCCAGAGGTCCCTTATTACCCACACGATCAAGTATGAAATCCTTTTCTTAATCTGTCTCCTTCCTACCTTTCTAGTCTTCTTACACTTATTCCCCTTCATGTATTCTGGGATCCAAGGAATACTGTCCTCCTGGCTGTCCTTTTACACACAAGAATCTCCTGACTTTGATAGTTTTCACTATCATTGTCCCCTCGTGCCTGGGATGCTCTCTGTTTCTATTTCTACCTCCCTTGCTTCTTTAAAGGCTCAACCAAAGTCCTAGTGCTTTCCGTCTGAGATTACCCCCAATTTATCCTGTACATTTCTTGTTTATATATAATAGTTTGCCTCTTGTCTCCCTGAGAGGAGGGACTATTTTTTCCCCCTTTATTTGTTTCTCCAGGGCTTAACAAAGAGCCTGGTGTATAGTAAGTGCTTAATAAATGTGAGGAGTGATAATGCAGAGAAAAGACCAGTCTTTAAACCTAATCCTATACAAAGAAAGAACTATTGACTTTTTCCATAGCCTTTGCCTTAAGTGTTTTTTTTCTTTTTGGATAATAAAACATTTTTATTTAAAGTTTTGAGTTCCAAATTCTATCCCTTTCCCCTTTCCTCCCCCCTCCCTGAGGTGACAAGCAATCAGATATAGATTGTACATGTGCAATTATTTAAAATATTACCATACTAGTCATTTTGTATAAGAAAACTTGAATAAAAGAAAAAAATGAAAGAAAGTGAAAAATAGCATGCTTTAGTTTATGTCTAGTCAATATCAGTTCTTTCTTTGGAGGTGGATAGTATGCTTCATCATGAATCCTTTGGGGATTGTCTTGGATCATTGTATTGCTAAGAATAGCTAAGTCATTCTTCAAACAATATTGCTGTTTCTGTGCATAATGTTCTCCTGGTTCTGTTCACTTCACTATACATCAGTTCATATAAATCTTTCTACTGCCCAACTCTTTTTTTTTTTTTTTTTTTTTTGGTGGAGTAGTGAGGGTTAAATGACTTGCTCAGGGTCACACAGCTAGTAAGTGTCAAGTGTCTGAGGCTGGATTTGAACTTAGGTTCTCCTGAGTCCAGGGCTGGTGTTTTATCTACTGTGCCATCTAGCTGCCTAACTCTTTAGGATTTCCTTCTGAGGGTTTTCAGGCATTAGATGACTCTCTTAGCCTAGCAACCACTGATGATAGATCATAGGATCTTAGAGATCATCTATTCCAGTGCCATCGCTTTATAGATGAGGAATCTGAAACCCAGAAAGTGAATTTGTCCAGAGTTATATAGGTGATGCCCAATGTACAAACAAATCCAGATCTTATGATTCCATATTCAGGGCTCTTCCACTGTACCACACTGCTATTTTAAATGACAACAAAAAAATACCTCTACTATCTGGACTTGGCAATGTTTCATTTGAAGAGGCAGTATATATATATATATATATATATGTGTCCCTGTCTGCTTCATACATTTCAGATAGTTGGCACTAATGGGTTGCTGGAAAAGGATCATGGATTGATTTGCTCATAGAGAAACTGTCCTGAAAATCTGTCGGCTCCAATTCTAAGCTTGCTTTTTAACTCAATGCATCTTTAATAAAATCTAAGCTTCATATCTTATAATTTGCCATTTCTTTTTCTTACTGAACCATGAAAATAATGAATATTGAATAAAGCCAGAGTAGGAAGAAGGATCTGTTACTGATTTATTCTGAATTTGAGAAAAGAATTTAGTATGGTCATGTCAGTTAGAGTTTAGAAAATCAGATTCATTTTCAACAAAAATTTATTAAGCATCTACTGTATGCTCACATTGTTATATCTAGTGTTTCATATTGATTTTTCATTTTAGGAAAACTGTTTTGGGCAGACAAAATACCAGAGAATATCTACTTACTTTATTTTGTGTCATTTTGTTTTATTCCTGTTCTCTGGATTTTCCATATTTAGTTCTTATAGTGCAGTGATTTTCCATTACTTCACGTGCAGTTTGTTTAGCCATTCTCTAATCAATATGTTGGTACTAATTTTGTGATTATTGCAATTTATCCTATCTTATTTGTTTTCTTACACTTTAAGCAAAATGTTTCTAACACTAAACTACTTGGTTCTCATAAAAATTCATCATTGAAATGAACAGTTTTAGTAAGATACACATTTTAAAACTTCAATTATAATATTAAAAAACTTTGAAAGTTTCCAAAACTTAGGAGGCAAAGGAATTTTAACTAGGATACCACTCCATTATTCCATACCCTTTCCTTTTTTTTTTAAACAATCACATATGGGTTATACATACCAATGATTTCTTTTTCTTTTTTTAGTGAGGCAGTTGGGGTTAAGTGACTTGCCCAGGGTCACACAACTAGTAAGTGTTAAGTGTCTGAGGCCGGATTTGAACTCAGGTACTCCTGACTCCAGGGCCGGTGCTCTATCCACTGCACCACCTAGCTGCCCCCCATACCCTTTCTTGTATTCTTTTTTCTCTTGATCTGTCAGAATATGATTACTTATTACCTGAAATATGGTGGAGTATATATTTAGTTGTTTCTCCTGAAGATGAGAAATTCAAAAAAGAAGAAAACGAGAAATTCATAATCTGCCAGCATATTTTTCAGAAGATGTAGATGTTCTATTATCTTTTAAAAAAATATTTATAGGTTAGCCACTATCAGTTTGATATAGAAATAAAATACTTGGTGATAATATAGAACATGGCAAACTACATATAGCACAAGGGCCAAATCTTCTACCTTTAAATACAATAATACTGTATTTTAAATTGCAAAATACACTCAGCTTTCTGGGTTATATAGAGAAAAGGACAGTGGACCAAAGTGACCTTAGTTTGCCAACCCCTGCCCTTGATTATATTCAGACAGGTCTTAGTAATAACAACAACAATAATAACTATTATTATTATTATTATTATAGGGAGGGAGGGGGGAGAGAGAGAATGAGAATGTTAAGGTTTGCAAAATGTTTTACATATATGTTTTACATGTTATCTGATTCTCACAACCCTGGTAGCTATGTGTCCTCATTTTACAAATGAAGAAACTGAGTCTGAAAGAAGTGAAATGGATTGTTTAGTGTTCGAGGTAGAATTTGGATTCAGGCTTTCTTGATCTAAGTCTGTTGCATTCTCTACTTGCCTGGTAGTTAGCAAGTAAGCAACTTAGCACCTATTAGCAAGATAATTTTGTTTTTAGTTGCAAACTCATTCCCTATATTTCTTTGGGAAAGAAAAATAGGGATTTTGAATTGGATAGGCACCGGGCAGTTTGCTTCATATGTTGGCATTTTAAAATATTCTGGATAATGCAGGAATTATATGTAGCTATTTAGAAACTTGTATAAAAGGGTATGGAAAATTACTTTAAAAAAAATAAACAGATCTGTGATTTCACTGGTGTAGTGAACTAATTATGAGGAAATGGCCTCTACCAGTTTGGATTGGCACCTGTCTTTCCAAACTCTAGAGAGTCTCCTGGGTTGTTTAGAAGTTGTGACTTGCCCAGGATCATATGTTGGCAGTATGTATCAGAAGAACACAGGGTTTCAGACTCTGAGGCAAGCTTTTTATTTACTGTCATGGCTGCCTCTTTTTCCTTTTTTTTTTTAAACATTCTTTTAAAAAATAAAAAAGTTTGAATTCCAGATTTTTTTTCCCTCCCTCTAGCCTCTCCTACCTGTTGAGAAGCAATATGCTATCAATTATACATCTTTCCTTATTTTAACCTGCTATTTATAGATTGTTTTTCATTATATAGTCTCCTACCTTGAAAAAAAATCAAGCATTTCAGTACTAAAGATAAATGGTGTTACCAGTAGTTTCTTCATTTGTCAGATTGGAATCTAGTCAAGAATACTTATGAGTCATCAAAAGACACATATTAAGACTTACCTGAATTGCCAGCTAAACTTACCAGACATTCTCTTTCCTTCCTCCACAAAGTTATTGTTTTTATTTAACTTTTTTATTGCTAGGAATGGATTGTAATATCTTTATTTTTATAATAATTTAGCTGTAGGAAAACTTAAACTTTAGTCTTCTTAATGTTAAATGATTTTTTTTTCTTTTCTCAGGGATCTAGCTCACCAGAAGCTTTACTGATGTTTAGTACATTTATGATATAGGAGCAGCCTAGCTAGCTATAGAAAAATACCTGAGAAAGGAAATGAAACTGATATCCTATTCTTATTTGATGTCTGCTTTCATCATATGTGTAGACATACAATTAGGATGTGAGCCCTTGAAGACATTGATTTTGTTATTTGTTTACCTAATTCAAAGCACTCTGAGTTCTATAATATGTAAACAAAATAATGGCATTCAGATGGGCTGTTTTCATCAGCTTTCAACTGAAGAGGCCTTGTAAATTGAGGGCAGTGGCAGACTACTCACATGTCCTCCCCATCCTCCTTTTTTCCCAGTGTTTTCCATTACAAAGTGATGGGCATAGAAAAATGAAAAGGTTATGTGAGCATCTGGATGCTGCCCACTTTTCACTAACCTTCATTAATCTTTGAAATACTTGCATCCACTTATTGAATAGTTGTTACCCAGAATTTTTATGGACATTGGAGTAGCAAAGTTGAATGGGCTAGAACACTTAGAATTTGTCCCTTTCTTAAGAATTCCTTCTTGCTTAGAGTGAAACTCGGAGTCTTTTTGTGAAAGAGAAAAGGGGAACATTTGTAAATGATTGCAAAGTTGTGTTTAGCCTTTCCTTTTCCATCACACATTGGAGCTTAAGTATCTTGGTACCAGACTACTGAACACGGTTGTGGGGTATTATGGTGGTTAAGCAGGGCTGGCAGGAATGAACAGAAGGATATTTGGAAGAAACTTAATAGCCCTTTGTCCTTTTAGGCAAAGGGAAGCTGAAATAATGAGAGTCAGTTGGACAGGAGTAGTTGAATAAGGATTCACTATTTTTCTGATTCCTTCTTTCCTCCCCAGCTCTTAACTTAGTCATTTAGCTGTCAGGAGAAGGATATGTTATGTTGAACTTAGAGGAATCTCTGCTTTCAGTAACTGCTATTTCCAAGTAGAAATAATTGTTAGGGGAGAGTTATGTAGGTAAAACCATTTTCTTTATTTTTCTTTGTAAAATGTATGTTTTAGGTAAGGGTTTGAAATAGTGATCGTTTTAAAAACTGCATTTGGAAAAAGAAATTTGTGGTTGTTCCTGGAATCAGATATGTGCTCTAAATAGGGCTGAAGTGTATAGCTATCAGTTTGGGAAATAGTAAATCTGGTAAATTATTTGCATTTTATAGTTTATTAGAACATTTTAGGGATCTTAGAACTAATCCAGTCTAACCTCATCTTAAAGATAAAGATACATTGACCCAAAGGAGTGAGCAGTTTTTCCAGGATCATAAAGCTAGTATGGGGCAAAGCTGAGGCTAGAATCCAGGACTAAAATGACTCCTAGTCCTGTTTTTTCTAGTCTACTATAGATCCTAACTAGATATACTTTATTCTTAGTGCCTCTTTCCCTACCTTCTCCTCACACTCCAGTTTTAATCAAGGTGAATTTTAACTGAGGTGAATAATGGCAGAATTCTCAGATTGATGCTAAATGGGCTAAATTCAGTTTCAGAAATTTTGTTTAACCTCATCTCTAGGCAACCCTTTAAAACTGTATGTTGCTGAGAATGTGCCAACTTGAATTTCCTCACGAAGGCGTTCCATATAACAATGAAATCATATGTCCAGTTCCTATCATTATGTAATACAACCTTTTCTTGATGTAATTTGATATTAAATATATAGTTTTTCTCAAACTCAATTATATGTAATGATGAATAGTGGTTTAGTGTGCCTATAGATTTTTAGGTTGCTCTGTCATAGAAAAGAAGTTTAGTTTTTCTATTATGAAGTATGCCTTCACTTCATTACCATTTATTATCTATGGGGAAATAAATGTTATGCCAAGAATCATGAAATAAGTAAAAGGCTATATTTGAGAAACTTAACAGTCAACATTTATTTTTCATAAAAAATTTTAATAAACATGTTTCTTTATCCTAAAAATCATTCTTTACAAGCATTAGTAACAGAAGTATTATACCTTAAAATACAGTTTGATAAAATATAAAATTCAAATGTTACTGTAAATCATTATCTGTACTATATTTAACCATGTTCTGAAAACCAAACAAGTTGAAAATTAGTTGACATATGTTAATTATATTCTTTATTGAAAGTTTTTGCTTTCTTGTAGTAATCAATGCATAGCTACAGCTGGTTGAAGGGGACCAAATCCATTGAATAGGTGATTTGGTTCCATTTTACCAGCTTTAGCAAAGCATTGTCATGCTTTAGAGTTGTTTGATTTGAAATAGTTTAGTTTCTTGTGTTAATAATCTTTATGAACTTGTACCCCTCTGTAAAATTTAGAAATTAACAAGATAGATCTGTACTTTGTTGAGTTGAGTTGAAAGTCTTCTATTTTAAAGATGACTACTGTTTGAAAGAATCCTTTTACTTCAGTGGAAGAACAGAAGTGGGTGGATTGTTATACTGTTGCTGTTATCTTTTGAACAACTTCATATAATTTATAAACACAGAAAGTAACTCATTTTAAAAGTGGCTGCAACTAGAATAACATATCATTCTTAATTTAAATCTTTGGGCAGTAAACCAGATTGCTTAATCAGTGAAAACTGATGTCTGTATATTTGAAGTGGGGATAAGTACTGTTCTTGATTTCAACAGGTCACACCTTTTCTATCACTATTGCTTTTTTTAGTCTTAAACTGTTATGGACCAATAGCAAGTTGCTGAAAGGGGGTGGAGAAGAATGAGAATGGCCTTGAAGTACTTCTGCCCTTTGGTTTATAAATAGATCATACGTATATTAAAAGTATTGTTTGAGCCTATGTGGGTGAAAGGAACCACCATATATGCCAGTGTATTTTTTCACCTCATATCACTTACGTAATGTTGCTAACCTTACACAGATAGCTAGTTAGACTTTGCTTAGAATAATAATTTGATTTCCTCAGTTAGTCATATTGGTACAGATAGACTAATTTTGAAAACAAGTCACCTCATCCCATCTTACAAGCAAAATGAAGTTTTGGTCAAGGGTAATTTTTTACCTTCACCAAAATCTCTGTTACTTCATTTTATTGTAGAGGTGACCCTGGATTTTTTCAAGGCTGGGCCTGTGGAATATATACCCTGGTAGATCCTGCCATGCTGGTGAGGCATTGGAAAACAGGTCTAGTTTTGGACTCTGTAATCTGACAACCAGCCTAACTAATTTTGGAGAGGCTTATCACTAGGTTGACCCCTGGCATACAGGGATTGTGATTCGTTTTAATTCAAAGAGAACCCTGACTGAAGAAATCTCAGTATTAAAGAAATAATGTCTTGAGAAAATATAAAGCTATATTCATTTGAACAAGTAGAATTTTGCTATTTCATGTTAGCATAGTGATGACAATTTAGAAAATCTAACATAGTTTACATTTGGATTTGGCTTGACAAGGGGCAGAGTATCAGAGTTTGTCTTCTGAAGTATTACTGTGTGAAGTTAAAGGCCCGATTTAAAAAACAGCCTAAAAGGAGCATAAGTTAGAGGAGTCATAGAGAGCTTCAGCAGAATTTTTTATTGTTCCTCTTTTGTCTGGCCAGAGGCAGTTAAGGAACAAAGAGAGGGGGTCAGTATTAGTTCAGACTACTTTTGTCAAGTATACTCTGCATCTGTCGGTAGATAAGTATAATGTTGCTGAAGATATTTATGTAAATATATTCTTTACACCATGTATTCTAATAGAAACATAGCAGGTGTCAGGTTGCCTGGACTTAAGCACTGATGATAACCTTAAAATGGGCTTCTATTTTTATCAGTTATATGGGAACTACTTAGCAGATCCAGCTGCTCAAGTGTGCTTTTGGATGTCAGTTCAGTTTCATATACTGGCCATATCGGGGCAAAAAGAGGCCATGGAAAAAAAGAAACACATAGTACAGCATTTGATAATGTCAGCATCTGTTATCCCTGTCAGGGAGACAGTTGAAATGTTTGAGTTACAACAGTGTCAGCAGATGCCCAGAGTTTAGTGTGTACTCAGTTAAAAATGAACAGCTGATCTAAGTGATAGATGTGACATTTTAGAATGACTGAATATACTCTTAGGTATGTTAAGTTGAGCTAGTATGCAATAGTATCAATATATACTTCTACCTTTTGTAATTGGCCAGCTATCATTTTGTTTCAAAGTATCATGATCTTAATATGAAATTATAAGAGATAATAGGTCATTGATATGTTTTCAGTAATTTAAAAAAATAAATTTTAGAATGTATAGAGTAATTTATCTGTAAAGTATTCATTACAAAATTTAAGGGGATAATCATAACAAAGTAGAGTATTGGAGAACACAGGAGAAACCACCAACTACTGTTGAGAATTTCTAAAAGTTAATACTTATCAAGTAACATAAAATTCTTTAAAAACTATTATCAAGAGATGAACATTAGCTTATTTTTGAGGGAATTATTTTTAGGAAAAACCATTCCTGGAAATATTTTTGAAATATGTGAAATATATTTCATTCGTACATATGATTTTCCTCAATCAAACTGAAAAGATTTTTAGTCTCTCAAACATTACAAAGTCAGTTTCATGTTCTCTGTAGGTTACAGTTGTAATTTATGATTTTTCTATTGCTTGCTTGACCAATTAAATTAATGGGTAGAAAGAAAATTAACTTTGGCCAACTTTTAGGCATTTCTATATGACTTCTGACACAAAAAAGAACACTCAATATTAAAAAGCCAACATAACCCAAACAAAATCCCACACTTCAGGTAAGATCTTCCTAGCTATCCAAGGTAAAGTAGTATCACTTGAGTGTGGCTGTCTCATTTAAGGGCTGTCTAGCAAACAAACTGAACTGAAACAAAATGAAGATACCTCTAAGTTTTCTGTGCATTTGTCACTTATTAATTTTATGGCCTTAATAGGGTTTATTTTATTCATTTTGATAGGCATTTAGGATATTTTTCTCCCATTATCTCCCCCCTCCCCCATAGATCTTATTCATAACAACTGATGGTTTTAGTGCTACAAATAGTGGGTCTTTAGCATTTATAATAAATTTAATTATAACACTGTACCTTACAAATAGGGAATAGTTTGGTATCTATGTTAGTTAATCCAGTTTGGCTTAAATATAGTGATTGGGATAAAACAAAGCTCAAAGATATATAGTAAAATGACCCCCCAAAACCCTCATTCCTCTTTTTAAATTCAAGATTCTATTGGTAGTAGTAATATTATTATTATTTATTTATTTATTTTTTTTTTTAGTGAGGCAATTGGGGTTAAGTGACTTGCCCAGGGTCACACAGCTAGTAAGTGTTAAGTGTCTGAGGCTGGATTTGAATTTAGGTACTCCTGGCTCCAGGGCTGGTGCTCTATCCACTGTGCCACCTAGCTGCCCCAGTAGTAATTTTATGATTAGCAGCTGTATCCTAGAAATTATTGGATTATCATTTTCTATGCTAAAATCTGCCATTTCAGTTTATTCAATCTAAACAGTCAACAAAACATTTCAAGTGTGGATTTGATTAATGATCTAACAGACTTAAAAGGGTAAAGGTGCTTTTTCTTTGGGGGGGCAGAGATGGGGAGAAAGGGCTCACTGTTAATCACTAATCTTTTAGAATTGAAACTATAGCTGTGACTGATTGTCAAGACTACCCAAAAAAAGCCTTTTCATGAAAAATTTCTCCAACTATTTGTAGGTCAGATTTCAACAGCTATTTATTTTGAGTATTTTGCTAACATTTTTGAGTGAGTAAACCCTTTTTTGGTATGCCAGAATTTGATAAATCAAAAAATTTTATTGTGACATACCTAAATTAAAATGTAATAGTTGAATCAAAACATTGGCAAATACCAGATGTGAAAGTAAACTGTGTTTTCGTTCTCTCTGTGCTAAGATGACTTTCTCTTTTTGGGCTCTCAAATTTTAGTCACCTGAATCACTCTGAATCTTTCTTGTTTTAAAAAGGATTTAAAAAGAGAAAGGAACCAAAATACTCATACTTTTCTTTACCGTTTTTTCAACAGAAATCTTTCTTTCTTCACATAAATACCGTCAGTGTCTTTGGAATTGAATATGTTGTTTCACATTTTGTTGTGGCAATACTAAAAAATGTCCTCATTCTTGCCAGGTTAATTTGCTACATGAAGGTCATTCCAAAAGAAATGCTGCTTGTTCCCGTCGCAGTCTAGGTCTTTCCCCCTTGGTGGTTTATCACCTACCAAAAATACATACTTCTTTACATTCCATAGCATTGTATGTTCATATGGGTACATAAAGAAGTATGTGCTCTGAGTAGGTCTAGACAGTTGTCAGATAAACCTGAAATATTTAATTTTCCCTATTCCTTTATCATTAGACTAACATTGAACTTGCTCATTATTTACAAAAATGGTGTACTTACTTGCACATATTACTTTTTCAACAAGGACTGAACTTTATAGTGTCATTTACCTGCAGATTTGGAATTAAGGCTTACTACACTTCATTGTTCTTGCTGGTCATAGTCATTTCCAAACATATCTGTTGCTCTTCATCCTGGTTTGGCCAAATTTGTGTGATTCATTGACCTGATGAAGTTGTGCAGGGTATATTTTTGTAATTGGAAAGGTTTCATCTTGTCTTCTCAGCAGAATTCTTTCATGACTTGTGCTTCTGAATTCTAAAAGCAGGTAGTCCAGTGGAAAATAAGTTTTTCATAAACCATATCCTAGTAAAAATTTCCCGCTTTATCCAATTAATACTTTTTTCTAATGTAGATTTTATAATTTATAAGCAATAAAATCTGTCCAAAGTGCTTTAAGCCCTTTTTTTTTCAAAAGAATGACTGTGTTTAAAGAGAAAAGAAATCTTATTGTAAGTTTTAAGCTACCAGTAGGCCATAGGTCACAAGTGGTAGATAATGCTTATCTGATGTTTTTATTGTCATTGTTAATCACTAAATGTATTTACTCAAAGTTTCATGCCATTTTCTAGGATGAATAAAAATTAATAATCAGATCTAAAATATTTATCTAGTTGCTACTCAGTTAAAAGTTTTCCTTTTTAAAAAACCTCTTTATGAACATGCTAGAACAATTGAACAGTAAACTAAGTATATGAGTAAGGGCCAACTTAAAAGAACTGAAAAGTTTTGGGATAGGACCAGCCCAGTTTTAGCATGTGCATTTGTCAGACATGAAAGTAAATTATAATAAGAGAGGACTTAATTCTTATAACATGGAAGACTTAATTGCAAATAAAGTATCATAGGAAATTCTGTAGTTAAAAGAAGGCCAGGGAAAGTGAATTTCCTGCAGCCCATGACAAAAAGCTAGTGCAGCTGATAGAGAGCAAATCAGAATGTAGCTGTAGATAGCCCAATACTACAAGGAGAAACAGCAATGCAGTATTAGAATTACAGCATGCACATTCTGAGTTTAAACTAGATTATCTTTATGGCTATTCAGCATCTTTAAAAAAATCTCATGATTATATTTCTTAGTGGCTTGAATCTTGAAATAATTAATAATTTTAAAGATAATATATCTAAAAATAGGATATAATTTACTGGGATAACAAAATGCTACACTACACAGCCATTACCAAGAATAAAGCTTTAATTTTAGTAATTAATAAATGGCAGGAATTTACACTTACTAGATAACATCTTTCAAATAAGTTCTCTGGCATGTTATATTGGGCTGCTTTTTCAAAGCCTCCTTTTTACACTACTAAGGCTTTGTACTTGAACTCTAAAATTAAACTGTGCCCAGATAGATAGTAATTAATCAATAGAAGCAACCATCTAGTAAACCATAGGTAAGCATGCAGAAAGTCAAAGGAATCCTTAAAAGTACAGAATAACATAGGCCTTGTGGTGCTCTGTTACCTGTAAGCTTAGTATCATGCAGCATTTGCAGTTGGAGGAGAGGTAATGACCTAGAGAGACAGACCCATCAGCAGCAGCCATCTCATCCTGAGTGTTCGTTCACTCTATTCGCTGATTCAGCTCTTCATTACATGGGAGGGGGGAGGTAAGGAGGAAGTGTCGGTGAATATAGTACCTCACCTTCTTAAATAGATAAAACTTAACATCTCCCGCCCCCCTCCCTCCCCCCAAAACTAGTGTCCATAGTAAAATTTAATCATCATTGGCTATCTTTCTTGGAATGTCAAATTACTAATACTGCGTATAAATGAGTACCTTGTGCTTGCTGGACCGAAAGTTAAGGATGCTAGAATGTCCAAGGAAGATGAACCTAGCTCATTTCTCTGATGAAGAGCTCCGGAAAAGGAAAAAAAGTTGCAGAGGAAATTACTTTATAATTTTTAAAAGGCAAAAAAAGCAAACCTCGACCCCCCACCCCCCAAAGCAAACAGCAAATCACCCCCCCCCCATTATCCTACCCCCAACACAATGTATTGGATTCTTCTGGCTTCTTAAAAAGTACACTGCATCTTTTCTTGCTTGAGGTTTTGCTTTTGTTTTGTTTTGAGTTTCCAAGATTAAAGGGTAGGCAGATCTGTATTGAAGCTACCTTTTCATCTCCAGAGGTCAAGTCTGCAAGCGAGGTCAGGACTTCCACATGGACACTACAGAGGCTAACCATATTTCCCACTCAGAAGGTTTGAGCTCAACTGTTACAGCTTTATAGGCAGCTAAGCATTTAAAACATGCACTCCCAGGCAAACGGGCTCTCTTGTGCCTCTCTCTTCCCTGACCATATTTAGTCAACCATAGCAAAAAATAGTCTCTCAGCTGTCGATTGTCGATCCAGAAGCTGAGGAAGCCTCTATCTTGCTTTCTGCCTATTGATTGTTCATCCTGCAGTCCCAACACACTGCTTTGCCATTTGTCCTGCTATTTTTTTTTTTAGCACTGCCAAATAAAGCGGTCTCTCATGTTTCCACTTATATTTCCCAGATTTTCACTGAGCTTGCGCTGTTACTAGTAAAGCCTGATGCTGCTGTCACTATACTTAGAAGCACTGCAGAGCAAAAAGGCAAAGAGAAAAGAAACACATCACCTTGGCTAGAGTAGCAAGACAATCTTTAAACACATATGGAACAAGAAATACTCCTTCACTGTCACAACATGTTTTATATTCTTACTTTTTTTGGTAGTGACAAGTGTCAGAGTAATATATAATAAAGCTATAGGCCTGAGTAGTTGTAGTTAACTGTTCTACATATGTTTTTCAATTATATGATTTAATCCTATTATATTTGAATAGATTATAGATAAGATGGTAAAATAATTTATATAGTGGAGGAAGGAAGAATTCATTAAGAAAAAAGTGTTTTTTTCATATAATATCTTTGGAGACTAATGAAATTAACCTTAATTTAAATATGTAGAATTATAATTCATAAGTAGCTTGTATTTAGTGGGGGTTTTTTGGTTTTGTTTTGTTTCGTTTTGAAAACCCAGCTAATTCTTTTTCATGGAACAGTCCATTAAGTGTACATTTACATTGAAATGAAGTATCAAAGTATGTGCAGAATATATTTTAAAATGAATAAATGTACTATTATATTTAAATATAAAATAATTGTTTCCTTCAGGAAGAGTTTGAAGCATTTTAATGACTCTTTTTCATTTAAAACTCAAAATAAAACATTAATATTATAGCTTCTTCCACCACAAAGACCAAATAACCTACAACTTTATGGGGTAGGATATAACTCTTGAATGCAATGCTTATGTACTAAATGTTGGCTGCATATACAGAATTTTCTTTTATAATTTTATACACACACTCATATTCAGTCACTCTTAACAAGGAGAAGGCAGAATACTAATATTAAGTTTAATAACTCTGTGAGAAAAAAAGCATTTCAGTACCATATTAAAAAAAACACAACCAAACTACAAACCTAGAAAACCAACTGCATCTTTCCTTTATTAGTAGTTTTTCTCAGAAGTATCATTCAAGAGAAGAACCCAGAAAAAAATTATAGTCACTTTTCTAGGCTCATTCTGGCATAGGACAAATTTGTCCTTGAGACTCTGCCTTTACAGGGTTAGTACCTTCGAGGTCATCTGGTATAATTCCCTCATTTTACAGATGAGCCTAGAGGTTAAATGATTTGCCCAAGGTCAAACAGCTGTTTTGTGGCAGAGCCAGGACTAGAATTCTGTTTATATTGTTGGAGGTTCATTTGAAATAGTTTAAGGGTTTCCATAATACCACATTACCTCTTTGCAGTTTCTGCTATCTGGTTGTTTATTTGTTCATATCAGATATGAACAAACTACACATATAGTATAAATAAATAAAAATTTTCAGGGTTTAGGGGGTTCGGGATTTCCAAAGTGTTGAAATGCCATGTTTATGGATTATTTATAAAATCTGTCCTTGCTACCTAGATGATGTCTATCACAGTGCCTAGTGCAATGATCTGTAGATCATAGTCACTTAGTGAGTAGTGTTGATAAATTAGAAGAAAGGTAAAGAAAGTAACTATGATCATATAGAAGGAAATAGGTAGTTACTTCCTGTGTGCCTACTATAGTAGTGGTGGTGGCAGTGCTTGGCCATTTATGATGATTAGTTTTCGTGGTGGGTTGTTCCCACCAAGGAGTGGAAAGCTTGGTGGATAGTTACATGATCTGTCTTTTCCTTTATTTTCTAGAAGAGGCAGCATGGTCAAACCTCAGAGATTTTATATATGTATATGAAGCTATGAACACTGCTTTCTTTCATGGACTTGAAAAGGATCACCTTTAGTACAGGATATAAAAATGAGTTCTTATTGCTTGCTGTCTTGGAGAGGGGGGAAAGAGGGAGAAAAATTTGAAACTAGAAATCTTATAAAAACAAATGTTGAAAACTATCTCTACATGTAACTAGAAAATAATAAAATACTTTTATGATTTAAAAATGAGTTCTGGTACTGAAAAAAAGCTGGATCATTAGAGTGGTTGTAGGGAGCAATAGTGGCAGTTCTGTGATCTACCATCATTAAATTCTGGCAATAGGGGCTGGCTTGATGAAAGGTAAGTAGCAGGGTAAGATCATACCTGTTTTTTTGTGAGCCAGTGTGCTGTTGCTACCATTCAGCAATTTCTCTTTTTTAAATTTTTTTTTTAGTGAGGCAATTGGGGTTAAGTGACTTGCTCAGGGTCACACAGCTAGTAAGTATTAAGTGTTTGAGGCCCGATTTGAACTCAGGTACTCCCGACTCCAGGGCCAGTGCTCTATCTACTGCACCATCTAGCTGCCCCTTCAGCAGTTTCTCTTTAGGACAAAAATCACATACCTACTAAATAGCTAATATGGGGCTAGGGATTTTCAGTCTGGGTAAAGTTAGAGACAAATAACTTGTTCATAAGAAAGAGAACTTTTGCCTTTGGGACCGAGAAGGTAATTTTTCATTTGGATGTGAAAGAATGACTTATTTTGATAGGCAGAAATTTGAAAGGACATTTTGTGTGAAGGAACACTTTCCAATCTTAATAGTATTTTTTTCCAGTTACATATAAAGATAGTTTTCAACATTTGTTTTTATAATATTTTGAGTTCCAAATTTTTCTCTCTCCATCTCTTCCCTTCCCCCTCCTCAAGACAGAAGGCAATATGTATAATCACATTAAACATTTCTGCATTAGTCACGTGAAAAAAGAATCAGAACAAAAGGGAAAAACCTCAAAAAAGGAAAAAAAAGTAGAAACAGTATGGTTCAATCTGCATTCAGCACAGTTGTTTTTTCTAGATGCGGAGAGCATTTTCCATCATGAGTCATTGGCATTGTCTTGAGTCATTGTATTGCTAAGAAGAGAGCGCTAAGTCTATCACAGTTGATCATTGCACAGTGTTGCTGTGTACAGTATTCTCCTGGTTCTGCTGACTTCACTCAGTGTCATTCCACTTAAGTCTTTCCAGGTTTTTCTGAAATATTCCTGCTCATCATTTCTTCTAGCATGATAGTATTCCATTACATTCATATACCACAACTTGTTCGGCCATTCCCCAATTGATGGGCATCTGCTTGATTTCCAATTGTTTGCCACCACAAAGAGAGCTGTTAGAAATATTTTTGTACATGTGGGTCCTTTTCCCTTTTTTATAATCTCTTTGGGATACAGACCTAGTAGTGGTATTACTGGATCAAAGGATATGCACCGCTCCCTAGCCCTTTGGGCATAGTTAGGATATGCACCGCTCCCTAGCCCTTTGGGCATAGAAGGAAGCAGGACAAGTTGTAGTAGTCTTACTTTTCAGATGAGGAAGAAACAAGTTCACAGAACTTGAGTGATTTGCTCTGGTCTCATTCAGTGAGCTTCCTTGCTTTCCTGACTTTTTTGTAGGCTTTATTTGCTTTGAACCTCTTTTGTCTTTTGTGACTTGTATAATACAGCATTAATTTTGTCTTACCAATTTAGGAATTTTTGATGTTTTAACTGATAATAGCTAGTATTTTTCTTTATAACCTTAAGTAGGTTCTCAGTCAATCAGTTAGTCTCAATCAATTCCAAATCAATCTTCAGGTGGGATGTCTGCCAAATCCCATTATTTTCTCACATAGGAAATAAAACATAATGAATACAATAGATATTTACCAATTTACCTTGATCCACTGTACGCACCACCATGCTGCCTCCTTTTTGGTTAAAGTGTCTGTGTCTGAAAAGTTATGATTTTGAAAAATAATAGAAGAAACACTGTAAGAGACTTTTTTTCTCCCAAGATCCCTAGCTAAGATCCTTTCTATTGTCATTTCTCCCACTTCCCAGTGCAATGCATCTATTTTGAGGGAAGAAACTGTTTTGTTTTTGCCCTTGGCAAATTCCTTGGCAGGAATTGGGTGAGACTAACTGATTGACTGAGAACCTACTTAAGGTTGATTAAATCAAGACCACACCTGGCCAGCCCTGAGTGGGGTGTTGTTCTCAGAGGCTGTGGACTACGACATCAACAAGGTGAGGCTGGCTCCCTGGGTCTGGCGTTTTTTCATTTGAGGACTTTGGGTTGGTGGCAGAGAGAAGAAAGGAGATAGGCTTTTCTTGCTTTACTTTCTGTACTCCATGTGTTCTCTTTACTCTTTAATAAATGTTTAATGCCAAAAACTGGTGCTGACATTTCTACCTTATAAGTAAAAGGTAGCTAGTTCTCCCTCCCCCCACACACTGGGCATAGAAACAAGGTGACCACATATTAGATTTTAAATATCACACCTACTAAAGTAAACAAATATTTAAAATATTTTAAAATCCCACTTTCAAATGTTTGCTTCTGATTATAAGTGAGTACTATCTGTTGGTTAAAAAGAAGTTTGTAGGTATTGTTCTTAGAATCGTTTGCTTAGTGCTTAGTTGCTGTACTTGCACAGGTATCTCCTTTTGGTGATTCAAAGGGTGCCACAAGGCCCAGCCTGCTCCATGATTTCTTTTTCTCTTCCTTCCTCCTTCATGGTCTACTTCTTTGCTTATAATTCAGACATTTTGTTATTTTCTATTGATATTCATCTGAATTAGTAAGAGATTTACTATATCCTCTTTAAAAGAGAGTGTAAACTCCTCAAGTTGGAGTCATAAATTTAAAAGTTGGAAGTGACAGTGGAGGTCTCTTAGTCCAGTGCCCTATCTTTCCCCTTTTACAGGTGAGCTTGTGGCCTGGAGAGATTGTTATTTGCCTATCATCCCATAGATAAAAGTAACAGAGCCAGGATTTAATAAACCCAGGTCTTTGGTCTCGAAAACCAGTTCTTTTCCCGCTATTACCCTCTCCTTCATGCAGAAATTGAAACCGTGTGTGTGTGTGTGTGTGTGTGTGTGTGTGTGTAGTGTCTGAGGCTGAATCCAGAGCCAGTGCTCTATCCACTGCGCCACCTAGCTGCCCCGACACCCAATATATTTCAATTTACATGTTGCACCCTCTTGGTAGAATGTAAGCCCCTTGATGGCAGACTTTTGGGGGTAGCTTGGGAATCTACTTATACTTCATTATCACCTCGTAGAGGACCTTGTATGTGTTTGAGGATTTTATTTTTGTTTTTATCATTATCCAAATATTTTGGGATTTAAAAAAATTTATTTTTAGTTCTGAATTCTTTCCCTTCTTCCAGCCCCTCCCAACCCATTGAAAAGGAAAGAAATGTGATGCCCATTATACAAATCATGCAAAATGTATTTCCACATTAGCCATGTTTACATAGGTGTTTAAAAATATTTGAACAAGAGAAAGGAATTGACATTGGTCTGCTAATTTCAACATTATTTTATGTAATAATGAGACATTGATAAGTTCTTAGTGATTGTCATGATTAAAGCTTCTTTGGGGGTAAATAATTAGGATGGGAAAAGAAACTGAATTTTGAGAAAAAATACCAGTGTATTTAATAGTGTCAAGTGTTCCTATAATGATTTAACTTTAGAAAATGATAGAACATTATGTTACAGAAATAACATTAGTCTTGGAGTCAAAGTTCAAGTTCCTCCTTTAGTGTAGAGTAGCTATATGATCCATGAGAATTAGGGGATATTAATGCTTTCATTACCTACCTTCAAAAATTGCTATGCAGAAACTACTTCATAAATGATAAATGGTATATAAATTCGGTTACTATCATTACTAGTATCACTAATAATAATAGTAATAATGATATAGACCATCCCTGTTTTCCCCTCAAAATTTTTTCCTTTGAAATTTTTCTAAACATATTTTTCTGACATTCCAGTTTTGCTTTTTTTTAAAAGCCCAACAGTTTTTATTCTATGCATAATTGTTCTGAATCATGACATCCAAGGGAAAAAAAATTGAATACCATCATTGAATAAGTTATACATTCTGAGTCAGCATCTACCCCACCCCCCCCCCCTTCCCACCTGTCTTAATCTCTCCTTCACTACTGGCTTCTTTCCTACTGCCTACATACTCAGGTTTCCCTCATCCTAAAAAAAAACTGTTCCCAGTTTATGACCAAACAAGAGATAGAGAATATTATGAAATGCAAAATGGATGATTTTGATTACATTAAATTAAAAAGGTTTTGTGCAAACAGAAGCAATGTATCCAAAATTAGAAGGGATGCAGAAAGCTGGGAAACAATTTTTATGGCTAGTACTTCTGATAAAGGTCTCATTTCTAAAATATATAGGGAACTAAATCAAATTTATAAGAATCCAAGTCATTCCCCAATTAGGAAATGGTCAAAGGATATGAACAGGCAGTTTTCTGATGAAGAAATCAAAGCTATCTATTCCCATATGAAAAAATGCTCTAAATCACTGTTGATTAGAGAAATGCAAATTAAAACAACTCTGAGGTACCACCTGACACCTATCAGATTGGCTAATATGGCAAAAAAAAGGGAAAATAATAAATGTTGGAGAAGCTGTGGGAAAATTGGAACACTAATGCATTGTTGGTGGAGCTGTGAACTGATCCAACCATTCTGGAGAGCAATCTGGAATTATGCCCAAAGGGATATAAAGCTGTGCATACCTTTTGACCTGGCAATACCACTTTTGGGTCTTTTTCCCAAAGAGATCACAAAAAAGGGAAAAGGACCCACATGTACAAAAATATTTATAGCTGCTCTTTTTGTGGTGGCAAGGAATTGGAAATTGAGGGGTTGCCCATCAATTGGGGAGTGGCTGAACAAGTTGTGGTATACGAATGTAATGGAATTCTATTGTGCTGTAAGAAACGATGAGCAGGAGTTCAGAGAAACCTGGAAGGACTTGCATGAACTGATGATGATTGAGATGAGCAGAACCAGAAGAACATTGTACACAGTATCATCAACATTGTGTGTTGATCAGCTGTGATGGACTAGATTCTTCTCACCAATTCAATGGTATAGGAGAGTTCCAGGGGGACTCATGATGAAAGGGGATTTCCAAATCCAGGGGGAAAAAAAAAAAGAACTGTGGAGTATGGATGCTGATTGAACAATATTATTTCTTTTGTTTTGGGGGCTGTTGTTTTTCTATTTTGAGGTTTTTCCTTATTGCTCTGATTCTTCTCTTATAACATGACTAATGCAGAAATATGTTTAATGTTATTTTATATATATATATATATATATATATATATATATATATATATATGATTACCTGGTGTGTCTAGGGGAGGGGGGAGGGAGGGAGGGAGAAAAATTTGAAATTGGAAATACAAATGTTGAAAACTCTCTTTACATGTAACTGGAAAAAAATAAATTAACTTTTATCAGAAAAAAAAAACAAAAAACTGTTCCCTTGACCTTGATACCCTCATGCCATGATACTATATATTTAGTCCCTTTAAATGATAAACTCGGAGACTTGTCCTTTCTCCTGCCTCTACTTTAAGATTACTTTTTTCAATTATCAAGGATTTATTTTTTCCTCCCTTCTACCTTGACCCCTCCCCGAAGAAATCTAAAACCCTTCTAATGAATAAGCATAATTAATCAAAACAAGCTGCCATATTAGCCATATCCAAACTGTATATTTATTTCTGCATATTAGTCCATCACTTCTCTGTCAGGAGGTAGGTGACATTCTCCATAATCTATTCTCTATATTCATGCTCACTTCCTTCTCTTTGGTATGTAGATTTAGTAATGGTTGCTGGGTCAAAGGGTTTGCACAGTTTAGTAGTATTTGGAGAATAGTTCCATATTGCTTTCCAAAATGGCTGTATCAATTTACCAACAGTGCATCAGTGTTCCTTTTTTCCTGAAACCCCACATACATAATGTCATTTTTCCTTTTTTGTCAACTTTGCCAATTTGATGGGTATAGAGTAGAATCTAAAAATTGTTTTAATAAATCTCTCAATTCGTGGTTTTGGAGCATTCCTCATATGGCTGTAGGTAACTTGGATTTCTTCCCCTGAGAATATCTTGTTCCTGTCTTTTGACTCTGCCTCTTTTTTTTTTTTTTTTAATTTAAAAAATTTTGGGGGCAGCTAGGTGGCATAGTGGATAGAGCACCGGCCCTGGATTCAGGAGTACCTGAGTTCAATCACTAAAAAAAAAAATTTTTTTTTTTGGTGGGGCAATGGGGGTTAAGTGACTTGCCCAAGGTCACACAGCTAGTAAGTGTCAACTGTCTGAGGCCGGATTTGAACTCAGGTACTCCTGAGTCCAGAGCTGATGCTCTATCCACTGCGCCACCTAGCTGCCCCCGCCTCTATTTTTTTAATAACATCCACTCCTCAGTCCATTGCAATATAGCTTCCAGCCCTACCAGGTTGCTCTTTGGAGAGATCCAGTTCTCTCCAAAGTTACCAATGACCTCTAGGGATAAAAGCAATTACTTTAAGATATTTTATTGATGCATTTTAAAAATAAGAATAACACACATGTCACTGACTTTCCTTTTTGCCCATCCCCCGAAACCCAAAAAACCAACAATGACTTTTTCTCACTTCATTCTCCTTGCTACTATTTGCCACCTTGTATTGCATGATATTTTCTCCCTTGTCTTCTAAGGCAATCTTCTCTCCTGCTTCTTTTTCTATTTGTCTTGCTGTTCCTTATCAGTTTCTCATGTTGGTTTCTTCTCCTTCAGACTCCAAAGTATGGATGTCTCTCAAGGCTTTGACCTTGTCCTCTTATGTCCCTTGACTATGTGGTCCACTTCTATGATTTTACTTGTAATTAATTTGTAGATAACTAAAGAACTTGAGTTCAGTCCTGCATCTCACCTCTATCTACCTTTTACCTGGAAGTCTTGTTAACACTAGAATCTTGCCTTTTTTTAAAGCTAAACTCATCTTTGCCCAAAATTTTCCCTTTCTCTCATTGATTTTTTTT
Organism: Dromiciops gliroides; assembly: GCF_019393635.1. Lineage (NCBI taxonomy): Eukaryota > Metazoa > Chordata > Mammalia > Microbiotheria > Microbiotheriidae > Dromiciops > Dromiciops gliroides. Next base: position 235,966,768 of record NC_057861.1, read on the forward strand.
TTTTTTTTTGGTGAGGCAATTGGGGTTAAGTGACTTGCCCAGGGTCACACAGCTAGTAAGTGTTAAGTGTCTGAGGCCGGATTTGAACTCAGGTACTCCTGACTCCAGGGCCGGTACTCTATCCACTGCGCCATCTAGCTGCCCCTCTCATTGAATTTTGATGGAACTTTATCACTTGGGCTTAAAAACTGAGAAGCTTTTAACTTTTCTCTTTTGTTTACACCTCACATCAAAATAGGGTTAAATTTTCTCTCTTCTCGCTCTGTAGCATTATTATTTTGCCTCTTCCTTGATATTTTTACAGGTTCCACCTTAGTTTTAGTTCCTTTTTACTTCTCACCTGGAGTATTGTAATGACTAATACGTTATCTCAGTGTGTCAGTTTTCCCCCCTTCCAATCTGGCCTTGTCATTTCCCAGATCAAAAACTTTCAGTGTTTCTCTTTTGCCTATAAGATAAAATATAAACCCCTTTACTTGGAATTTAAATCCCTCTACAATCTGGCTTCTAGGGTTATAGTGTAGAAAAAACATCAAATTTGGAGTCAGAGGACCTGAGTGAGCTTAAGTCTGAGCTTCTAATACTTTTTTTTTTAATTATAAAAGTATTTTATTATTTTCCAGTTACATGTAGAGATAGTTTTCACCATTTGTTTTTATAATATTTCTAGTTTAAAATTTTTCTCCCTCCTTCCCCTTTCTCCCTCCCCAAGACAGCAAGCAATCTGATATAGGCTATATATGTACAATAACATTAAGCATATTTCTGTATTAGCCATGTTGTAAGAGAAGAATCAGAGCAAAAAGGAAAAACCTCAAAAAAGAAAAATAGCAGCACCCCAAACCAAGAAATAGTATGCTTCAATCTGCATCCATATTCCACAGTTCTTTTTCCTATATTTGGAGAGCATTTTCCATCATGAGTCTTGAAGCTGTCTTGGACCTTTGCATTGCTGAGAAGAATCAAGTCTATCGCAGTTGATCAATACATAATATTGATGATACTGTGTACAATGCTCTCCTGGTTTTTGAGCTCTAATACTTTTAAGACCTGTTTGCCTTTGGGTCACTCACTTCACCACTGTGAGCCTCATTTACCTCACCTGTTTATTCATTTCTTCTACATTTATTATGTTAATTTTTTTACTTAATAGTATTTTTTACAGTTACATATAAAGATAGTTTTCAACATTCATTTTTATAAGATTTTGAGTTCCAAATTTTTCTCCTTCCCTCTCTCCTTCCCCCACTCCCTAAGACAGTAGGCAGTCTGATATAGGTTATATATGTACAGTCATGTTAAAGCAAATTTCCACATTAGTCATGTTATAAAAGAAGAATCAGAACAAAAAGGGACAACCACGAAAAAGGCAAAAAAACAACAAAAAAATGAAAGTAGTATGTTTTGATCTGCATTCAGAGTCTATTGCTCTTTCTATTGATGTGGAGAGCATTTGGAATTTTCTTTGATTATGATATTGTTGAGAATTGTTACAGTTGATCATTGCTTAAGTGCCAAATGTTGTGCTGAGCCATTTTACTTAACCCTCTCTTCTTCTCAAAACCCCTAGGTCATTGCTACCCACTCTGCTTCTTCCAGTCTCTGATGAGAATGTGGCCTCTCTTCTTGCCAAGCCACCCCCATGTATACATTAATTCCATCCTCTCCCATCTTCTCCAGGATGTTACAGTCTCAGTCCTTGCCTTGAATCTTTAACCTCTTCCTATATCAGCCTCCTTCAAACATGCCACATCTGTATTATCCTTAAAAAACCTTCACGAGCACACCCTGCTGTCCCCATAAGCTATCATCCTAGATCTCTTTTCCCCCCTCACTCAAACTCAATAGAAAAATCCATCTACACTCACTCATCAGCCCTTTGCAGTCTGGCTTCTGACCTCATCATTCAACTGTAACCATTCTCTCGAAAATCGCCAATAATCTGTTAACTGCCAAATTGGATGGGCTTTTTCTCAGTCCTCATCCTTCTCAGCCTTATCTGTTAGTAGTGGTACTGTTGACCACTCTTCTCCTGAATGTGCTTTGCTTTCTGGGTTTTTCTGACACTACTTTTTCCTATTTTTCTTCTAGCCTGTTTGATGCTTCTTTTTCAGTCCCCTAGGTTCTTTTTTCTTCACCCTCTAAACTTTCTCTTGATGTGTAGTGCCTTTGTATTCACCATTCTCCATTCCCCGTGGCTGTAATATACTCCATTATTACCTCCACTTCATAATCCCTATCATCCTTTAAAACCTAATTGATAACTTGGGAAAAATTCTACATCAATAAAAATTTAATGAAAACTAAAAAATAATAAAATAAAATAATTGAAACATTTTCTACATGAAACCTTTTCTTTTCTCTCTAATTTTTAATGCTCTCCCACCCAACTTACTTTGTATATATTTGTATTTTGTGTGTGTGCGCTTGTACACACACACACACACACACACAGCTTCCCCACTAGATTGGCAGCCTTGGGAAATGTCTAGTTGGGGACTGTAGTATAGATGATATTATAGCAAAGAACACAGAGAAGGAGTGGTCAAGTAGGGGGCAAGCCAGGAGAGAGTAAGCTGGAGTCACATTGTACAGTGCTTTAAATGTGAGACAGAAGTGTGTCTTTTATCATAAAGGGAGTATCAAGCCATTGGAAATTATAAAGGAGATAGACATGGTCAGACTGTTGGTTTAGGAATACCTTTCGGTAGCCATATAGAGACAGGAAGGATTAGAGAGGGGATAAATTTGAGTCAGAGTCTAATTAGGAGGTTGTTGCAATAATTCAAGTAAATCTTGAGGATTAAATGAGAGTATAGCAATGAATGGAGAAATGTAGATGCTTGTGAGAGATGTTGTAGAGACTAAATAAACTTTACTTGTTAGCTAATTGGATATGAGATAGGTGGGGTAAGAGAGAGTGAAGAATTATTTCACCCTATCCCTCCTCAAAAGTGTTTTGCTTTTTACCACCCCTTCCCCCAATCTGCCCTCCCTTTCTTCACCTCTCCTCCCTTATCCCCTTTCCCTCCCACTTTCCCTCAGGGCAAGATATATTACTATACCCACTTGAGTCTGTAAGTTATTTCCTCTTTGAGCCAATTCTGATGAGAGTAAGACTTAATCACTACCCTGCTCCTTTCCCATTTTACCCTCTACTCCATAAGCTTTTTCTAGTTTCTTTTATGTGAGCTACTTTACCCCATTCCACCTCTCCCTTTCCCGTTCTTCCAGTTCATTCCTCTTACCCCTTAACTTTCTTTCTTTCTTTCTTTCTTTCTTTCTTTCTTTCTTTCTTTCTTTCTTTCTTTCTTTCTTTCTTTCTTTCTTTCTTTTTTTGCAGGCAATGGGGGTTAAGTGACTTACCCAGGGTCACACAGCTAGTAAGTATCAAGTGTCTGAGGACATATTTGAACTCAGGTACTCCTGAATCCAGGGCCGGTGCTTTAACCACTGCTCCATCTAGCTGCCCCCCCCTCCCCTTAACTTTATTTCAAAGGTGTTATCATGGGGTATCTAGGTGACACAGTGGACAAAGCACAAGCCCTGGACCCAGGAAGCCCTGAGCCCAAATCTGGCCCCCAGACATAAGCCACCCCACCCTGCCTGCCCCACCAAAAAAAAAAAAAAAAGGATAAGCAAAAAAATAAATGCTTTACAGATATCATCCCTTCATATTCAATTCACACCTGTGCCCTCTGTCTAAGTATATTCCTTTCAGCTGCCTTAATACTGAGAAAGTTCTAATGATATTTCTATCACCTTCCTATGTAGGAATGTGTGATAAAATAATGGGATTTGGCAGATGCCCTGCCCCCCCCCCCCCCGCCCCCGTCTGCCCTGAAGATTGATTTAGAATTGTTTGAATTAGGTGAGACTGAGAAACTAACTGAGTACCTACTTAAGAATGATTAAATTGAGACCATGCCTCCTGGCCCTGAGTGGGGTGTTGTCCTAAGAGTCTGTGGACTACTGATGTCAGCAGAAGACGACCCTCAACCAGTCAGCTTGAAGTACCTCCCCTTTTGGGGAGGGAGACAGGAACTAGGAAGTTGAGGCTGGCTTGCTGGATTCCTCTCTTTTCATCCAGAACTGGCTTGGTGGCAGCTAGGGGAGAAAGAGAGGCAGAGAAAAGGTGGACAGAGAAAGAGAGGAAAGTAGAAAGTAGATAGACCTAAACTCTTGCTGAATTTATTAGTAAATCTTAGCCTGTGTAACGATTGGAATGACGCCACCTGCTGGAGACTTACTGTAGAAGAGTTCTGCCCATGAAGCGAAGGTCTTTGAGGGCAAGACCAGGAGTCAGGAAGTGACGCGGGCTAGTGGGAGGAGGAAGGAAGAGACTGGCGCTCACTCTCGCGCTTTTTTCCTCTGGACTCTGGCGGAGAAGGGAGCTAGAAATGTGCTCTCCCTTTAATAGATAGGAATCTAGGCCTTTCTCTCTCTCTTTACCAAATTCTTATTCTCCTTAATAAATGCTTAAAAGTCTAACTCTTGCTAAAGCTTATAATTTATTGGCGACCACTCATTAGATATTTTAGACAGTTTAGCTAGAATTTTAGCCCTTAACACCTGTTTCCCCCCAAAGTGGGGGGGGGGCAGGTTAGGATCCACATTTAGATTTTAAACAACACAAATGTAAACAGTTTAACCTTTTTTTTTTTAGTTTAACCTTTTAACATCCCTCATGATTTCTTTTTCCTGTTTACCTTTTTATGCTTCTCTAGTGTATATGAATGCCTAAAAGTCCTCTTTTTCATTGAATTCCCATTTTTTCCCCCTGAAAGATTATACACAGTTTTGTTGGGTAGGTGATTCTTGGTTGTAATCCCAGTTCCTTTGCCCTCCAGAATATCATATTCTATGCCCTCCAATTTTTTAATGTGGAAGCTGCTAGATCTTGTGTTATCCTGACTGTGGCTCCACAGTACTTGAATTGTTTCTTGCTAGCTGCTTGCAATATTTTTTCCTTGCCCTGGGATCTCTGGAATTTGGTTATAACAATCCTGGGAGTTTTCCTTTTAGGATCTTTTTCAGGAGGTGATCAGAGGGTTCTTTCAATTTCTGTTTTACCTTCTGCTTCTCAAATGTCAGGGCAGTTTTCTCTGATAATTTCTTGGAAGATATCTAAGCTTTTTTTTTTTTTTGATCATGGTTTTCAGGTAGTCCAATGCTTTTCAAATGATCTCTCCTGGATCTGTTTTCCAGGTCAGCTGTTTTTCCAAGGAGATATTTCACATTGCCCTCTATTTTTTTTATTCATTTGGATTTGCTTTATTGTGTCTTGATTTGTCATGAAGTCATTAGCTTCATTTGCTCAATCCTAATTTTGAGCAATGATTTTCTTCAGAGAGCTTCTGTACCTCCTTTTCTGTTTGGCCAATTTGGCTTTTCAAGCTGTTGACTTTTTTCATGACCCTCCTGCATCACTCTGATTTTTCTTTCCATTTTTCTCTCCGCCTCTCTTACTTTCTCTTCAGAGTCCTTTTTTGAGCACTTCCATAGCCTGAGACCAATTCATATTTTTCTTGGAAGCTTTGGATGGAGGAGCTTTGACTTCATCTTCTTCTGAAGGTGTATTTTGATCCACCTTGTCACCAAAGAATCTTTCAGTGGTCTGCTGCTTTTTCTTCCCTTCTCATCTTGCCTGCCTATTTCTTGACTTTTAACTCCTTCTTAAAGTGGGGCACTGCTTCTAGGATACACTGTCCCAGGCTTCAGGGGGTCCTGCGTGGTACGATTTAAGGAGAGGCTTGTTCTCAGCCTGCCTGGCCTATAAGTAACCACGGGTCTACTTGCTCTTTAACCGAGAAGGAGAAATCTGGTTGAAATCTGATTCTCTGTGGTTGTAAGCTTGGTGTGACTGTGCCCTTCCCACACTGGGCCACTGCTACTAAAGTGTGCTTCTTGAGCTATACAACAGCTCTCTGCCTTAGCTCCAGCAGAGACCCCTACTATCTCCCCCCAGCCAACTGCTGGACCCCCACACTGGTCCATGAGCCAATTTCCAGAAGTAGCCACTGATGCTGATGATTCAGAGGCTCTGGAGATGCAGCCTACCTGTGGCTGGATCTGTGCCATGCACTGCGCTCTTCTATTACCCTGGGACAGCAGACCTTCCCTGCCACCCTTTTAAGCTGTCTTTGGCTGGAAAATGATCTCACTCTGTTCTTTTGTGGGTTCTGCTGCTCCAAGAATTATCTTATGGCATTTATTTGGAGGTATGTGGATGGATCATGTCAGAAGCTGCAAAAGTTACAGCCTTTCTTCTGCCATCTTGGCTCCATCCCACCAATGAATCAATAATTCTATTTTGTAAAATTTATATGTTGCTTTTTTGTTTAGTAATTCTCTAATTAGTGGGTACTCACTGTGTTTCCAGCTTTTTAATGTTATAAAAGTGCTGTTATGATTTTTATATATGTGGTAGAGAATAGGCTTTCCCAGAGAAAAGCATTTAAAACACAAGTCCTGTCAAATTTGACTTTCAGTGCAATGCGTGTTTTACTATCCAAACTGCCAAGGCCATGGATTGTGGATGAGAAGAAGGATGATGGTTATACTGCCTTGCATCTAGCTGCACTTAATAATCATGTAGAAGTGGCTGAACTCTTGGTGCATCAGGTAAAGTATATAACATAAAATTTACATCTAGGTAGCTAAGTGGATAGAGCACTGGGCCTAGAGTCTGCAAGACTGGAGTTCAAATTCACCTGTGACCTTAGTCCAATGAGAAAACATGCCAATATAGTTATAAACTTTCATCATGAAATTGTTAGCACTTTTCATTATATAAATTATAAGTAGGTCTATCAATTAAGAATAATAATAATAGATAGTGTTTATGTGACTCTTTTAAGTTTTGCAGAGCACTTTACAAATGTTATCTCATTTTATCCTCAAGAAACCCTGGTGGGGGGTAGCTAGGTGGCACAGTAGATAAAGCACTGGCCCTGGATTCAGGAGGGCCTGAGTTCAAATCTGGCCTCAGACACTTGATGCTTACTAGCTGTGTGATCTTGGGCAAGTCACTTAACCTTCATTGCCCTGCAAAAAAAGAAAAGAAAAATAGAAACCCTGGTGGGTAGGTGCTTGCTATAGACCTGGCTCTAGGACTAGTACCCTTTATTAGTTCAATTTTTGATGTTGGGGTAAAATGAGGCACTCTAAGAGTCACTGACAAGTTAACAGACAAGGTTGACTTTGCTCCAACACAGTAAGAATGTGCAACAAGGACAGCTCTGTACAAGACCTCCCTCATCTCTGTGTTAAGGTCTAAAATTCTAGCTAGTCTGTCTAAAATATCTAATGAGTGGTCGCCAATAAATTATAAGCTTTAGCAAGAGTTAGACTTTTAAGCATTTATTAAAGAGAATAAGAATTTGGTAAAGAGAGAAAGAAAGGCCTACATTCATCTATCTATTAAAGGGAGAGCGCATTTCTAGCTCCGCTCTCTGCCAGAGTCCACAGGAAAGAACCTGAGTCAGAGCGCCAGGCTCCCCCTTCTTCCTCCCACAAGCAGACGTCACTTCCTGACGCCAAAGAAAAGACGCATGGTCTTGTCCTCAGAGACCTTCACCTCATGGCGGAGCTTTTCTACAGGAAGTCTCCAGCAGGTAGCATCATTCCAATCGTTACATCTGTTTGGAAACTCATCTTATCATTAAATCATCAGAGTATAATGACTCCTGTGGTCTGTGGCACCTACTAAGTCTGAAGAGCCCAGACTACACGCAGCGTGACCAGCAAGCTGCATCGTGGAGAGAAAGCTGGATCAGGGAAGCTGGGGCTGAAGGAAATTGTGTCAGGAAATTGTTGGTCCTATCAAAGTGCTGTTATTATCCTCATTTTACGGATGAGGAAATTGAGGTGGATAGAATAAGTGACTTGTTCAAAATCATAAAACTAGTGTCTGAGACTGTATTTGAACTTAGAACTTTCTGATAATAAAAGGTTTTCTTAGCTCATTCTAGGCTTCTGCTATACAATTCCAACCATTAGAAATGGTCAATAAAATTTATTTGTCTTGGAAACAACCAGAAAATTCAGATCACTTTGAATGTATGGATACTTCTTGAGGGCAGGGATTTCTGTCTTTGTATTCCCAGCTTTAGCACTATGCTTGGTACAGAGTCAGCACTTAATACATCCTTGTTGATTGATAACCTTTTTTCCCCCTCTTCCCATGCTCTTTTTTTGGTCATTTTAATGAAAATCAGTTATATTTTTAGGACAAATCATTATTCAGAACATCAATAAAAAGATGTGTTTAAAAGAGAAAAAAACTCCACCAGACTGCCAAATTCCCTTTATTGAAATAAGATTACCTTTTTATGATATAATGAATCACAAAGCATTTATTAAGCCCTTGTATGCCTGGGGATACAGATATAAAACAAGTGAGATAGTCTCTGCCTTGAGAGAGGTGGCATGGACATAAAAACAAAGAAATAAATGGAGACCAAGCATAAATTTGTTCAAGAAGGAAACTTATTCTTCTCCCAAACCTATCCCTCCTCCAGACAAATCTTTTTGTTTCTCTAGTCACCTTCCTTGACCTCTCTACCACCACCCAGTCCAACCATTTATTAAAGTCTTCTGAAATATTTTCCTTACTCATTGGGCCACTACCCTAGTATAACCTCTGGACTGGATTACTACATTGCTTTCCTGAGTAGAGTTTTCTGTCTCACTCCTCTTTCACCTATCTTTCAAACAGTTGCCAAAATAATCCTCCTAAGTCAGAAGTCTAAGCTTCATTCTTTCGTTGGAGAACCTTGACAGGTTCTTTTTGCCTCTCTGGTAACATAGCTGGATAGATTGTATATTTACTAAGCATTTATTAAGTGCCAGACACTGTGCTAAGCATTGGTGATGTAAAAACCAGAATATAAGACAGTCCCTAGTCTCAAGGAGCTTATTTTCTACTAGGGGAAGACAAAGCTTAAAGGGAAGCTAGAAATCAAGGAGGGTTTGGAGAGCAAGGAAAAAGGAAAGGAGTTACATACATAGGGGCAGGGTATTCACAGTGAGTGGATGTGGAGAAGAGAGATCAGGTCAGAAGGGAAGCCAGTGTAGAAGGAGGGAGCAGGCTGGAGGGGGCCCTGGAGGAGGACAGTGAGAGTAGAGTGGCTGGGCAAGGATTCATCCAACATCCTTGACCTGGAGTTGTCCCTGAGGTGTTACACAGCTGGCCAGCTTTGTGAGGAAGTGGAACAGATTCCTCTGCTTTGTATTTAAAGCCCTTCATAAATGATCCTACCTTTCCTAAATAGATTTATTTCACATTACTTTATGCTTTAAGTATTTTGGCTAAACTTACCTAATCATTGTTTCTTGAACTAAGCATTCTCTCTTTTATCTCTGAACCTTTTCTTAGGCTCCCCAATGGTGGGGCTGTCTTCTCACTGTCCCTGCTCAAGAATTCTTAGCTTTACTGGATATTCTTTTCATGTGCCACCTCCAACTGGAAGCCTTTCCTGATTTTTCCTCTTAATTGATGTTCTCTCCTTCCTTGTATTATCATATTGATGCTTATCTAGTTACATGCCACATCCTCCTATTAGTCCCTTTAAGGAGATCAGGAACTATTTTTAAATTTTGTGTTTGTAACTCCAGCACTTAGCACATATTGCATACTTAGTAATTGGTATTTAATAAATGAGTATGGCACTGGATTGTGAGCAGTCAATGATGTAGACTGAAAGATTTCCTCTAGGATGCTCTGAAAAGCTCCTGTAATTCTTCAGCCTATGTGCCCTCTTACCTTTCTCCATTTCTCTCACCCTTCTTCCTGATTAGTGTGATACCATGTCCGTTTCAAGGAAGAGAAGAGTAACGTTGCTTTATTTTATCTATATTGGAAATAAGTATATATGTGTACATGCGTGTGCATGCTATGTTCTTCCCTAAGGATGTGGCTATGCAGAATGGAGAAGAGATAACTGGTGATGGCCTCTAAACAAAATTTGTTGAATACATCTACTTTATACTAACAGGAGACTGAAATGGAAAAGAGAGAAGATCCTATTGAGGTCTTGTATATGTACTAAACCTGGAGTGTATTTTCATTCCCTCATTTTTTTCTTATGTATTTTGAAGCATTTTCTTCTCATAATTACATTCATAAATTGTGTTGGTTACCATTGCTTTAATTGCTTATACACTTTTATAAAGGTGAAATTTGAGACATGACTTAGATAAGGAGGCTATAGAGTTACTTGTTACTTTTTCCAGAAATTTGTTCTTATAAAATATATGCCCTCTTTTTTCAGGGAAATGCGAACTTGGACATACAGAATGTGAACCAGCAAACAGCCCTACACCTTGCTGTTGAACGACAACACACTCAAATAGTCAGGGTAAGATATTTCTTATATTCTCATATTTATATTTTAATTGGATAGGCATTTTGGATATATTTTGAATCCTTTTTTAAGACTTATAGTTGTTGACTTTGTGAGACAGTAGACTGAAAGTTGGGTAGGCTGATGTTTGGTGTCATTCTGAGAACCGATGCTAATTTTCAGCTAGGAGGAATTGAACAGAAAATAGGAAAGCACAGTATGAATCTGTAGGTGAAGTATTTGTTGTATGGCTTTGTTCCTTTGCTATCCATATTACAAATTATTGGAACATCAAAAATGTCTGTTTTCAAATATCAGATTAAAAAATACATTTCCACTAGAAATAGATTTCTATTTTTCCCCTTTATTTTTGGGTGCTTCAGTGGATCTGTGGTATCATTGATGTAGGTACTTCTTCCACTCCAGCAGTTGATTTCACAACCTCTCTACCCATTCATCCCTTCTCATCCTATATATCTCTTGTCTGAGCCTTCAGTGGGGTGCAGGATGTGTATCTGGTGTGTTGGGGGTGGGGGAAGGGGACTTGTGGATCTTTTGATATCATGTGTGACTGTGGAGCATGGGGTCTGTCTTTAAGTTATGATACATGACTGGCTGTCCTTTTCTGGTAAATATATTTTCTGCTCTATGGTTCTAAATTTGTAATATATTGTAGCCTATTTAAGCCTACTGTATATCTCTCTTGATCTTTGGGTGGGACTAGCAACTTTTAATTCTTTGAAGACTGGGATAATCAATGTTTTATAGCTATATAACATAATTTAGAATATGGGTCTTTGTTTCAGGTAAAAGTCTGAAGTTGCAAAAAAGACTGAGCATTTCCCCCAATGCAGTGCCATTCCTTCTGCTTTAATTTCATTAAATTCTAAAGAACATTTAATAAATGTATGCTGTGTCCAAGACCTTATGCTAGGCACTGAGGACACAAAAACAAATGAAACAGGCCCTGATTCCAAGGAGCTTAAGCATGTTCTGCTATGTAGACACATGTATACAGATGAGTAGGTAACCAGGTGGCACAGTAGATAGAATACTGGACTTGGAGCCTAGAAGACCTAAATTCAAATCTTGCAACAGATACTTACTAGCTATGTGAACCTGGGCAAGTCACTTAACTGTTGTTTGCCCCATTTTTCTCCTGAAAAAGAGGATAGTAATAGTGCCTACTATGTCAGGTTGTTGTGAAGATCAAATGAGATAATTGTTGCAAAGTACTTTGTAAGTCTTAAAGCACTATATAAATGTAGCTGCTATCATCATCATCATCCAAATAGATCCTAAGATAATGGAAAGACAATTGTGTTCTAATGAAGTGAGAGTTGGCCGAGCAGTCAGTAAGACTTGAGTCCTCAAGGGCAGGCCCCTTAACATATCAATGCCTCAGGAAGCTCGCTCGCGCGCGCTCTCTCTCTCTCTCTCTCTCTCTCTCTCTCTCTCTCTCTCTCTCTCTCTCTCTCTCTCTCTCTTTTTTTTAAGTGAGGCAGTGGGGGTTAAGTGACTTGCCCAGGGTCACACAGCTAGTAAGTGTTGAGTGTCTGAGGCCGGATTTGAACTCAGGTCCTCCTGACTCCAGGGCCAGTGCTATCCACTGCACCACTTAGCTGCCCCTGGAAGCTCTCTTAATACTTCAAATTGAAGAGCATTTGCTGATTTACAGTGGTAGAGGGAGTTTCTTTACTAAGAATTCTCTATATCACAGAAATTACAGATCTGAAAGAAACAAATACCAAGTAGCACAAAATCAGTTCAAGAGAGAAGGCTCGGGTTGAAGTGAAAGGTTTGGAGAGGGAATAGATGGAATAAGAAAAGTAGACAGTGATCCCTGCCTTGAATCAAGCTAAAGATCCTGACATGTGGGTGTGAAAAGTGAGGCCATTCTAAACGTGGGGAGACTGCCTTAAAAAGGAATGGGTAAGAGATGGCATGGCTGAAATGGAGAGTGTAAAGAGGGGCAATATGAAATGAAACAAAACTGTGAAGGAGGTGGGAGCTAAAGTAAGCAGTAAGTAATGCCATATTGGTTGTTTTGCATTTTCTGAGAGTTGGGAGACACTGATTTTTGGGGGAGCAGTGAGGCAATTGGGATTAAGTGACTTGCCCAGGGTCACACAGCTAGTAAGTGTTAAGTGTCTGAGGTCAGATTTGAACTCAGGTCCTCCTGAATCCAGGGCCAGTGCTCTATCCACTGCGCCACCTAGCTGCCCTGACACTGATTATTTTTCAAGTGAAGTTGTGATATGTTCAGACCTGATTCACAGTCTAGAAGCACCGTGAAGAATAGATTGTGGAGAGAAACAACTAGAAGTAGAAAGAGCAAATAGGAAACTATTGCAGTAATCTGGTCTTAACTGGTGAAGAGGCTCTGTAACTCTGTAAATAGTAGAATCATGTATAGGATATGTTAGATAGATTCAACAAGACCTGACAATTGATTGGGTAGGAGGGGGGAGGTTAGAGTCACAGGTTTCCAGCCTAGGTAAGAAGTCCTCAGCAGAAATAGGGAGGTTGAGAGGAGGGATAGATTTTTTTTTCTTTCTTTCTTTTTTTTTTTTTTTTAAGTGAGGCAATTAGGGTTAAGTGACTTGCCCAAGGTCACACAGCTAGTAAGTGTTAAGTGTCTGAGGCTGGATTTGAACTCAGGTACTCCTGACTCCAAGGCCAGTGCTCTATCCACTGCGCCACCTAGCTGCCCTGGAGGGATAGATTTTTGAGAAACAGAAATTCTGTTTTGAACATCTAGCCTGTCCCCTTCTTTCTTGTAACAAATAATTATATCCAAGTAATCTCTGAAAATGAATGTCTCATTATATACATCTAGTTGATCTTTCCAAGGAGTGGGAGGCATGCTTCATCATCCCTGAAATCATGATTAGTCACTGCATTGATCAGAGTTCTGAAGTCTTTCAGGGTCATTTTCCTTTGTTATTGTGGTCATCAGGCAAATTGTTCTCTTCTTAATTCACTCTGTATTAGTTCATACAAGTCTGTCTTTTGGTTATCTTGAAATTTTCAAGATTAATTTAATTTCCCTCAAATTCTCAAGGTTAATTTAATATATCTCAAATTAATCTCCCTAATGTTCTCAAAATCGTATTGCTTCCTGGTATAGACTTTCTTTGTGTATGCTCAGTCTAACCAGGTCTTCCTATTTTTGTTTTCTTTAGTGTCAATTTTACTTCCTCATGTAGCACCTTGGGAACTGATGTTAGAGTTTAAATTTGGTGCTTCTGTTATCATCTGTAGAGAATATATTTTGGTATCATTTAATATAACTTTTCTGTCTTCTGTGGTCTTTCCAATTTAAGCCTTAAATGATCGAGAATCAATTAATCAATGAGAGTTTATTAGTGTTTATATGCTGGACATTGTGCCTAGGTCCTGATGATAGACAAAATAAAGCAGTACCTGCATTCATTGAGTATGTACTTTTAGAGGAAACACTACACACACACACACACACACACACACACACACACACACACACACACACACAGAGTAAAAGACAAGGTAATTTTGTGTCACAGGGACTAGCTGATTGGGGGATCTTAATTGGGTCTCTCTCTGAATTTTCTTGTTTTTCCCTCCATGAGATCCTATTCTAATGTCTCACTGTGGTATGTAGGAAACTCTGGGTTATTGAAAACTCTGCCAGTGGATGTCAAATTCTGTTAGGTCCTGGCAATAAATGAATGTCTGCAGAGACCATTCTAGTTAAATTCGGAGAGACACATCTCCAGTAGATTGGCCATTGAGTGATAATCCATGAAGCAAAGAAGAAAACTAAAATGGCTTTTAGTTTTGTATAGTCTCTGTTTACTCTGCAATTGTGGTATCCAAGCAGTGGAAAAGGTGACCAAAAGCAATTTATCATGTAATTTGTGGATAGCCTAAAACATTAGCTTAGATCTTTTTTTTTCTTTTAAGCAACAAACATTTATTTTATTTTTTCCAGTTACATGTAAGGGTAGTTTTCAACATTCATTTTCATAAGACTTAGAGTTCCAAGTTTTTCTCCCTCCCTCCCTTTCCTCCCCTCTGCACAAGATCACAACCAGGTTAAAAATGTACAATCCACAAGTGCTCTTTTTATCAGTTCTTTCTATGGTGGTGCATAGTAAGCTTCCTCATTAGTTCCTTGGAATTGTCTTGGATCACTGCATTGCTGAGAGTAGTTAAGTCATTCACAATTGCTCATTGAACAATACAGCTGTCACTATGCACAATGTCCTCCCAGCAGCTCTGCTCACTTCACTATACATTGATGTTCATTAGTCTTTCCAGGTTTTTCAGGGATTATCCTGTTTGTCATTTCCTGTAGCACAAGACCATTCCACTACAATTATATAGCACATCTTATTCCATCATTCCTCAATTGATGGACATTCCCTTGATTCTCAATTCTTAGCCCCCACCAAGAGTTGCTATAAATATTTTTTGTACAATTTTCCCCCTTTTCTCTTTTTCATGATTACTATTGTTAACTGTTTCCCTTCCAGCCTATTCCCTTCCCCATGATATTTATTCTATTATCCATCTTCTTTCATCCTATCACTCTTCAAAAGGGATTTGCTTCTGTCTGTCCCCTCCCCCACTCTACCCTTCCTTCTTTTGCCCCTCTCTCTTTATCCCCTTCCCCTCCTATTTTCCTGCAGGGTTAGAGAGATTACTCCACCCAATTGAGTGAGTACATTATTCCCTCCTTGAGCCAATTCTGATGAGTGTTAGGCTCATTTACTGCCCAGATTAAATAGATTACTCCACCCAGTTGGGTGTGTGTGTTAGTCCTTCTTTGAGGCAGCTTTGATGAGTTTAAGGTCTTTGAGCCTTTACTGCCCTGCTCCTCTCCCATCTCTTCCCCCACTCCATAAGCCTTTTCCTGTTACTTTCATGTAGGATTTAACTTCTGCTCTTCCCCCTCCCCCAGTGCATTCCCTTCACCCCTCAATTTAACCCTAAAGATGTCATCACCTAGCTAGGTGACACAGTGGACAAAGCATCACCCCTGGACCCAGGGAGATCCCAGCCAAAACCCGGCCTCAGACACAAGACAGTCGCCCAGTGTATGACCCCAAGTATGTCTCCCAGCTCCAATTTTTTATGGTTCTCTAGGGTCTTGTATTTGAAATTGTCTTTTCATCACAAATATCTGAAAGTCTTCTTTTTCATTAAAGTCCCATTTTTTTTAATGCTGAAAGATTATGCTGAGTTTTGCTGGGTAGGTTATTCTTGCTTGTAATCCCATTTCCTTTGCCCTCTGGAATATCATGCCTTCCAGTCCTTTAATGTAGAAGCTGCTAGATCTTGTGCTATCCTGACTGAGGCTCCACAGTACTTGAATTCTTTCTTTTTGGCAGCTTGCAATATTTTCTCCTTGATCTGAGAGCTCTGAAATTTGGCTATAATGTTCCTAGGAGTTTTCCTTTTGGGATCTCTTTCTGGAGGTGATTGGTGAATTCTTTCAATTTCTATTTTAGCTTCTTCTTGAATTTCAGGGCAATTTTCCCTGAGAATATCTTGGAAGATGATGTCTAAGCTCTTTCCTTGATCATGGTTTTCAGGTAGACCAGTAATTTTCAGATTATCTCTCCTGGACCTATTTTCCAGGTCAACAGTTTTTCCCAGAAGATATTTCACATTGCACTCTATTTTTTTTATTCATTTGGATTTGCTTTATTGTGTCTTGGTTTCTCATAAAGTCACTGGTTTCCATTTGTTCAATCCTCATTCTTAGGCAATTATTTTCATCAGAGAGCTTTTGTAACTCCTTTTCCATTTGGCCAATTTGACTTTTCAAGCTGTTGACTTTTTTTCTCATGTCTTTCCTGCATCACCCTCATTTCTCTTTCCATTTTTTCCTCTACCTCTCTAACTTTATCTTCAAAGTCCTTTTTGAGCACCTCTATGGCCTAAGACCAATTCATATTTTTCTTGGAAGCTTCAGATATAGGGGCCTTGATGTTGACATCTTCCTCTTGGTCTTCCTTGTTACTGAAGAAACTTTCTATGGTCCTCACCTTTCTCTGTCGGCTCATCTTGCCTTTCTTTTACTAGACTTTTATCTCCTTAAAGTGGGGCACTGTTTCCAGGCTGCAGTATCCCAAGCTTAAGAAGTCCCAGGTGGTATGATTTAAGGAGGATTAGGTGCTTCACTCACCTGGCCTGTTCCCTGGTCTGTAGATGACCCCAGACCAACTTGCTAATCAACCAGTTTTGTGTGTTGTGGTTGTTACCTCCGAGCCTGTGCCCCTCCCCAACCTGGGCCACTGCTACTCAAGCCCACCTCCTTTTCTCAGCAGGGGTGTAAAGTCCAAGTTCTGCCTTAGCACCAGCATTGACCCCTGTAGTCTCCCCCCTGCCCAGGGCTCAGCCCACTCACCACACTGTGAGCTTAGTTCCAGACAACACTGGCGCTTCAGCTGATTTAGAGGCTCTGGGGGTCTCCTTCTCTGGTGAGGCCTTCCTGGGACTGGATCTGTGTCAGGGTGACTGTGGGGTTGGGCTCAACTCCTGTATCAGCACAGCAGCTCCCTCCTTCTGACCTTCCGAGCCGTTCTTGGTTAGAAGATGATTTCAGCACATTCTTCTGTGGGTTTTGCTGCTCCGGGAATTTTCCTATGGCGTTATTTGGATGTTTTTTGGAGCAATCGTGTCATGAGTTCGAGAGCTCAGCTTAGATCTTGCTATTGAAGATGTGAGATCCTTGACCATTGGGTGAACACAGTACTAGAAATGAAATCTGAGGGCAGCTAGGTGGCACAATGGATAGAGCACTGGCCCTGGATTCAGGAGCACCTGAGTTCAAATCTAGCCTCAGACACTTGACACTTATTAGCTGTGTGACCCTGGGCAAGTTACTAAAACCTCACTGCCCCATTAAAAAAAAAAAAAAGAAGTTAAATCTTATCAGTGTCAATATTCTCACTATGTTTAATAACAGAAGACAAAAAGAAGCTGCATCTAAATTGAAGGATAGTTCATATCTTCCTAGAAGAAGCTAATAAAAAAGCTGGTGGAACCAATTTTATTGTGTGCCCTAAGTCAAAAAGAAATATTTCATAGAATATATGGTTATTTTATTTGTCAGTGCTTATAATGAGCATTTTTTAAAAATCACCATGAAAATAATAGTACTTAAGTGCCAATATCTTTTGCAGAGGCTGAAGAGGTAATGAAATTTTCTAAAGAATTCAATAAGACCTTCAAAAGTAGATCATCTTAAGCTTGAATTATCAGTGATGTTAATGCAAAGGTGAGCATAGGAGAGTATGATGAATACACAATGAGGAGGCTACAAAACACCTAGAAATCCCTTAACCAGCAAGCACTTTCTATCCTGGCAGTTGGGGAAATAAGGCAACCAAGTTCAACTCCAATTTAGGATAGAAATGAATTTTAAATTGGAGGATGGCAGATTATAATGGACATTTGACTATACATCTTTGATCTTACACATATACTATTGCAAATATTAAAATGTTAAAAGATAGGGGGCAGCTAGGTGGCACAGTGGATAAAGCACTGGCCCTGGATTCTGGAGAACCTGAGTTCAAATCCAGCCTCAGACACTTGACACTTGCTGTGTGACCTTGGGCAAGTCACTTAACCCTCATTGCCCCGCAAAAAAAAAAACCCAACAACAACCCAACAACAAAAAACAAAACAAACCCCCCCAAAATGCTAAAAGATGTATACTTCAGTAATTTGGTCATTCTAATAATGAAATAATTAAACAGATTATCTCCTAAAATATTTACCTCAATAAATATTGTAGGTTGCTTATTTTGAACAAGTGCTTCTTTCCTTTCTCCCTAAGAAATTTACCATGCCCTTACTAAATATCTGCTATGTGTAAACATTGCTTTAGGAACTGGAGAAATGAAAACAAAAATGACATGTAGTCTTTGTCCTTAAGGAGTTTCTAATAGGTGAGATGTACATTTATAAATATAATAGGGGCAGCTAGGTGGTGCAGTGGATAAGGCACCAGCCCTGGATTCAGGAGGACCTGAGTTCAAATCCAGCCTCAGACACTTGACACTTACTAGCTGTGTGACCCTGGGCAAGTCACTTAACCCTCATTGTCCTGCAAAAATACATACATACATACATACATACATGTGATAGAAAAAAGGCAATTTTAGAGACAAAGGAATATTTGAGGCAGGTGGGGAATAATTTCAGCTGGGGCATTCAGGGAGCACTCTCTGAACTGAGATTTCAAGGTGCATAAGGACTGTAAAAGGTAGGGAAGAGGGAGGGCATCCCAGGCATTAAGAAAAGTTTGTGTAAATCCCTAAAATACAAATTTTGGAACAAAGGGGAGATCCGGATCCATTGTTGTAGGAATATCTGAGGGAAAGAACACTTTCAGCTTTGAGAATCAGAGAAAGCTACAGTGAAGGCCACGTGTGAAGGGGTTTGATGGAAAATAAGGAATCTGAAATGCAGCAATCAGAACAAAGTATGTTATATTCATGGTTGATGTTTGTTGTGTATGCATAGACATGGGAGCGTGTGGGGGCAGGGAGGAGAGAGAATAGTCTCCTTTAGCTGGAATTTAGAGGGCTTGAAAGTAATTAATGTGACATAAGCCTAGGAAGGTAGACCAGTGATAAATGTTAGGTAAGTTTGGCAAGCCTTAAATGCCAGGCTTAAATAAAGGGTTTGTATTTTATCCTAGAAGAAATATGAAACATTTCTGAGCAGGAGAGCAAGATAGACTTGTGCTTTGGGAAAAGATTTTTTTCAGTAACCAGAGAGTAAGGACTAGGAAACCAATTAGGAAGGTATTAAAAGTAGTCTCGGCATGCTGTCACAGGATAGTACCTGTATAAGAGTGGATAGAGGAGGATGGCTGTGAAAGAGATTGTGAAAGTAGAATTGATGTGTCTTGACAACCAATAAACTGAAGGGGTGAGGGAGAGAGAAGAGGCAAGGATGACTCAGAAATTTTAAACTGGTGCCTGGGACAATAATGGTACCCTCAACAAATTAGGGAAGTTTTAGAGGAGGGGATAAGTTTAGGGGAAAAGATGATTTTAAACATGCTGATTTGGAGGTGATGAGAGACAGGGAACAAACATTTATTAAGCACCAATTAGAGTTTGGGTGAGAGATCAGGGACTGAATATATAAAATATGGAAGTTTTAATATCAGTGGTAACACCTGATGTGTTTCATTATTAGTGCAAAGTACTTTGTATCTGTTACCTTTTTTGATCCTTGAAAGGAGGAGATAGGGATGATGATACCCTTTAGAACTTAAATTTTAGAGGCAAAGTTTGAACCCATATTTTTATTAGTATAAGTTCTGCTTTCTATTAAACCACCCTTGGTCCTTTTCTGTAGAGGTGATCATTGAACCCATGGAATGGGGGAAAGAGAAGAGAAGATGATGTATGGTGAAACCTTGGCACAGGGGAACCAACAGAGGGTAGGAGATGAATTATGAGTTAGCAAAGGTTACTAAAAAAGAAGTCACTGGGGCAGCTAGGTGGAACAGTAGATAAAATACTGGCCCTGGAGTCAGGAGGATCTGAGTTCAAATTTGGCCTCAGACACTTGACACTTGCTAGCTGTGTGACCCTGGGAAAGTCACTTAACCCTCATTGCCCTGCAACCCCCCCCCCCCCCCCAAAGTCACTGAAGCTGGTAGCCATAGGAGAAGTTATTAGCAATGCTGAAATCTACATACAGGTCAAGGAGGCTGAGGACTAAGAAAAGGTCCTTGTATATAGCAATTAAAAGACTGACAACCTTCGAGAGAAGTTTTAATAGCGTGGTATTTGGGGTTAGGGTATGGGGGGGGTGGTGGGAAGGAGAAGCCCAATTGCAAGGGGTTAAACAATGAATAGATAGTGTATGAAAGTATAGGCAATAAATGTAGGCTATTCTTTCTAAGAGTTTAGCATTGAAATAAAGGTGAAACAGAACAGTAGGTTGAAGAAATCAACCAGGGTCAAGTGAAAGGGTATTTTTGGTCATAAGATTTGATTTGATTTGATTTTTATAACCTTTTTCTTTTCCTCCTATTCACACCCCACATTGAGAAAGCAAGAAAAACAAAATCACTGTTACAAACAATCATAGTCAAGCAAAACAAATCCCCACACTGATCATCTGTGTATGCGTATCCTTTTTTTATATATAATAAATGTTTTTATTTAAAGTTTTGAGTTCCAAATTTTATCCCTCCTCCCCTCCCCCCTCCCTCAGGCAGTAAGCAATCAGATATAGGTTTTACATGTACAATTATGTAAAACATTACTATATTAGTCATTTTGTATAAGAAAACTTGAATAAAAGAAAAAAGTGAAAAAGTATGCTTCAATTTGTTCAATCAATATCAGTTCTTTCTTTGGAGGTGGATAGTATACTTCATCTTTAGTCCTTTGGGATTGTCTTAGATCATTGTATTGCTGAGAATAGTTGTATTCACAGTTCTTCATCAAACAATATTGCTGTCTCTGTGTACAGTGTTCTGGTTCTGCTTACTTCACTATAAATCAGTTCATATAAGTCTCTCCAAGG
Organism: Dromiciops gliroides; assembly: GCF_019393635.1. NCBI lineage: Eukaryota > Metazoa > Chordata > Mammalia > Microbiotheria > Microbiotheriidae > Dromiciops > Dromiciops gliroides. The sequence continues at coordinate 235,987,665 of NC_057861.1, forward strand.
CTCTCTGAAATTATCCTGCTTGTCATTTCTTATAATGTGTGTGTGTGTGTGTGTGTGTGTGTGTGTGTGTGTGTGTGTATGCTTAATCTTTACTCTGATGGAGCTCACAACATGGTTCTAATTTCCCCAGTAAAGTAGGAAGTGAGATGAATGGGAAAAACCATTTATTAATCACTTACTACATGCACAGGACTGGGACTACAAATAGGACAATCTTTGCTCTTAAAGAGCTTACATTCTAATGAGGGAGGGAGTGGGCAGAGGAGGTTTTTAGGTGCAAATGCTATGGAAACCTCATGATCCTTAAGTTTCAACACCGAGGTAGATTGTAATGTGTCATCTCTAGGGTCATTGATAAGAATCTGTCCAGGTAATGCAAACAAATAGAGCTTGCTAAAGGATTATAGTAGTGGGAACTAATGAAGATGCTATATTTCCTGGTCCTTTGTGTTGCTGGTTATGGAAGGAGCTAAGAGAGAAAGAGAGAGAGCTCTAAGCTTTGTTTGAAGATGGCAAGGAATGAACTTTAATTGTATTAAAGTGAAGGTCAGGTTTCTATAAATTTCAGACATTATAAAAGGATGAAGGAAGAGCTTAGCAATATTAGAACTAGGGTACCAGACATCAGAGAAAAATAATGACCAGAGATTTCTGTCATTTTAAGATTAGTTATAGAATGGATAGGAAGAACAAAGTGGGGACAAGTAATAGTAGAGAGATTTTCACTTCAAAAAGTGGCTCTTCATCACACCAGGAAGCAAGAAACAGGAATTTGTTCACTCTAGCACAGGGAAAAGTTCCAAATATTGAGAAGCACAGTCCAAATAGATCTTCAGTGTTCTGATTAGAATATTAGTGTGGGGGCAGCTAGGTGGCACAGTGGATAAAGCACTGGCCCTGGATTCAGGAGTACCTGAGTTCAAATTTGGCCTCAGACACTTGACACTTACTAGCTGTGTGACCTTGGGCAAGTCACTTAATCTCCATTGCCCCCTCTACCCCCACACAAAAGAATATTAGTGTGAAAGTGCTTCTGCCTGTGATGTCCTTTTCACAATTGATGCATTTGTCTCACTAGTTCTTAATGTCCCTGCTACCTAACATCTAATATCCTTTGTCCGTTTCTCAGTCAAGCCCTAGAAAAGTCTTTCTATGCTTAATGCATCCATTTCCACTTTTTCTAAACACTTTGCAATTTGGCTTCATCATGCAACTGAAACTGCTTTCTCCAATTATTTATTAAGGTCAGAATCCTAAATGTAACCCTATAATCCTCTGTGGGATGCATATAATAGCTGCCTATTTATTGAAATGTGCAAAATTGACATTTTATATAATTTTCAAAATACATATATAGTTTGCTATCATGGTGCTTTGTAATATTATATCATATATTCATTGTTACAGGTTTTAGAATTTATATTCAGTGGGAGTGATTATATCATTTTGGAGAAAATAGCTTAATGCCAGGAATTAATAAGGCAGTAGAACATCACTATTATGCCTTGTGTATATTTTAACCTGTTTGAGAGGAAATTGACAAGGGAAAAATTGGATCAATAACAAGCATTTATAACAAATGAAACTAAAAATTATTGTTTACTTTCCTATGCTTGATATACATTGATTACCCTCTTCAAAATGAAAATAATAAATAATGAAATAATAAATAAATAATAAATAAATGAAAATAATAAAACCTATAAATTATAATGTTAATGTGTCCTTGTCATTGGATTAAGTAAATATGGTTAACATATTAACTTGAATCATCAGATATTATTCTTTATGGGAAAACTCAGAAATATAAAAACAATAGTTGTAAGAGTAAATAAAAATTTTATAGCTTAGTGCTGAGGTTTTGGTCTATCACTTAATGAGACTTTTTACATGTCCTTGAATCAGTGTCAACGTTAGTAATTTGTGTTGCCTAAATGAGATTTTTTCCCTTCTTTTTAGCTTTTGGTTCGTGCAGGTGCTAAACTGGATATTCAAGATAAAGATGGGGATACTCCCCTTCATGAAGCTCTGAGACATCATACTTTATCACAACTCCGCCAGCTCCAAGATATGCAGGATGTGGGGAAAGTAGATACAGCCTGGGAACCATCCAAAAACACAGTAATTATATTAGTGATTTAAATTTACCATGTATCATTTGTATAAAGTTTATTTTTAAATTTTTTTGTGGGGCAGTGAGGGTTAAGTGACTTGCTCAGGGTCACACAGCTAGTAAGTGTCAAGTGTCTGAGGCTGGATTTGAACTCAGGTCCTCCTGAATCCAAGGCCAGTGCTTTTTCCACTGTGCCACCTAGCTGCCCCTGTATAAAGTTTTGAAGAAGGTACATTTGTTACTAATTATTTCAGTAACATTCCCTCAAAGTAAAATACTAATACTGTTCTACCTTTTTGTCAACTGGCTTTGTAAAAGAAAGTATGCAGTTTTGGTAATTGTAGGGCTAATTTATGATCATGAAATCTCTGAATTTATTCTTATATTCAGATTATTTTAGAAAAATTTGTTACAAGTCACAGCTAGTCTCTGAAATACTAATATTAAAATAATCACTTAACAAAGTAGATTTTGCCTATGTTAATACTATTTCTCCTTTTAATAGTTATTATGGAAATGATGGTTGGCAGCCTCATTTTGGAAAGCATATTGACTCTAAAGTCAGAAGACTTGAGTTCAAAACTTATGCCTTTATGTCATTGGGCAAACTACTTAACTCCCCTGGGTCTGAGTTTTCTTATCTGTAAAATGAAGGAGTTGGACAATATGGCCTCTGGGATACCTGCCACCTCTAATGTATGATATTATGATTTTCTTGAAACTTCAAAATATTCATCAGGCTTATGTTACCTCTTGAGTTCCTGGAGCTAATTGAATTGTTGTTTTTAAGGCCCCATTGAAACTATTACAGTTTGGTTGTGGTTATGTCAGGGCAGGGGGAGGTGGGGATCGAGGAAATCCCACGATCACCCAAATTTCTTTTGCATCTAAACATGGGAAGATTTTGATAAGCATTTTTGTTGCGACATTGCCTCTTAAAGTTTCTGTTAGCCTAAAGCCTTTGCTCAAAGAGAGTTTGCCCATTTGTTACTGCTGATTTCAAGGCTACTTTATCTGCTTCTGTTGTTTGCTTGCAGTCTACAAGTATGCTCTATACATTTAAAGCTATGATTCATCATAAGCAATTTTGTTTTTCCATCTGTGTGCACACTTTTAATACTTCAGGATAGTGTGATATTAGGTTGAAAGAAGCTTGGTTTCCAGAACAAAGATGGCTGAAGACCATATTATATAAGGATTAATTGAAGAAATTGAGGAGTGTTTAGCCTCAAAAGTAGAAGACTTGGTAGGGTCAGGGTGCCCAATTAGTAATGTAGTGGAATTCTTGCTGGATTAGAGTGGGATGGTCTGAGTTCTAATTCTGTCTCTGCCCCTTATAATCTTTGTGACCTCAGGCAAATCACATTACTTCTGATTTCTGTTTTCTCATCCATAAAGTGAGGGGGTTGGTTTCCTCTCTGTTCTAAATCTATGATGGAATGATTATATAATCCTCTTTAGTATTGTGGGTCTGTTACATGAATGGAAATCAAAAGCAATTGGTGGAATTGTAAAAAGGTGACGTATAGGCTTAATTGAAGAAAAAATGTCCTAATATTTAGAACTATCAAAAAGTGGAATAGACTGTCTTAGGAGAGCGTGGGCTCCCCTTCGCTGGAGGTCTTTAAGAAAAGGCTGGAAGACATTATGTGGACATTTTATAGGAAGGATTGTTGTTCCAGCATGGTTTGGATGATTTGATGTCCTTGGAGGTCCTTTCCAACTCCAAGATTCCAGAATTTTATGTTTTGATAAACATTTCAGTGCTAGTGTATCATCGTTGGCCATGTTCCTAGACATCACGGGTAATTCTGTGTTGCTGTTTAATATTCATTTGTTTTCATAATCCCTACTAAAATTGTGGTTTGATGTCTCAGTGTGGGATGGAAGAAACCCTTTGTCTCACAGGTTGTTAGAGCCTAACTTCTGGCTGTGTGTGGGCATGTTGTCTAAAGAGTGGCTTAGCTGATTTTAAAGAGGCTGTTCACCAGATTGGCTACTGGGGATTTTGTAGAAAATTACATAGCAGTTGAATTCAGTACCAACAATTAACCTTAAGAATAAAAGAAGGGGCAGCTAGGTAGCGTAGTGGATAGAGCACCGGCCTTGGAGTCAGGAATACCTGAGTTCGAATCCGGCCTGAGACACTTAACACTTACTGGCTGTGTGACCCTAGGCAAGTCACTTAACCCCAATTGCCTCACCAAAAAAAAAAAAAAAAGAATAAAAGAAGGGGGTTATCTAGGTGGCGCAATGGATAAAGTGCTGACCCTGGATTGAGGAGGACCTGAGTTCAAATCCAACATGAGACACTTAACCCTAGCTGTGTGACCCTGGGCAAGTTACTTAACCCTCATTGCCCCACAAATGAATGAATGAATGAGAATAAAAGAGGAAATCTGATAAATAATGTGAAGGCCTGACAAAGCCATAGATTTAGATGGTACTCCTACCATTTTAATCATGGGTCTATGAAGTATTCTTGGAAAATCGATGAAATTGTTTAAGAAACAAAAAGGGTATGAGATAACGGTGATATGTTTAGGGTTCCTCTGCACACATCACTTGAAAGATCTTGCTTTTGATGTCATGTTAGTAGCAAACTGCCAGCCTCTGAAACTACACAACCTTTTTAGTTCTGCTTGCTTTTATGCTTTCAGTTGTTGAGAATTTATAGTTTGTGTCATTATAGTTAAAGGATTGATTGTGAGGTTATAGCTCCCATGCAATCAAAAGAGAACTACTTGGATATTTAGCAAAAGTAATTCCAGTAAAAAGTAAAACCTTAATTCTTTTTGACATACATATTGAATCTGATCTCTATGCTAATGCAGATCTTCAAGAGTCCTTGATATATGCTCCATAGTACCAAGGCCAGTATTACCTTTGGCTTTGTATGTTACAAAATTCCAGTGATATAACTTAATTGATGAACTAAGAACTAGAGTTTTCTGCTAGGAATTGGAGCTGGGAGACAGATTAATGGTTCCTGCAATTTGTCCACAGCCTTACACTGTAGCCTTTGCTAACTGTACTTTGTAGTTCTTTTCAGATTGGATAGCTTTAGTTATTCTGTATCTAGATTTACCTGCCTTTCCCACCATTCAGTTGTTTAAAACTATAGTCTTTTTGTTTCTGTCTCATATTTGCAAGGAATTTCATTGATGACAAAAGTACTACTTACTCATGTAGAAAAAATGTAAAATAGATAGCTTTTCCTTTAAATATCTTTCTTTTGCTTTCTTTTCTGAGCAGTTTAAGGAGGTCTTAGGGTTTTGTTTTGTTTTGTTTTGTTTTTACCATTAGTATTTAATAAAAGCATTTTATCCTTTAAAAGTCTATAATTGGTCCATATTTTTATCCAAACAGGATGCAAAATCTTTCTGTTGTCTTTTGGAAGATTTCTGTTTATACCTTAATGAAATGAGATCAGAATGCTAATTTTTCAAGAATTTCTTATTTTGTTTCATCATAAAATTTAAAAGGAATAGTGATCTTTTTTTTCCTTAAACAGTGGAATTTTCATCTCTCTACATTAATTGAATGAAAATGATGATTGAAAACATTGATTTTCAGGAAGTAGATGTATGTACTTCATTCTTGCTAGGAAGTTTGTCAAGTTTTCCAGTAACTGTTGGCAAACTCTTTTAGTAATTGCCTTTTTCCTCTTCAGCAGTGATGGAATAAAAGCAATTTATTTAAAATAGTTGAAAGGAAATAATTCAGCTGTCAGTCCTACCTATCATTATGTAGTACTAGACCGTTTTGTCAAAGATGTTAACTGAGGACAGCTAGGTGGCACAGTGGATAAAGCACTGGCCCTGGATTCAGGAGGACCTGAGTTCAAATCCATCCTCAGACACTTGACACTTAACTAGCTGTGTGACTCTGGGCAAGTCACTTAACCCTCATTGCCCTGCCCCCCCCCCAAAGATGTTAACTGAAAGAATATTGTTGTATTTTAAAATTTTGCAATTTTTCATTTAAAAGTTAGATTCTAATGTGTTAGTAAGCACATGTAAACAACACAAAACAAACATATGGAAGCTTAAAATTTGCCAGCCTTATTTCTTATTGTTGTTGACAAGTATAGATTAATTGCTTTCTTCTCTGCTTCCCTGACCCCCCTGAATTTAACTTGTTCCCACTTCTGTTCATTTGAACCGTATTATTTACCATAACTCATCTTCACGGGGAAAAATTTGCTGATTATACCCTTGTTCCATGTCATCTCAGTTTATATATTTTGTTTATAATATATTAATTTACCCTCAGGAGGTAGATCACATACTTCTTGTAAACAAAGCTCATCAAGCCTTTAGTAAATACTAACTACTTGATGGCAAATGCATAATATTTTGACAACTTTTATTTTTCTCACCCTTAATGCAAATTATAAAGGGACTATAGGTGTAAAACAGGTTTTCTTCTTGATTAATAGAAATAATTTTCAATATGTAGAAATTAAACACATGGGATAAGAAAGCATTTATAACTACTTTAAATTCGCCATCTTTTCTTTTGTGTTAAGATTTGAAACTATAATCTCACAAGGATGATCATTATTCTTATTCTTTTTTCCAGTTAATAATGGGACTTGGTACACAAGGGGCAGAGAAGAAGAGTGCAGCATCTATTGCCTGCTTCTTAGCAGCCAATGGAGCTGATCTCAGCATTCGAAATAAGAAGGGTCAGTCTCCACTTGATCTGTGTCCTGATCCTAGCCTGTGCAAAGCACTGGCCAAGTGTCACAAAGAAAAAGTCAGGTATGATTAAGTTTTGATCCATTGAGTATGATGTATTTTATAAGAATATAGTTTCTATAGATTTGTGGTTTCATTTAAAATCTTTTTATATTCTACTTTGTATATGGGAAGGTTCTTTTTGTGTGTGTGTGTTTAAGTTCATAATAAAAAGTTTAAAAAACAAACAAAAAATGAATATAGTTTCTAGAATCTTGTAAGAATGATAAAAACCATATTTTACTACCAAGTTTTAAAATAAGTCATTGGGCTTCTTGCAAGTAAAATAAGATACAAAACAAATACTACTAAATATTTGCTAAAAGTCTCCTTATTGCACAACCTGAAGTCTTTAAAAATAGTGCATCTAGGAGGAATTTTAGTTACCTACTAATTTATTTCTGCCCTGTCTTAGGCATAAAGCTTAGTTAGATGAATGTAATGCCTTTAACTGTTGATATTAGTGTCAGCATGTACACATCAGTAGGAATTATCTTCATCACTGAGCAGAACCCAAATTTACACATATTATAGAATTTCAATCTTTCCTACCATTTGGATCCTAATAAATATTATGAAGGTGCCTTCTCTTCATCAATTTATAATTCATGAGACTCCCTCCCTCACTAGTTAAGCATGTTCAAGTATTGCCGATCCCTAAAAACCATTTTCCAAACTGAACTGTTCCTTGATCACTATCCCATTTTGATTTTGTCTTTAAAATTTTAGTTCCCGTGGTTCTCAATAACTAATTTTGTTCTTTGTTTGTTTGTTTTGGGGGTTTTTTGTGGGGCAGTGGGGGTTAAGTGACTTCCTGAGGTCACACAGCTAGTGAGTGTCAAGTGTCTGTCTGAGGCTGGATTTGAACTCAGGTCCTCCTGAATCTAGGGCCGGTGCTTTATCCACTGTGCCACCTAGCTGCCCCCTGTCACATTGTTTTCAAAGCCACTCACTTTTCCGTGCTTCCTAATTAGTTTTCTTTTGTTCTCTGTTGGGCACTTTCCCCCTTCCCTCCCATCCTGCTCTAGAAAAGACTATAATTAAACACAAATATATATATATATAAAACCACACTTCTCTTTATTAGTTTTCCCTGGAGGTGGATAATATCTTCTTTCATATGCCTTTGTAGTTGGTTTGAGTATTTATGATATTCAAGATGATTAATCATTCAAAGCTGTTCTTAGGACAGTCTTTCTTTTAGTATTTTCAACATTCTCTTGTTATTGCTCGTTTCACTTTTCATTATTTCATGTAAGTACATGTTTTTCTAAAATCAACTAGCTTATTATTTCTTATATCACAGTAGTATTCCATCACAATTACATAACACAACTTGTTTAGCCATTCCCCAATTGAAGGGCATTTATCATTTTAGTTAATTTAATAGGTGTAAGATGATATCTCAAAGCTGTTTTAATTTGCATTTCTCTTATCAATAATGATTTAAAGCATTTTTTCATATGACTATATATGGTTTTTATTCCTTCATTGAAAAACTGCCTTTTCATATCCTTTGACCATTTGTCGATTGGGAAATGACTCGTATTGTTATAAATTTGACAAAATTCTTCATAAATTTGAGAAATGAGACCTTTATAATTTTTATCAATATGCATTATATTATTTAGGTCAAAGAGAGATCTAAAATTTGACTTTGAAAAAAGATACAAACTATAAAACTGATAGGTCATGTACAAAGATCCACAGTGAGCAAGGACTGACTAGATGCCTGACACTGGGCCTTCACTCCCTCCCCCCAAGCTTTCCTAAGGTCCTCCCAAATTATCTTAGAAGGATAATTGCTTTACTCTGACTTTTGACTACTTCTGCCACTCAAAATTCCTTCTCAGGCAATATTTTTATTATGTTTGTGGGAGAATTTTAGAGAGCCTGGTGTTTTCCATTTTACGCTGTCATCTTTCCAAAATCTTCCCTCTCATTTTCTTATTAACTCTCTACAGCTTGGCTTCTGACCTCATCATTCAACCCAAACTGCTCTCTTCAAAGTTATTGATGATTTCTTAATTGCCAGATCCAGTGACCTTTTCTCAGTCCTCATCCTCCTGTCTGCAGCATTGGATTCTGTTGGTCAATCTTTTCTCCTTGATACTCTTTTCTGTCTAGATTTTCTTGACACCACTCTCTCCTGGCTCTTCTCCTACTTATCCAACTGTTCCTTCTTAGTCTCCTTTTCTAGATCTTTATGCAGTTCACACCCAGTAACCAGGGTTATCTCCCAAGGCTCTCTCCTGGACCCTCTTCTTTTCTCCCTATATGCCATTTCACTTGGTGATCTCATTAGCTCTCATGAGATTCATTTATCATCTCTGTTGATAAGTCTTAAATCTACTTATCCAGCCCCAACCTCTGTGCTGACCTCCGGTCTCTGACTGACTGCCAACTAGAGATCTTAAACTGGATGTCCTCCAGGCACCTTAAATTCAACAAGTCCAAAACTGAACTCCTCTTTCCCCCCAAATCCTTCTTCCTTCCAAACATCATTTTTACTGTTGAGGACACACAGTTCTCCTAAACCCTCAGGCTTGCAACTTCATTGTCATCCTGAATTCCTCACTCTCTCACCCCATCCCCCCCTGCCCATTGCCAGTCTGTTACCAGGATCTGTCGATTTTACTTTTGTAACATCTCTCAAATAGGTCCCCTTTACTCCTCTGATACTGCCACCACCCTGGGGACTGACCCTTATTTTCTCATGCCTAGACTATTCTAATAGTCTACTGGTTGGTCTCCCTCCCCCAAGTCTCTCCCTACTCCAGACATGTCATACCCATCCTCCACCCTGCTCAGTAAACTGCAGTGGCTCCCTATCACTCCCAAAATAGAATATCTTTTTTTTTTTTTTTGATGGGGCAATGAAAGTTAAGCTAGTAAGTGTCAAATGGCTGAGGTTGGATTTGAACTCAGGGCCTCCTGAATCCAGGGCTGGTGCTTTATCCACTGTGCCACCTAGCTACTCCCCAAAATTTTTTTTGAAGTTCAAAACAGTTCCTAGTCCAGCCTCCCTCTTTCATGATCTCTCTTCAGCTCTGTCGCCTGGCTTTCCTGGATTCCTTCAAGTCTCAGTTAAAATTCTATATTCTAAAAAGGAAGCCTTTCCCAATACCTCTCCCCACCACACTCCCAATATTTCTTAATTCTCACACCTTTTTTCTGCTCATTATTTCCTTCTTATTCTGTAAATGACTTGTTTGTTCATAGATGTCTGCATTTTGTCTTCCATTAGATTGTGAACTACTTCAGGGCAAGGACTGTCTTTTGCCTTCCTTTGGTATCTCCTATGCTTAGCACTGTATGTAACACATAGTAGGTGCTTAATAAATGACTTAATAAATTGACTCATTGACTAAATTACTGTAATTTAAATTCTTCTCATATATTATTCCAGGGGATGTTGGTATACATTTTTCAATTACTCTTAGGGATATACTAATTTAAATTCTTCTGATATTATAGTATTCTAGGTGATTATTGGTGTTGAAAAGATGGACTTTTGCAGTAATTCAAGTTTGAGATCTTTGAAAGCACTGTATACTTCCTGAATTGAATCCATCACTATTTCCTCCTGTTTAATTCCAGCTGCTTGTCCACCCACAGAACTTTTCTAAGATACCCATATCAATTAACTAATGTTATGGACTTCTTCCTTGCTAATTCCTTTTCTTTTTTGTGGGGGTGGAGGGTGCCTCCTCTGTTCTCCCCAATGAAGAAAGAAAAATACAGTCCTGTGCAAATAAACATAGTGAAGTAAAAAAAACCCATACACATTTGTCATGTACAAACGTTTATTTCCTGTGGCTCCTTGACTCTGTTATCCATCTTATCTAGAAGAGTGGGTACCATGTGTCATCATCAGTCTTCTGGAGTCATAGTTAGTCATTGCATTTTTCAGAGTTCTTAAATCTTTCAGAGTTCCTTTGCAGTGTTACTGTATGAATTGTATATCCCTGGATGGTAGGATTTTACTTCCTTTAAAGCTGTAATTCCCCACTGTGTCTTAAAAGTTCTGCAGCATTCATCGTTTAATAAATGTTATTGACTAGCTTTAGATTTTTAGGTCTGTGCTCCCTCTGCTGGCTCTATAAAAGATAAAATATTAATGAAGATAGTTTTAAAAAATAAGCTTTACTAACACCTTTTTAACATCACCTCTATTTTGTGCTATGATTTTCCCCCCATCCTTTGTAAATTATAGTGACACTGTCTGACCAATATGTAACAAGGTACTCTTATAGACCCCTACTTCTCTGCCAAGAAAAAGGAGGATATATTTTATCATCTATTGTATAACTACAATTTTTTTTGAGGTTTAATGGGTTTTTTAAAATTATTTTTTTCCCTTTACATGTAAAGATAGTTCTCAACTTTTGTTTATACAAGCTTTCCACTTTCAGATTTTTCTCCCTCCCTCCCCCCTCCCCTAGACAGCAGGTAATCTGATATAGGTTAGTTACACACACACACACACACACACACACACACACAAAATAACATTAAACATATTTCTGCATTAGTCATGTTATAACTACAATTTTTTAAAATACTCAACTCAAGAGTTTGGCTTCCCTTTTAAGAAATCTTTTCATGTAGTAGTTGGGTTTAGTGAACAATATTTTTTGATGATCTTGATCTCTTTGGTAATAACGACTACTTAATTCTTAAATTATTTAAGCAGTCTTTTTTAGGGTGACCTAACTTTTATTTTTTAAGAATTTTTCTAATTTGTAGCTTCCATTTTAAGGACATTATTGCATGGTAAAAAAAAAATGGGGAAAATATAATATGAAGACTACATATTAAATATTTCATTTACCACCCCAGATGCTTCTTAATATTCTGTTTTAATGATTACATTGGTGAGACAGCTAGGTGGTATAGTGGATAGAGCACCGGTCCTGGATTCAGGAGGACCTGAGTTCAAATCTGGCCTCAGCCACTTGACACTTATTAGCTGTGTGACCCTGGGCAAGTCACTTAACCCCCATTGTCCTGCAAAAAGAAGAAGAAAGAAATACATTGGTTGAAATTTTATTAGAAGCTGTTCAAGGAATAATTAACTATGATTATGAACTAAGCCGGATTGAATATGTTTTATCTTAATAGTGGTCAGGTGGGTTCACGGAGTCCTTCTATGATCAGTAATGATTCAGAAACTTTAGAGGAATGTATGGTCTGTTCAGATATGAAGAGAGATACTCTTTTTGGCCCATGTGGACATATTGCTACATGTTCTCTGTGTTCTCCACGTGTCAAGAAATGCCTCATCTGTAAAGAACAATTTCAGTCTAGAACAAAGGTAACTTTTCTATATTTTCCTTTGTTTCTTTTTTCCATTTTTAGCTTTTTAAGGCAATTTTAATTGATAAATGTCATTGTCTATTGCCACTGCCTCAGTGGAATAGAGCTCAAGAATAGTAATGGAATAGGAATATATATTCAATTTCTCTTCTGTATTTACCCACATATAGGGGTTTATGCATATTATATAGTTGACCAAAGAGAAAAATTCTGTTGTTTTCTGAAAAAGACTATGGTTCTACTTTAGGTATGACTGTGTAGTCATAATTTTGTTTTATATAATTGTTTTATTATTTAGAAATCAAGGCAACAAACATTTGTTAATTACCTACTATGTTCCAGGTATTGTGTTAAGTACTGGACATACAAAGAAAGGTAAAAAGATGGTCCTTGTTCTCATGGAACTTACAATCTAAAGGGTGAGATACTAACAATAATGGGTATCTACTCTCTGTAAAAGATGGGATTCTAGGGAGGACTTGTAGGAAGCCAGAAGATGGAGATAAAGAAGAGAATCAAGGCATTTGGGAGAGTCAGTGAAAATACTTTGATATGAGAGATGATATTTCTTCTGTGAGGAACTGCAGAGGAAGCCACTGACATTTAGTTTAAAATGTCCAATAGCAATTGGAGATGTGAATTTGGAGGTTAGGGAAGAGGTTAGGATTAAATATGTAGATTTAGGAATCATGTGCATAGAGATACCCCTCTTGGATCAATTCCATGTAGTGGTGGAGGGGTTCACATAGCTTAATGAAAGTATGAGTCTTCCATATAGGGTTACCCAGGATGGACAGGTCACAGGGGAGAATTCTGACAAAAGGTGAGAAGGAAATGGCAAACCATTCCATTATCTTTGCCAAGAAGACTCCATGGACAGTATTAAAATGTTAAAAAAAATGCATTGGAAGATGAACGTCACAGGTTGGGAGGTGTCCAATACGATACTGGAGAAGAGTATAAGAGAACAAGTAGGTCCAGTACTAATGAAGCTGCTGGGCCACAACCAAAAGGACACTCATCTGTAGTTGTGTCTGGTGACAAAACGAAAGTGCCATGCTGTAGAGATCAGTCTTATGTAGGAACCCGGAATGTCAGATCTATGAACCAAGGGAAGCGGGATGTGGTCAAACAAGAGATGGAAATATTAAACACTGACATCTTGTGTGTTAGTGAACTTAATTTAATTAGTGCTCATTACATATACCACTAGGGGCAAGAATCCCTTAGAAGAAATGGAGTAGCCCACATAAGTTATTAAAAGGGTGAGAAAAGAAGTATTAGGGTATAATCTCAAAAATGTCAGAATGATATCTGTGCAAATTGAAGGCAAACCATTCAACATCATGGTAATACTGAAGCTGATGCTTAAATTTTTTGGCCACATAATGAGAAGACAGGACTTAATTGGAAGAGACCCTGATGTTGGGAAATACTGAAGGCTAAAGAAGTAAACAGCTATGGATGAGATGGATAGTTGGTGTCATGGAAACAAAAAACATGAACTTGGACAGACTTTGAGAAATAGTGGAGGATAGAAGGGCCTGGCATGCTATAGTCCATAGGGTCATGAAGAGTTGGACACAACTGAAAAACAACAAGGAGCACAAAGATTATAATTGAGTCTCATGGAAGCTGCTGAGATCACCAAGAGAAATAGTATAGAGGTGGGAAAGAAAAAGACCCAGGAAGAGCCTTGGAGGGTACCCATGATTATGATCTGAATGAAGGTCCTGGCAAAGGAGATTAAGGGAGTGGTCAGACAGACAAATTGGAGGAAAACCAGGAGAATGTCACCAAAAAGACCTAGAAAGAAATCAAAAAGAAAAGGGAGAAAGTACTGTTAAGAAAATATAGACAGAAGAGAGTATCAAGGAGAAGGTGATCAACAATGTCAAAGGCTGAGCAGAGGTCAAAAAGGATGAGGATTGAGAAAAGGCTGTTAGATTTGGCAGTTGAGAGCATTGTTAACTTTGGAATGAGCAGTTTCAGTTGATTGATGAAAGGAAGTTAAGGCATCAATGCAAGACAGCCTTCTCAAATTTTTGGCTATAGAAGGCAGGAGAGATAAAAAGCTAGTGGGGATGGCCAGGTCAAGTGAAGACTTTTTGAAGATGGAGGAGACATGGGTATGTTTGTAGGTGGTTCAGAAGCAACCAGTTGTCAGGGAGAGATTGAAGATAAGTGAGAATGGGGATGCTAAAGGAGTGAATATACTGGAGAAGATAGCAGGGAATGGTAACCATTGTGCATACAGAGGGTTTGATAAGGTGAAAGGCTACCTCATCAGGTGAAACAGGTGAGGTGAGAGATAATGGCAGAAAGTATTCCAGTGATTTGAGATGATGAGGGGAGAAGAGGGAGTTCTCTCTAAGTAAATGACTTCAATTTTTTCAGTAAATTATGAGGCAAGGTACTCAGATGATTTGCGGGGAGGGTGAGAGTGGGGGTGGGGTGAGAGGCAGGGACATAGACAAGAAGTTTCCTCACAACAACCTTATATTATTCTCCATATCTTATGTATGAGTATACTGCATGCCTCAGAGTTTATTGTTTACTCAAGGTCATTCTTATGGTGGATATGGAAGTTGGATCCAGACCTTTTGACTGATTCATACTTATTATTCTGAAAGGAGAAACTTGCGGTAACTTGCATAGAATGAATGATGGTTTTGTTTTGCTGCTTTTTCTAAAGCCTGCAATAATTAAATAACTATGTTTGAGCTGTAGGCAGGTTTCCCTCTTATAAGAAAAGGAATTATAATTATAAGAGGAATTCCTCTTTGTTTTCTAGGTTCTCAAAAAAAAAAATTCAATTCTTCATGCACTGCTTTTAGGTCTACTTTGTACAATGCATTGCACTAATTACTAGGGTTACAAGCAAAACGGAAACTGTCTTCGTGGAGTTTTCATTTGAATGATGGCAGCATCATGTACCAAAGTAAATATAACATAAATATGAAGCAATTCAGGGGTATGGAGAACATTAACAACTGAAGAATCAGGAAAGGCCTCTTGTGGAGATAGAAATTGAGGCAAATCTTGATGGAAGCCAGGGCTTCTAAAAGATAGGGGCAAGGGCAGCTAGGTGGCGCAGTGGATAGAGCACTAGCCCTGGAGTCAGAAGGACCTGAGTTCAAATCTGGCCTCAGACCCATCACACTTACTAGCTGTGTGACCCTGGGCAAGTCACTTGACCCTCACTGCCCCACAAAAACGAAAAGAAAAGAAATGTGTTTATGGAACAGCAAATAGGCCAATTGAACTTGAAACACAGAGTTCATGAAGGGGCATGACATGCAATCACTGTGTGTGGAAAGGTAAGTTGTAGCCAAATTGTGGAAGACTTAAAATGCCAAATAAAGTCAATTTATATGTTTTCCTGGAGGCCATAGGGAGCCATGGAAGCTTGTTAAGCAGAGGAATGATGAGATCACATTTGTGCTTTATTTAGGAATATACATTTGGTAGTTATGTACAGGATGGATTGGATAGGGGAAAGACTGGAGGGAGGGAGATCAATTAGGGGATATTATAATAATCCTAGGGAGAGGTGTTGAGGGCTTGAACTAGGGTGATGGTATGTGAGTGGAGAAAACAAGTTAGATTGAGAGAGTTGTGGATATAGAATTTAAAAACCCCACAAACACCCCCCAAAACCCCCCAAACCCCAACCAAACCCAAAACCTTAACTGATTTGATATGGGAGATAAGTGAGGAAAAATGAAGAATCAGGGTGACTTTGAGGTCACTAGAACTATAGTGGTGCCCTCAATCAAATAGGGAAATTAGGAGCAACTGTTTGGATTTAGGGGGAAAGAGAAGATGTGATGTATTTGAGATGCCTTGGGAATATCCAGTTGGTGTTATATGGGATTGATGCTCAGGAGAGAGAGATTTGAGGGTTATTTGCGTAGAATAGTAATTGAGCCCATGGGAACCGATAAATTCATGTAGAGAGAGTGTAAAAAGAAGAATGCCTGGGATAGAGCCCTGAAGCTCACTCACATATAAGAAAAGAACATGGGATGATGAGTTATTGCAAAGGAAACTCCAAAGGATGAGTTAAATAGGTAGGAGAGCCAGGAGAGAGAAATGTTTTAAAGGCAGGAGATGGCCACATAAGTTTCAGAGTAGTAGTCATAGTAGTAATAATAAAGATGATAATAATTACTCCCATTTATAGTGTTTCAGTTTTTAGACAGCATTTCACTTATATTCTCTCTCATTTGATTTTCCCAACAATCGGGGGGAGCTAGGTGGTACAGTGGATAAAGCACTGGCCTTGGATTCAGGAAGACCTGAGTTCAAATGTGGCCTCATACATTCAGCACTTACTAGCTGTGTAACCCTGGGCAAGTCACTTAATCCCCATTGCCCTGCAAGAAAAAATTTTAAAATTGAAGATTTTCCAACAATCCTAGGAAGTAAGTGGCATTTTTATAGGTGAGAGTTAATTGATTTGCATAAGATCATACAGCTAGTAAATATCTGAGGCAAGATTTGAACTTAGGTCTTTTTAGCTCCAATTGCAGGGTTAAGCCACCACACTTGGCAGAAATTCCTCTATATAGACGGAGTCAAGAAAAAGAGAACCAAGTTAAATAAAAGGCTGGCCCAGACAATCTGGGATTGAATTAACTGTCAGGATAAGAAAATGTGCTATGTAAACTTACCTGTTTTCTGTGCCTTTGTATGAGTTTATTTTTCTTGGAAAAATAAAGTGAAAACAACAATGCAGGGGGGCAGGGAGTGTGAGCCTAGAATTCAGGGGTGTGATATTAGCAATGGATAGGGATTCTGAGGCATGGAAAAAATGATGTTACAGCCCATTTTGGATTCTAGATCCTTCACTTCTGGATTTGAAATCCTAGTCCTACCTAGAATTTTTATTTTTAGGAGAAATAAATATTAGATCCTGGTTTGTGTATGGTTTAGGTTAAGTGGGATAGGAGCCCTGGAGGGCAGGGATTCTCACGTCTATCCCCAAGGTCTAGCACATGTCTAGCACACAGAAGGTGCTGAGTGGCATGCTGATTGCTTGACTGATAATTGACTGGCTATCTGTCCTAATGCCGTGTCCTCCCTCCTGCAGATTGAAGAATGTGTGGTGTGCTCTGACAAGAAAGCTGCTGTTCTTTTTCAGCCTGTGCCACATGTGTGCTTGTGAGAGTAAGTATGCCTAGGCAATACTTTACCTACATTACAGCATTGTCTAAGATAGGATAAAAAAGGAAGTCTAGCTCCTGTGATGTCCCCAGTATGTCATCCTCACCCTAAACCCTGACCTATTAGTATTTGGAGGGTACTTCACTGCTTAGCTATTGGCTTCCCTTTCTAGTTAGTATGTCGGTTTTTTTCCTGTGTTCTTATGTTAGCTGGGTTTCTACAATCCTCCACAGACCTATATTATCCTTACCCTGTCTTGCCCTTGCACAGTGTCGCTGTAGATGGCTAGATAGTCTACCAAATAATCCGGATGTCCCAAAAATCTTAGTGCAGCTTAATAGCTCAAACTACACTAAGACTCATGGGACATCCTGTATAAGTGATTCTTTATCACTCAGCAAAATTTAGTTCTGAAAAATATATGCAAACTATATTTAAAGTTCACTTTGTTTCTGTATTTACAGTTAATGTCTTTATTTTCTACCTGAATCATTTCCTTGTACCTTTTTTCCCTCTCCCTTTGCCCTTGCCTCAGATATCCCGTTGTAATGAAAGAAAAAAAGGGAACCATACTAATTGATATATAATCATGCATCTAACAGTTTGTCAAGTTATCATCTGACCTCAGAATTCAGTATTGGTTATCATATGAGTTTAGTTGCTTTTTGGTGGTATTTTTATTTCTATATTTGTGTGTAGTTTTTTTTAAAAGACCATTTTAAAATATGCTCCATGTTTGTATACACATACAGAAATATATGCTTTATAAGGTAGTAACAGTTATCCTGTTTTGTTTCTACTTTTAAAATTTTTTCCTATTATTTATGTAACAGTGTGCTTTCTTTACTTTATCTTTTCATCAAGTCCTCCTGCATTTGCTTTATGTTTTTTTTCATTTATCTTTTCTATACTTCAGTCTTTCAAGTCATATTCCACAGTTAATCATTCTATAAACATTGGACATAAGGATAGTTCTCAGTCTTTTGCTGTTATAAATTATGTTGATTATGAATTATTTTTTATAAAAAAAACCAACCCAAGCCTTTTTCTTCCTGTGTTTTGTTCTATGGTGGGTCATATCCTTAGGATATAGCCCTAATAGTAAGATCATTGGGTTAGAGGTCATTACTAGTTTTGTAATGCGTGCTAATTAAGTAAGGTTAAAAAAAGGTTGACAGCCTCACCAGCAATGTACATGTGCTAGTTAGAGTCTGAACACTTTTGTAGGGCATTGTTTAACAAATTTTTTTTGAGAACTGCCTTTTGAACCACTTAAAAGTTATCTACCTGTATGTATACAAACCTTTATGTTTCTGCTCTTGCCTTCACCAGATACTATTAACACCTTTTTACTTTTATAACTTGTCGTTACTCTTTGTATCAGACGATGTCACAATAAATTAGATATGTTAGCAATAGAATATATTCCTTTTTTCAATCCTAATCCTTGCATTTGCCCTGTCCCTTTTAGGGTCCAATTTTTGTGCTATGTAACCATGTTCTTCTCTCTACTTTTTTGTTCTTTTCAGATGAGATTTTTCAAAAGCTTAAAAAACCTTTCTCTTCATTTGAAAAGCCTCAGGGTGAAAGTACAGTAAGTTATACTCCTAAAATAATTTAGTAAGCAGCACTGAATATATGCATAAATAGATAGCAATTGAAATAGTAAAAATGCCTGATCTTGTTAATAAAGACAAAGCTGGAAAGTCTGGAATTGAGCTCTCTGATTGTAGTAACTGCCGTCAATGTTGAATTCCTGTTTACTATAGGACTAGTCTAAGAATTCAGAACTGTGACTAGTCCTCTGCTGTCAAAACCACAAATAGGAAGGAAATTTATTTGGTCAAGTAAGTACATTCCAGTTAAGGTTTCATAAGCTAAGATGACATTCTGAATTTCAGATCGTAGTGAGCTCATTTTTGTGAATAGTGTAATTTTAGAAGATCTTAATAGGTAACTAAAGGAAAGCTCAATTTGAGGTTACAAAAGTACATTTAGTTGGGGGAACATCCTGTATAGCACGATATTTTAAACTTGAAAAATAGTTTCCCTAAAACCATGCAACGATTCCAGTTAGAGTTCTTCATACCTTTATACTTTCAGCTCCTATATAGTATGTTCCACATGGACAGATGATTTACTCATTTTCCCACTTTCATTGGGTTATACTTTCTTTTGGGAATATATTTTTGTTGTACCTTAAGTCAGAATCCTTTAGAATCAGGGAATGTCAGATTAGAGATTATCCCATTTACTCCCCAAAATCAATCAGTGTCTTGTCTTTACAAAATAAGAAGCTTCTAACTTCCTGATCCTTCTCCAGGCAAAGGAATGAGTTAGAAGGCTATGGATTGATCTACAAAAAGTAAAACTTAATTTTGAACCTGTTTCTTCAGTTTTTAAAGTGAAGAAGGTTAGATACGATTATAATTATGGTCCCTTTTAGCTTTAAATTTTGTGATGTAACTTTTCTCCAGGCCTGCCACTTCAAAGCTTTCACTTTTTCAAGATGTATATTTTGCATCAATATTTAAATACAACTCTTTCACTGCACCTGTAATTTTAGATTTTCATTACCATGGATTAAATATAATATGAATAATATTAAAACGTCTTATTTAATTGTACTCATTGACCTATCTGTGGTGTTTCTTTGGGGAGGAAAAAAAGTTTTAGGGGGCAGCTAGGTGGTGCAGTGGATAAAGCCTGGCCCTGGATTCAGGGGACCTGAGTTCAAATGCGGATTCAAACACGTTGACACTTACGAGCTGTGTGATCCGGGCAAGTCACTTAACCCTCATTGCTCCCACCCCTCCCCTAAAAAAGAAGAAAGGAAGGAAGGAAGGGAAGGAGTTTACAAAGCCATGGCTTATATTTGAGTAGTGGAAAAAAATCGAGGTATATAGTCTGAAGTAGGGAAAAAAATCTCAGGTCATGTAGTTCATCTCCTATTCAGATTGTGAATCTCATCTGCAGTATTCTTAACAAGTGATCATGTAGCTTTTGCTTTTAAAGAGTTCAATGCTTGGAAACCCAGTGTTCCCCATGTTCCCCAGCCCCACTCCCCACCCTCTGAGGCAGGCTCATTTCATTTTTTAACTACATCTGCTTGTTAATGTTTATTACTATGGTACGTTCATGCTACTCTTTGCATAGAAATTATTTTTCAATACATTGGCTATTTTTATTTTTACTCTATTGCCTCATTTTGATAGAAACAGCAGGAAGAGAATGGTTCAACATAATGCAGAAATTTTGGAGTACAGTATTTTGCATCAGAAAAGAATATTAGAGAAAACCTACAGTGGGCTTACAAGCAACCAGTCATCAGTCCAAGGCAGTGCAGTGTATTGGTAAGAGGTGGGCAGTACCAGGAGCATTCTGGTATTAATTTGCATTTTGAAAGGAAGTCTCCCTTTTCTTTCTTTACTACATTAAACTCCTGAAATGGACATCATGTTATTTATTTTTAGAAAAATTTGTTTGCCAAAAATACTAGGGAGTGTAGTTAATTCTTAAATTATGGACCACTGATTCTGGTGTCCTAAAAATACAGGAAAGATTTGATTTTTGTTTTCAGGTTCACAGCATGTTTAGGAGAGACAGTTGTTACCTTCCTGGTAGCACATCAGGGTAGTTTAGTGGGGCTTATCTTAAAAGTTATTTAGATTAGA
Organism: Dromiciops gliroides; assembly: GCF_019393635.1. Classification (NCBI taxonomy): domain Eukaryota; kingdom Metazoa; phylum Chordata; class Mammalia; order Microbiotheria; family Microbiotheriidae; genus Dromiciops; species Dromiciops gliroides. The sequence goes on from NC_057861.1 coordinate 236,008,682, forward strand.
TAGAAGAACAGTCAGCTGCAGAGGAAAGGATAATTTGTGTCTCTTTTTGTCTAAATAATGTGCCTACCCCGGTTTTTCCAGACTGTGCTAATCTGATGAAGAAATGTGTGCAGTGTCGGGCAGTAGTTGAACGGAGAGTACCTTTCATTATGTGTTGTGGTGGCAAAGGTTCAGAAGATGCTACTGATGATATTGGTAAATTAATTTTCTTAAATTTTTTATTAAACTCTTTTAGGAATAAAAGACAAAAATGAAAGTTCTTGTCTTCAAGTAGGTTATGTTCTATTCTATATCTCCTAATTCTTAGTAATAACTTTTCTTACACACAAAAAAGATAAAGATGCTTCTTGGTCTACTGTTATAAATTAGTAGTCAGGAAAAAAATTATTTTAACACCATTTCTATAGTGATTTATATAACTGAAAACATTCAAAAGACTTTTCTCCAAAAATTAAAAAAGGATTACATAAAGAAATTATAGCTCTATCCTTGTTTCAATAAATTAGAAATGTGGATCAGAAAATTATACAATTTGACATAATTGAATACATGTACAACTTTTCCCCAAAACACACCTCTCGTATAAAGGAGTAACACATTTTGAGACTCCAGTATAAACTGGTAGCATACAGTTTTTTCTTTTGATATAATAGAAGGGAACATTAATGCAGATAATACTAAATATTGAATTGTGGATATTTATTCAGGAATTTTGACTTCAAATACAGCTGTACATGTGTCTTCAAGTGGGGAGGGGGAGAGAGAAGATATGACAGGATGAGGCTGGTAATGAAATCAGACACCTTTCTTTTTTCTGTTTGATAGGAGATTATCTGTTTAGCCCCCTTTCATTTTTTTCATCCTATAGTAATATTAACAAAAGTTAAGATTCCTGTAAAAACCAATCTCTCTAGCTGAACAAAAGCATTTTTTACATAAAAGGAACCTAGGAAAATGTCCATTCCATTTGAACCAGAGCATCCATTACTGGGCTTGTATCTCAAGGAAGTCGTCAGTAAGAAGAAAGAACCCATATACATCAGAATATTTAAAGCAGCACGTTTTGTGATAGCTACAGACTGGAAATAAAGTAGATACCCATCAATTGGGGAATGGCTATCAAAATTATGATATATGAATGTAATGGAATATCACTGTGCTGAAAGAAATTGTTAATGTGATGACTACAAAAAAGCATGGAACTATCTATATGAATTGATATAGGAGTAAAGTAAGCAGAGACAAGAAAGCAGTATGCACAGTTATCACATAATGTAAATGGAAAGAACAATGGCACACCAAAGTATTTATGACAAAATTATAAAGATCAAGCATGATTAGAGATGAAGAGAGAGTCAGAGGACATCCCCAACCCACTCCTTCATGGAGGTTGAATCCACATATTGCACATGTTTTTGACATTTTGAATGGATTGATTAGTTGTGCTAGGTTTTTTCCCTCCCTAAAAAATATGATTTGTTATGTGGAATGATATTCTCTGGTAGAGGGGAGGGGAAGGAATATTTGGGACAACTATGATGATGTAAAAAACCAAAAAAATATCAATAAAAACTTTTAGAAAAAGGAAATTGACCTTTGGGATAGAATTATCTTTCATTGCTTCCCTCAAAGTCTTCAGATCCATAGCTTTTACTGGACTTTAGACTAGCACAGCATAGAGAGCAAGCATAGAAGGGACATTTATGAATCTTACAAGGGGGAAGCAAGGAGTCATGTAGAAATTATTCCAGGTTATTGAGTGAATAGGTGTTGATTCCAATTTCAAACCTTTGTTGAGACTTATTCTACTAAAACACTATAGATGAAACAATCTGCTTTTTATATTGCTGTGCCAAATATGCCCATTGTTTGAGGGAATCTTGTTTTAAAAATCAGCCTAAAAATAGTGGCCATTTCAATTAAAAATTTTTTTTCAATGTAAATAATTGATGTAAAAGTACCACATTCAGTTAGGGTGAGGGAGGATTTAAAAATATTCTGTCTATATTGTAGCAAGTGGAAACATTCCAGTTTTACAGAAGGACAAAGACAACACCAATGTCAATGCTGATGTACAGAAGCTACAGCAACAGTTACAGGATATCAAAGAGCAGGTAAAAAAAAACTTTATGTTAAAACACTGATTTTTATGAATGACTTTTAGGTGAAGAGCTCCTTTATTTGCTTCCTGAAATTAAAGCTCTATTTCATACCTCACATTTGTCCTCTAATCTAAATCTGGTTCATAGAAATTATTAATTTGGATTAAAAACTTGAAATATCAGTGTTATCCATTTCTTTTCTATCTATGCTTTTAAAGTAGTCCCATAAATGGTGATATAGAGGAGTATGTATTTTCATATGCCAGATTAGTTATATAGTTATCATATACAATAAATTGATTAACATTTTTTGACTGAAAGAGTTAAAATTAACATAATTAGATCCACTTTCTTGATATACTTGTGGCCTTATAAGTTATTTTTCTTTTTTTTGGTGAGGCAATTGGGGTTAAGTGACTTGCCCAGGGTCACACAGCTAGTAAATGTCAAGTGTCTGAGGCCAGATTTGAACTCAGGTCCTCCTGACTCCAATGCTAGTACTCTATCCACTGCTTGTAAGTTCTTGGTTTTGGTATGAAACTACATTCATTCTAAAACAAATTTAAGATTGGTGCTAAGTTTTCAGAATCATTTTCTTTCACATATGTGACCACTAAGCTAATATTTGATAAAAACAACAGATTTTTCATGAAAGTTGTTCTATATCATTTTGGTTTGAAGTTCCTTTTATTGGAAGATATAAAAAATACTTTAAATAGTTTCAGAACTTTTTTTTTTGTATGTGAGGCAGTTGGGGTTAAGTGACTTGCCCAGGGTCACACAGCTAGTAAGTGTCAAGGGTCTGAGGCCAGATTTGAACTCAGGTCCTCCTGAATCCAGGGCTGGTGCTCTATCCACTGCGCCACCTAGATGCCCCAGTTTTAGAACTTTTGGAAATACTCTTAATGTAGTGGATTTGTAAATTTTTGAATTGTAATTAGGGGAAACTTTTATTAAAAGCTCTCCTGACACTTAAAGTTGTTTCTATGGCTTAGTCATATACATGATTTTGTATGGAACAGATCTGGGAATTTCAGTGTCCTTGTAAATTCAGTACATGTCAATAGTCTTGATGTTGAAGCCAAAAAAAGATGATGAAATTTTGGACCATTTTATGAGAAGCACATCTTCCAAGAATAAGGAGGTACAATAGTCTTGTTGTGGGGTACTGTGCTCAATTCTTTGTACCATATTTAATGAAGGACAATGAAAAACTAGAGAGTGACCAGAAAAAGAGCAATAAGATGGCTAAAAAAAAGCCTCAGATTCATGGTATATAAAGATTGGTTGAAGGAACTGATGAGGACAGCATGGTATAATGGGTGCAGCAGTCTATTTGGAGTTTGGTGTCTCTATTCTGTATTTGGAGTTAGGAAGACTTAGTTGAATTTCATCTCACTATGTGACATTGGACAAATCATTTATTTTAGTACCTCAGTTTTCTCATATGTAAAGTAAGAATATTGGATTTGATAATGCCTGATCTCTTCCATGTCTAAATTCATGATCCTGTGATCTATTCCAACTCTGAACTGGATCCTATAAATAGGCATGTTTATCTTGGGAAGTGAAAGGAGTTTAGAGGACAGGATAAACTGAAAGTCTATCAGTTGGAAGAAGGACTAATCTTCTGTTTGCCCCCACATAGTAGATTTATGCACATCAGGCAAATTTAGGCTTTGTATAAGGCAAAACTGATAAGTAAAAGCTATCCAAGAATAGAATGGACTTACTTGGGGAGGTTGTAGTTTTGTCCTTATCAGAGGCCTTCAGACAAAGGTTGTGAATTCTTTTAAAATATGGATTGTAGTATATGACCACTAGCATTCTTTCTAACTTTGAAATTTCAAGATTCTTTGAATAAATTTAAGGCACAGGGAGAGATGGAAGAATAGCATGTTGTTATCAGAGATCTGGGTTATAGAGGGTGTAGAAGCATTTATACCTCTATACAACAAGTGCTTGATCTTGATAACAAAGTTAAGATTACAAAATCTTTATGTAGCCTATGCAGAATGATAATCATGAGAATTGAAGAAATTGACACACTGAAAGGCCAGACTATTTGAGAGGACTTTGGGGTATGTGTGTGGTGTTTTGAAGTTGGAGTTGAGGAGGAAAAGATTATGAACCAGGTTCTGAGTTCCTTAAAAAAGGGAGGAGGAATAATCTGAGGCTTAGTAGGTGACTGCACTTAATGATTTAAATAGGGTCACAGAAGTGAAAGTAGTGATCTTTAGGGGGCAGCTAGGTGACACAGTGAATAAAGCACCGCCCTGGATTCAGGAGGACCTGAATTCAAATCTGGCCTCAGAGACTAACTGTGTGACCCTGGGCAAGTCACTTAACCCTCATTTCCCCGACCAAAAAAAAAAAAAGAAAGTAGTGATCTTCAAAGTAGGAGAGGTTGTTGGGTGATAGTAGTATCTGGAGGGTTTAGCAGTGGCATTGAAGACAAAGGGATCTTCCACTTCCTGGACTAGTATATTGGAAGAAGTGTGCCAGCCTTCTGAGAAGTTTGTTTTCATGAATTTTAAAATGTGAAAGGAAAAGGGGCTAGGAAGAGATATAAAGGGGAAGTTTGTTGATAGAATTGGGGGCTCCAGGGGACATAACAATTGCTTATATTTATGTAACTTTTATTACATACTAAATTATTTTATTTGATTCTCACAATAACACTGGATATGAGGGACAAGAGATAGTGATGAATCCAGGATGACCCCTAGTTTGGGAACTTGAAGGACTGGAAGGATGGTGTTGTCCTCTATGATAATAAGGAAGGTAGGAGGTAGGGAGGGTTTAGGGGGAAAGATAAGTTCATATTTTTAAGATGTCGAATGATCATTCACTTTGAGATGTCTAAAAGGGATTTGGAGATGATATCTGAGATTGAAAGTCAGGGACAGCTAGGTGGCACAGTGGATAAAGCACTGGCCTTGGATTCAGGAGGACCTGAGTTCAAATCCAGGCTCAGACACTTGACACTTACTAGCTGTGTGACCCTGGGAAAGTCACTTAACCCTCTTTGCCCCCACCCCCACCCCCCAAACAACAACAGCAACAACAACAGCAATGAAAGTCAGCAGAGAGATTGGTGCAGGACATGTAAATTTGAGAATCATTAGCATAGAGAGAGTAATTACATCCATGGGAGCTGATGTACATCACCAAGTGAAGTAGTATAGAGGGAGTAGAGAAGAGGGCCCAGAACAGAATCCTGAAGGACATCAAAGGAAACTGAGAAGGAGCAGATAGGTTGAAGAACCAGGAGAGAGGGGTTATTTGAAGACTTAGAAAGAAAACAGTGTCTAGGAAGAGAATGTGATCAACAGTATTGAGGTGCAGAAAGTTCAAGGAGAATGAGGATTGAGACAAGGCCTTTGAATTTGGCAACTAAGAGATCATTGGTAACTTTGGAGAGAGCCATTTTGGTTCAGTGATAAGGTCAGAAGCGGTATTGTAGGGGTTTAAGAAGAGAGTAACAATAAGAGAAAGTGGTGGCCCCTATTGTAGATGATCTTTTGGATAAGAGGAGATATAGATCAATGGTTGGCGAGAGTGGAAGGATCCATGTGAGTGTTTTTTTCAGGATGGGGGGTTTGGGGGGGCACATGGGTATATTTATAGACAGTAGGGAGTGAACCAGTATTTAGGGAAAGATTGAAAATAAGTAATAGAATAAGGGGGCAGCTAGGTGGCACAATGGATAGAGCACTGGTCCTAGATTCAGGAGGACCTGAGTTCAAATCTGGTCTCAGACACTTGACACTTACTAGCTGTATGACCCTGGGCAAGTCACTTAACCCTCATTGCCCAGGCCCCCCCCCCCCCCCGGGAAAAAAAAGTAATAGAATAGGGATGACAGAGGGGCAGTCTGTTGGAGGAGAAGGAATGGAATGGGATCACTTGAGCAGATTGAGGATTAAGGCCACCCCATCATGTGAAATAGGGGTAAAGAAAGAGATAATGGTAGAAGGCTTCTGAGTGATAGAAGAGAGAACTCATGTTGAATGTCCTCCGTTTTAACTGTAAAATATAAAGCTAGGTTCTTGGGGGGGGGGGGGACAGCCATGGAAGGTTTGAGGAGGGATGAAAAGGTTTGGAAGAGCTACTATGAAGCATGGGATCGTGAGTTGATAAGACAGATGTATTATATCATTTAGCCATAATGAGGGCCCAATTGAGGTTGTGTAATATAAATTTATAGTGGACCCAATCATAATGATTGCATGCTTTTCTTCACCTTCATTTAGCAGCATGTTGTGGGAACAAAGGTGCCAGATGGTGGGAATGATCCAAGGCTGAGACTTGGCAGGGTGTGACTGGTGAAATAAGGAATCTAAGAATTCAGGCTATTGTAGGGTTGAATTGGTTCACCAATGGGTCAAGATGGGGAGAAGAGGAGAGTGTGGCTAATGCAAAGGAAATGGCCTGGGAGAGAATTTGAGGGGTCAGGTGATTGGAGGTCACAATGTAGATAAAGAGTAGAGGTAGGTAAAGGAAGTCAGAGGGAGAAGTAATAGATTATTGTTGGATATAAGGGGATTTCAGAATTCTTGAAGATAGTGCATGTGTGGATAATGGCAAGATCAAGGACATGACCATATTGGCCATTTTTTACATTCTTTATAACATTTCTCATCTTGGCACCTTCTATTTTACCTTAATGTTAAAAGCATGTGGATATTTTTTTCCAAAAATTAAAATTGTGTAACACCAATAAGTACTTTCCACATATATAGGGAAGGAAAAAAAAAAGGACACCTATAATTAAATTTGCTTGTCATATTTAGAGAAGGCTACAATAATAAATTCTCAAGAAAAACAATATAGGAAAACTATTTATACTACAATTGTGAGAAGTTGGACCTTAATGTTTCCTCGGTAATTATACTATTTGTGTTAATCACATTCTTTTACAGACAATGTGTCCTGTGTGTTTGGATCGTCTGAAGAATATGATATTCCTCTGTGGCCATGGAACATGTCAACTTTGTGGAGATCGAATGAGTGAATGTCCTATTTGCCGCAAAGCCATTGAACGAAGGATCCTTTTGTATTAAATGAGAAACAGCAGTGTGTTTTGTTAGCTAAATGAAATTTAAATGCACTTGATAAGGCAGTTCTAGTGAAATACTGTATAATACCATAGCATATGTACTACATTATAATTACTTTGAATTCGCCAAAACCAAACAAACCATAAAACAGTATTTGGACAGTCGTTTTAAAATTTGGATCAAATCCATGTAAGCCACAGTTAATTTTAAAAAGGTTTTTTTTTACTCCAGCCTTGCAGAGTATGATTTGTAATGGGACAGATTTAAAAATACATTTAGTTCCTAATTCTTTACTACTTCCATTAAATTTTCTTGTACTTATTCAGTTTCATCAACCCTTAGAAGATATGCTTTGTTTTCTCTTATCCTTAACAGTAGTAGTCATATTTTTTCACACTAAGCCTAACATAAATACTAAGAAATTAATACCTCTTAAAATGCCATTTGGCACCAAGTGAAGTAGGCAAGTCAAAATTTTACCTCATTTATATTAGGAATGCAGCGTTTCAAAAGTCTTAGTATAGTTTGAGGCTTCAGAAAAATAGCTTTAGACTTCATTAAGACTTTTGGGACACCAAGTATCAAATCATAATTGTAATCTCAACTTTAGATAATGTAAACAAGTTTGAGAAATGCTTTGAGAGAGTAGAAAGACTGCTGAACTTGGGAATCACAAGTTTGAATTGGGCTCTGCCTGTGTGATACTGGGTAAGTCCTTTAACCTCACTGGAATTTAGTTGCTTTATTTGTAAAATGTGGGAGTTGGACTAGATGACCTCTTGGGTCCCTTCCAGCTCTAGATTTAAGATCACAACCTGTGTCCTAAAAACATATAGGTCTCAAATTTCACTTTAATTTCCAATGATTTTTCCCAAAATTTTTTTTTTAAACTAGAGTGTGGAATAATGAGAAAACAATTACAGCTTCATATTAACAGTTTATTTCTTAAGTTGTAAAAGAAAAATAAATCACTTGACTCTTGTTATCACTTAATGTAAGAGTAATTGATACTCTCATTGAAAAAAAATAAGAATGGGCAATAAATGGGGAGTCGAAGAAAAAATATTAAGGATCATTTCCCTACAACATTTCAAAATAGAATTATTTTCATACACACACAGGCATGCGCATGTGCATACAGCTTCTGACCATTATTAAAAGACACTGCCCTTCTTCTATGACCTGCTATACTGTTGTTATTAAGCCTTATGCAAAAATGATGTGAATATATGACATTCACTTCAGTACTCCAGTTACAGTTACATAATTGCCGATATTGGTCTTGTCTGCACCATTAAGAAGAGTAATTGCTCCTTTCACAGGCCACTGAATTTCATCTTAGTAAATTAACTTTTCCAGCACACTTAGAATAATGAACCTTCCAGAAGGCAGCAGTTTTCTCTTCTTGCAGGATCAGTTTCATTACTTTCGACAGTGTTGCTAATTCTTTGTATCTTCATAGGTCTTACATGAAATGTTAAAGTTATCTCCTGAAGTTACTGGGAGTGTCTTTATGAATTTACAAGTCTTTATACCTACAAATAATTACTTCAATCATTGCTGCCAGCAGTGTTGCCAGCTTCCAGAAAATGTTTAAGAATGGATTTTTCATCTTTTGGGGAAAAGTTGGGCTCTGGTGGTCAATACAAGGATAGGAATAATTTTTATCAGTGACATCATTTGCTTTGACACTATCATTGGCTATGTAGAGAATCTAAAGATTTCTTAGTTTTAAATGAGCAGAGCATGCTAACATATCAAAAAGAAAAAATGGATTGAAGTAAAGTGTTTTTAGACCTTTCTGTGCTGTACAAGTGTGGCATTGTCAATAGTTTAGCTTGACAATTTGCTGACTTTAGTACCTAAGCTCGTTATTTTTTATATGTATGTGTATGTGTGTGTATATGAATAATCATGCACAACCACACATATACACACAGATTATCTCTCCTGCAGATTAAAAAAAATTGTTTTTACATTTTCTTTCTATCAGTAACACTTTCCTTCTCCAAAGTTTTCCTACTACACCTAATTGGAAAGTACAAAGTCTCTTAATTGGGGGTTCATGGATGCCAGAGATCTGTGAACGTTGATGGGGAAAATAGACATTTTTATTTCAATATAACTGATTTCTTTGGAAATACTATGTATTTTATTTTATATATCAAACCATTATTCTGAGAAAGGGTCTGTAGGCTTCATCAAACTGTCAAAGGGGTCAATTAAAGTTAAGAAACTCCTGTTCTACCAAATGCTATTTCCAAATAGCTACATATTATGTTGACTGATTAAGCAAACTCATTTTGGCTAAGCTGAGGACTATAGTAATAATTGTAGTTCTGAAAGTAATAATTTTATTCAACAAAACTTTTTCTTTGTTCTTTGACTAATAGTTCTGGAATTCACTTTAAAGGGGAATTTTTGCCCTTCCAGACTGTTCTCAATACTTTTGTTTATGGTTTTAAAATATAATATTCTAAACTATCCCAGAGTTCACAATTTTTTGTTGTTATTGTTAATGGATTTGTTGATCTGTGTCAGTTATTACACTTCTGAAGTTATTTTTGTGAATAGATAACAGTACTTCTGTTTTGATCAATTGAAAGTTCACTTATTTTTAATAATTTTGGTTTAATGAGAGAAGACTATGAGGGGCAGAATTTAACATGTTCTCCAGCTATTTGAAACTCCAACCTCTGTTTTGTATCTCCCAACAGTAGTTCCTGATAAGTTATTTCTCATCCTATCTACCATCTTTTTTTTTATCCTGTTGTCACCAAGTATTTCTTATTGTTTTTAGTTCTGTGTTGAAGTCTTACTAGTTGGTCAGATCTCTAGAAGACTCTAGTTATAGAAAAGATGTCAGACCATTTAGATGCTTTGCCTTAATGTCTTTCAGAATCATGGTCACAATTGTGCCATTTCCTTAATTCTTAATTTCTTCAGCATAATCAAGTAGTATGTATTCAATAACACATTGCACTGTTAGGTGACAAACTTTTTTGTTGACTTCAGTTGAGTTCCAAATACTAATTAGTTATGAAAGTTACTAAATTAACATTTTGAGCTTATCTTTTTCCCCCTGATTTGAGCTAGGGAAGATGGATCTTAGATACTATTATATAATTTTTGTCAGTGCATTTCCTGCACTGGATGCCTTTGAAATTCTATAGGGACAATTTTCCTTTGTCTTTTGACATCTTTCCCAGCAACCTCATTTGTTGTTCTTTCCAGTGCATTAATACCTATCTTTTGTTGTTTTGTATGTGTTGGGTTTTTGTTTGAGGGAGAAGTAGAGGGGACAAGTATGTTGTCATATGTTTGGATGTTATGTTACCTAAATTATCATTACATATATTTAGCTGGATGTATGTAGCTGTTTTCATTATCATTAGTCCTTATTCATTACCATATAAAAATTATTAAATACCCCAAACTTAAATTATTCTATAAAACCTTCTGTTAACCACTAAGTTCAGTGTTAGATCAAATATTCATTCCTTGGTGTGTTGGGATTGTCCAAATGTTGTGTCAGAATTTTAATACTTTCAGATTCTGCTGGAAATTATATAATCACTACTGTAATTTGAATTGTTATTCTGTATTCAACATCTTAGAAGTAGATGTTAAAATTAGATTTGATAAGAAAAAGAAGTACAGTATGGTTTAACCACCATTAAGCACCTCTGGTACGCAAAGTGCTGGGGAAGATAGAAAATTTAGAGAAAACATGATTCCTTTTACTTGGATGTCAGAGAATATGATTGATACCTTATTTGTCTCTTTACTTTCTATATTATAACTGGAGTTTTCTGTTATAACACTGCCAATTCTTGGAGTAATATTAGTAAGTTTAAAATGAAAACTTACTGAAGGTGCTATTCTTTAAACACAATCATTTTAATGTACTTGTTCCTATTGCTGTATGCCATATACATATCTTGTAAAAAACCTTTATGTCCAAGATGAAAGCCCTAGCGCAAATTAAAAATTCTGTTAAGATAATACTAGTTCTAACCATTAGTTTCATTGGCATAATAGGTATTACAGTTTTAAAAGCTGAATTAAGATAATGCTAAAGTTAAAACACCACAAATTGGGACAAATTGTGGAAGTGTTTGTTGAGTCATATTTTCCTAGAAAATTTTTAAATGACATTTGGTTTGCAAGACCCATTTTTAACATATTTAAGTCTGTTACTTAACTTTTGTACAACTCAAATTATATCTATATCAAAGCACACTATCTAGATAGCCTAAGAAGTTAACTCTGCCATATGTGCACACAAAGTACCTGTGCCATTTAGATTGTGGATACTGCCAAATTTCTCTTGCCTTGTTCAGTCAGGTTTTGCTTCCTTGTTCTCATAGGGCCTTCACTTAAACTTAGAGTAGTAAAGAAATGGTAGAATTTCAAAGAAATGGTGAAGGAAGATGGTAAAAAAAAATTAGAGGAGTGGGGCTGGGGTGGGGTGTTTGGTTTTCTGAACATAGAGGGGAAAAAGGGATTATTGAGGTCTCACCAAGGCAGCCTGTGGGAAATATTTAATACCAAAAAAGCCAGTTCATTAATAAAACCAGTTTTAAAATCATATTTCCCATAATGGACTTTGTAAATTGCAAGTTTAAAATGGCTTTTGATTTGGTCCAAAAGGGAAAAATCATTCAACCCCTCTCCTAAATAACTGAAGTGTTTAATAGTAATTGTTCATGTGGAAACAATTGTAGAGAAGTTAATTTTTTTTCTTCTATGTCTATATAAATCAGGAAACAAATTCTTGTGTACATTTCTTTAATGACTTAATCAAAAGACTTAAATTATTGATAGACATGGTTCTCTCAAAATATTTTTGGCACGCCTTCAGATTGAAAACAATGTGTCGTAGGTTTCTTCCCATCACTATTAATTACACATTTTGATGCAGTCATTTTGGGAGGAGGTTAAAAATGGCTATTCGTAAGGGCCAGCTAGGTGGCGCAGTGGATAGAGCACCGACCCTGGAGTCAGGAGGACCTAAGTTCAAATCCAGCCTCAGACACTTAACACTTACTAGCTGTGTGACCCTGGGCAAGTCACTTAACCCCAATTTCCTCACCCCCCCCCCCAAATGGCTATTCGTTGAAACAATTGCTTTCTACACTTCCCCTCCATCCCCCCAAACCATTTTTTAGCTTAGAAAAACAATTAAGTTGCAAACAAGTTTGGTTAACTTTGAATTTAAGCTGAGTAGGAGTATATTTTCACAATAGACATCTTGATAGTAAAAGTGTAAATAGACCTTAAAATCTATTGTGATTTTATTTTGCCAAAACCAGAAAAACTTAATGTGGCTTTACCCATATATTGTAATAGGAATACTTGACTGATATCACTTGATAATCATGTAGAGATGGAATGTTTACTCAAGTAAGCAAATTTATAGCAGTATTAAGAGTGGCTATTTTGTGGCTAGTTTAAAACCTATTTGAGGAAGCTTTTAAAGCTGATTAGATACGTTTGACTTTGCTGTAGGACAAAAATATGTTTAGATTGTTTGAATTTTCTTTATAGTAATTGCTGGTGAAGGTAGAAACATGGACAATTAGTGTTGATCAGTTAATGTTTCATAGCTTAAGACTTTGAAACTTTCTACCTCCTTTCTGTCAAAGTGTTACATTTTGCCACAATTCCAGTCTTTAGGGTCAAAGGAAAGTGGAAGTCTGGAGGTGTGGAGGGTTTTGTTAGTAGTGTTGCTGTTGTTTTTTTAATACAAACAAAACAAAACCCACCCCCATGACACTGCTTTGGGGTTTTTATCACTTAAGTTTGGTGCCTAAATTCATAACAAAAGGCTAAGGTTGATCTTTAAATGTATGATGATAAAATTGCCAAGTGTTATACATACTGTTTCTCTTCCATGGTGTAGGCTGCTTAAATTAATTTCCTCCAAAATCAAAATGGTTTTTGTTCATTTACATGTTTTCTTCCCTCCCCACATGTCATTTCTTTTTAAAATTATAACAGCAGTAATTTAAAGTTCTGACTCAGGGCTTTTTAACAGTTTAAGCAAACTCCTATATGTTGTTACATTTTTAGAAAACCCCACCCACATCATTGTTTAGTGCCTTGAAAGAATTATTGACTTGGCAACAACCATTAGACCATTACAGTGTGCCTGTGTGTGTCAGCATATGCAGACATGTACGTCTCATTATTTAGATACTGCATGTATGTACTGGGCATTGGTAATTCTGTAAAGGAAGTTTTGTAGATTTAAATTTGAAGATTATTTTTTAAAAACTGATCATTGTGTCCATGACAGCTATACTAGTAGACAGAATAATTCTGCGTTTATATTCATACTAAGTCACGTGTATTAAATATCTGGGGAGAGGATCTAATATTTTATGTAATCATGCCTGTTTAGTTTGAAAGGAGAAACCAGTCTGTAAACAGTGATCCCGCCCCTCCAAAAAAAAACAAACAAAACCTTTTATGTTCTAACATTAACATATAAAAAATCTGCATGGAGTTTTTCTTAATGATAATCTTATGTTGTTTTGAGTTCACAAGTTTTTCTTTTTACTAAGCTTAGTATGCTAGTGTTATCAGTCCAATATACAATATATTCAATAGAAGATAACTTTTATTGACTCATAACATTTTGTTTCTCCTTCTCCCCCCACAATTGTTAGACTTACATGTTCAATGGAATTTGAAGTCTTTTGTGTGCATATAGCTTAATTTCTTCTGTACTACCAAATGATTTTGCGTATTAGTCTGAGTTTAAAGAAATGCTTAGCAAGTCCTAAGCTTTTAAAATTAAATGCTAATATCTTCCTGTTAATAAAGTTTTATTATATAATGTCTTAATCTGCTCTTTTGAAAAATATTATTTTTAAAAGTATATGCATGAGTGCTGGATGCTTCAGGCATTTGGTATATTTATTCCTTTCATACTTCATCGTGATTGAAATATTTAACTATAGAAAAGCAAGGAGCTGTTTGTTTGCCTTTGTTGGCTTTGAGGGGAAAAAAAGTGCCTAATTACTTTGTAGAAGAAAAAATGCTCACATCCAAGAGAATGTTGTTTATATCCAAAATTGCACCATGAAAATAACCTAGGGACTTATTTTCATTATAACTGGCCCCCTCCTAATTAGGATTGAAGATTATTGTAAGAAATAAGTGAGTAGGGGCAGCTAGGTGGCACAGTGGTTAGAGCACTGGTCCTGGAGATGGGAGTACCTGAGTTCAAATCCAGCCTCAAGACATATTTGACACTAGCTGTGTGACCCTTGGCAAGTCACTTAACCCCAATTGCTCACCAAAAAGAAAAAAAAAAGAAATGTGAGTTAAGAGCTTGACTTGATTTCAGTCAAAAAACATTGCCTGGACTTGATTTAATAATTTTTGGTCTTTAATAGTGTGTCATAACTCAAAAATTGGTATAAGTTTGCTTTTGCTTTTAAAAAATACTCATTTTTGGGGGAAAATACTCATTTTGGAGCAGTAATTATTTTTGATATTTTCAATTCATTTTGTTGATACATCAAAAATAAACACATTGGACTATTCTATTTAGTAAAACTAACTGAAGAATTTACTTTAAAGTCATGGGAGGTAGGAACTATTTCTAGTAATAACAAATTAATCATGGATAATTGAGGATGTTTTGCTAGCAGTAGATTACAAAGATAATTACCATCAACAACAAACAAAATGGCTACTTAAACTGCTTAAATAAAGCAGTCTTAGTGATCACCAGTTCAAGATCTAGAATTTAGGTCTGGATGACTCATGGTAATCATATTTTTCTTTTAAAACACTGTATAGGTCGTTATCTTTGATTACATTAAAAACTGTGCGTAGGCTTGATGGTGTTTTTTTAAAAAATACATTTAACAAAAATTTACATTTTTTTAATCATTGACCTTTTAAAAAAAAAACCTGTGAAGGTTATGAAGAAACTTTATACCTTTGGTGTAGAATTTCACATAGCAAAAAATATGATAATTACACACTAACATGAATGTGGATGATGTAATCCTCAATTTGACTCAGACCAATTAATGTAATATGGAGCTTATGAACAAATAAAATATCTGTGACATTGCCTGGAATATTACTAAAGGAATCATGGAATCTGAAAGTCAGAAGAAGCTTCAGCAGCTGTCTGGTCATTTCTAAGGAGAGGCAACTCATGACTTCTCAAGGCAAGTTGTTACACTTTGTGAGGGAAGGTTTCAATGTTAGAAAAATTTTCCTGGCATCAAGCCTAAATTGACCCCTCCCCCCTTTCAAACCCAACTATTGCTCCTGATTCTATGCCCAGCAGAACAAGGTTAATAATCCCTTTTCCTCATGACAGACCTTCATCTGTTTGATCACAGCTATCATGTTTCCCCAAGTCTTCTCCAGGTTAAACACCCTCAGTTTGTTCAACTCATCTTCCTATATCATAAAGTGGAGGTCCTGCGTCATCATGGTTACCCTTCTCCATCCTAGCTGAGTCCAGATGAAGTCTGACAAGCAGAGTACATTATGATCATCACATCCTTATTCCTGGAATCCGTGTTTCTCCTAATGTAGCTTCAGATTGCTTTTTTTCTTTTTGATATTACATCACCCTACTGACACAAACTGAGCTTTCAGTCTACTAAAATCCCCAGATCTTTTTCAGAACAACTTCTCCAGCCACGTTTCTCATATTTGTGTAGGTGAGTTTTTTGTCCCCACTTTTTGTTCACATTTATTCCTATTAAGGGCAGCTGGTGGCACAGGGGGTAGAGGCCAGGCCTGGAGTCAGAAAGACGAGTTCAAATATGACCTTGGACATTAGTTGTGTGGCCCTAAGAAAGTCACTTACCCTGTTTGCCCCAGTTTCCTCATCTGTAAAATGAACTGGAGCAGGAAATGGCAAACCACTCCAGTATCTTTACCAAGAAAACTACAACAACCCCTATTAAATTTGTGTTTATTAGAATCAGCCTATGCTCTTAACTTGTGAATACTTTTGGATCTCATCATTGTGTTAGCTATCCTTCCCAGCACTGTCATCCGCATATTTGATAATCTTACTATCTGTGCATTTCTCAAAGGTGTTGATTCAATTGTTAACACAGGGGTCAAGCACAGATCCTTGAGTCACTCTTATGGACTTTCAGGTTCATTAGCATTGATCCATTAACTATTCTAAATCCACCTATCCAATTAATTCTGAATCCACCTGATTGTATTATCTAATCCATACTTCTCTATTTTGTTTAAAAGTATAGTATGGATACTTTACTAAATTTAGTCTCACATAGGAATACAGCTTTTTCTTCACCTCATAATTTTGACCAAGAAAAAAAAGGAATGAGCTTAGGCTGGCATGACTTGTTCTTGATAAAGCCATGTCAATCCTTTGCAAATACTGCTTCCCTTTCCTATATTTGCTCACCCATTCTTTACTGATTCTAGAATTTTTACCAAGAATTGAAGTCAAATTCACTGGCCTGTGCTTGCAGACTGTTCTCTTTTATCAGGACATTTGTTCTCCATCTTTCAGCACTTCTGTATTCCACAATATTTCAATGTTATTGACAGTGGATTAGCAGTCATATCAGCCAGTTATTTCAGGACCTAAAGATATAGTTTTTCTGTCCATGTGGCTTGAATTCATCAAGGGGTGACTTGGCTATTTTGCATATCCACTCTACCTATTAATTATTATTCTGTCATTCCCAGGATAAAGGTAATTTTCTTTTGAAGATAAAACAAAGAATGAGAAATGAGTAGTTCTACCTTCTGTCTTGTTACCATTGTCCCATCTATCCCAAGCAAAGACCCTATCTCTTCCTTGATTTCTCCCAATAGAATTTTAAAAGCTTGCTCTACTGTCCTTAGCTTCCTTCTTCAGCTTTAGCTTACGTTGAGCTTTGGCACTACTGATACTTCTTGTGATACTTTGCTACACAATGTGTTACCTGGGCCGCTTTGTTCTGTATGTAAGAATCACAAGTCGTGGTTACTATGTGCTTTTTTGCTGTTAAGTATTACTATGTTATGGTAAGAATAATGGTAGGAATCTAGCTGTATGAAACAAAGTTATCAGCATATGATATAACAATTTTAATATGTATGTTAACTCAAGTAAATTAAACTATGTAACTTGTGTCTCACCAATATCAATTACTGTTGAGGTAGTTCCCAATTTGCTAAAAGCTTATTTTCCTTTGTTTGTGACATGGATCTCTGAACTCACTTTTCCTCAAAAGCAATGTTATGCCTAGTATACAGGCCTGCAGTCCTAACAGCAAAGATAATTTAAACATATAATATACTCAACATTCAGGATGCAGTAATTGCAGGTAGATAAGGGTTTGTGTGAAAAAGATCCTGGCTGCTCTAAACTGCAAGTTTAGTGAGTCAACAATCTGATTACATCCAGAATAGTTATGATCGTGCCTCATTGAAGAGGATCATGTGTACTGAATGTGAAAAAGTGATAGTTCATGTTCTCCTAGTCAAACAGTTATATAGAGAGTATTGTGTTCAGTACTAGGCACCATCATTTAGGAAGATTAGTGACAAACTGGGGGTGTCCAGAGGAAACACCAGTCACAAGCATTTAATTAAACTTTTGCCAGCACTGTGCAAAGAGCTAGGGATGATGGGAAGTCAGCTGAGAGCATTTAAGTACTGCTTCTGTGCCAGGAACGGGGTATGCAAAGAAAGGCAAAATAAGCCCCTGCTCTCAAGGAGTTCGATCTTATGGAGGCAATATGTATTAGGACAATATACAGAATATATTTGAGATAATCAACAGAGAAAAGGCATTCATATTAATGAGGATCAGGAAAGGCTTCTTGTAGAAGGTGAAATTTTGGTTGGATTTAGAGAGAGACCAGGAGGCACAGATGGGGGGAGATCATTCAAAGACATGGGGTACAGCCAGTAAAAATGCTGTAAGTCAGGAGATGGAATGTCTTGTGTCAACAAAGAACATCAAGGAGGTCAGTGTCACTGGATTGTATGTATGAGATGAAGAGAATGATAAATCAAGGATGACTCAAAACTTACAGGTTTGAGTGGGAGGACAGTGGTGCCTGTGTCAGCAATAGGGAAGTTGGAAAGATGGAAGAGTTTTGGGGGAAGCTTTATTTTGGACATGTTGAATTCAAGATATCCAAGAGTCAACTGGTGATTTGGTATTGGACCTCTACCACTACAGTGGTACAGGAGAGGGAGATATGAGTTGGATTAGCAGATCTGGGAATTATTTACATAGAGATGATAAGTGATCCATGGGAGTTGCTAAGATCACCAGGGAATATAGTGTCGAGTAAAAAGAGAAGAGGACCTAGGACAAAGCACACCTATCACTAGTGGGTGTGACTTAAACACCCAAGAGACTGAGAAGTAGTGATTGGATAGAGAGAAGAACTAGGAAGAGAAGTGTCAGGAAAGCCTAGAAAGTAGAGGGTGTTCAACTGTGTTGAATGTTGTAGATAGTCAAGGAGAATTAGGATTGAGAAAAGGCAATTAGATTTGGCAATTCAGATCATTGGTAACTAGAGAAGTCAGTTGAGTTGATTGATGAAGTCTGAAGCCAGATTTCAGAAGGTTCAGAAGAAAATGAGATGAAAGAGAAGATAATTGTAGTTGGCTTTCCCAAAGGGTCTAACTGAGGAAAGGGAAGGAGTGGTATAGGATGATAATAGGCTTGTTTGGATCAAGTGAGAGTTTTTTAAGGATGGGGGAGACATGAGCATGATTATAGGCAGCAAGGAAGGAACAAGTACCTAGGGAGAAATTGGCAATAAGAAAGAATGGGGTCTCTAAGTCCAATAGTTTTCCTCTTGTAGTCACAATTTTATGAGTTTCCTGTTCATCATTGGCCAATATGAGTTTCCTGTCATCATTGGCCAATATAGGTAGTCATTGAGACTGGCAGTAGGTAAGATGAAGGTACTCTCCTGCTCTTTGTTAGTATCAAAATGATTTCTTGGACTTAAACATGTCATCAACATGAGTGGATAGGTTCCCCTTTTTAACTGGAAATCATCACATTCTCTACATACATTTTTATACTATCTTTAATAAAAATATTCGGACCATTAAAAGAAACAATGGGGATGTTAGTGGGTACAATCTGCAGGAGAAGTCCTGGTGGGGATGGATCAGAGGTACATCAGAGGGGTTTGCTTTATCAAGGAGATAGGCCACTTCAATGGACCAGAGTTAAGGAATGGAAGAAGAGATATGTCAGGGAGGGAGAAGAGAGATCTCTTGTTCTTTCCCTTTAAAGGGCATGAGGATTAAGTGACTTGCCAAGGGTCATACAGCTAGTAAGTGTCAAGTGTCTGAGGCCGGATTTGAACTCGGTCTTCCTGAATCCAGGGCTGGTGCTTTATCCACTGTGCCACCTAGCTGCTGCCCCCCCCACCCCCACCCCATGCCTGGACTATTGCAATAACCTACCGGTTGTTCTGCCCTGCCTCAAGTTTCTCTCAGTTCGTCTTCCACTCAGCTGTCAAATTTTCTTCACAAAGTGAAGGTCTGACCATATCATCCCTTTATTGAGTAAACTCCAATGGTCCCCTGTTGCCTACAATATCAAATAGAAAATGTTCTGGGGGGGCAGCTAAGTGGTGCAGTGGATAAAGCACCAGTCCTGGATTCAGGAGGACCTGAGTTCAAATCCAACCTCAGACACTTGATACTTACTAGGTGTGTGACCCTGGGCAAGTCACTTAACCCTCATTGCCCTGCCCCCCCCCAAAAAAAAGAAAAAGAAAATGTTCTGTTTGGCTTCCATGCCCTTCATAACCTTCCCCTACCTTCTCAGTCTTCCTGTACCTTACTCCCCACCATGTACTCTGGGATCCAGGGACACTGGTCCCTTTGCTTTTCCTTTCATATGACACTATTTCTCAGCTTCATGCATTTTCACTGTCAGTCCCTCCTTATCTCCACCTTTTGGCCTCCCTGCCTTCTTTTCAAGTCTCAGATAGCATCCCATCTTCTGCAAGAAACCTTCCCTTGGCTTCCTTAATCTTAGTGCCTTCCTTTGGAGATTATTCCCAATTCATACTGTATATATCTTGTTTGTATATAGTTATTTGCATGTTGTCTCCCCCATTAGACTGTGGACTCCTTGATAATAGGGACAGTTTTGTTGATGGTGGTGGTGGTGGGTTTGGGTTTTTTATTTGTATCTACAGTACCTGGTACATAGTAGGCACTTGATAAACTTATTGTGTGGTTGGGGGGGGTGGGCAGAGAATGTGCCAAAAAGAGACATTGCAGTTACTGTGTGGATGAGAGCCAGTCACTTAGAATGGAGAGGTCAGTGTGGGCTGGATGTAATAAGTAAAATAAGATTTAAACTTAGCCTTGAAGGCTTTAAGGTAAGGGAGGGAAAGGGAATTCCATTTGGAGGGAACAGTATCATTGGAATCACATAGGCAAGGCTAAGTATGGAGTAATATGAGGGCCACTTGATTGAAGCAGAAGCTATACATTAGGGAGCAGAAATAAAGTTGGGTATGTAGACTGGGGACCAAATTCTGGAGGATCTCAAAAGCTGGCTTGTTTAAATTATGTATGGTGTGAAGTTAGGGAACCATTGAAAATTTTTGAGCAGGGAAGCTCTGAAATGGGCCTAACTTAGGCCAGTCCCTTAGTAGTTTATATTCAGTGATGGACTGAAGCTAAACACTCATAGATTATTGAACAGTTAATAAAAGCAGATTTACTTGGCTCACAGCAAGAGAAGGATATTCAACAGATATACATGAAAGATACCTCAACTTCATTCAGCTGAGTCTCTTACCTGAATTGATTTTCTACCTGTCAAGCACCAAAGAGTAGCTGTTTTATGGTTAGATGACCTGGAAGTGCTGCCAGCACAGTGAGCCTTTAGTTCTGTGAGCCAATCAAAGTGTGAGGATGGCTTCAAAACCTTTAAGGGTTTTGGGGTGGGGGTGGGGGCAGGGCAATAAGGGTTAAATGACTTGCCCAGGGTCACACAGCTAGTAGTAAGTGTCAAGTGTCTGAGGCCATATTTGAACTCAGGTTCCCCCTGATTCTAAGGGCTGGTGCTTTATCCACTGTGCCACTTAGCTGGGTCCTGCTGGTTAGTTTCTTTCTTTCTTTCTTTTTTTAAACAATAGTTTATTTAGGTGCTAGGGAAAGGAAACCAAGAGAGAAGTCCTTGGCCTTCTCATGGGGAGAAGGCATGGCACAGAGGCATGGCTCTCTGAGATACCTTTCTCTTGCTGGTTAGTTTCTACAAAGAGTCCCACTTGCTGCTGACATACTACTAATTACATAAAACATTTCAGAATTTCCAGTCATTAGAAAAAAATTGACCTAGCAATCCACATAAAAACTAAGTGTATGAAAAATTCATGATAACAAACTAACAGATGACTAACTGTATGGGCATTGAGTAAAACCATCAGTGTGTGTGTGTGTGTGTATTATCTCTTCTCCCATTAATAAAAGGCAAAGGATGTGGGCTTGCAGTCAAGAATAACTGAGCCATGGGGCAGCTAGGTGGCGCAGTGGATAGAGCACTGACCCTGGAGTCAGGAGGACCTGAGTTCAAATTTGACCTCAGACACTTAACACTTACTAGCTGTGTGACTCTGGGCAAGTCACTTAACCCCAGTTGCCTCAAAAAAAAATTACTTAGCCAGCAAAACTGAGTATAATACTAACAAGGGGGGGAAATAGATATTTAATTAAATAGAGAACTTCCAAGCATTCCTGATGAAAAGATCAGAGCTACAGAAAAACTTTGAAGTATAAACACAGGAATGAAGAGAAACATAGAAAACAAAATGACTAAATGTGATTCAAGGACTGATGATGAAACATGCTACCCACTCCCTGATAGTGAAGCAAAGGACACAGAATGAGATAAATATTTATAGGACATGGCCAATGGGGAAATTTGCTTTTATAGATTATACCTGTGTAGAATGGATTTTGTTTTTCTTGTGTTCTCACTGGAGAGTAGTGGTATTGGCACGGGAGAGTGAGAAGGCTGATTAAAACAAAATATACTTTTTAAAAAAGAAAGAAAGAAAACTTGCAGCCTGATTGACATAATGACCAACCACAATTCCTGGGGACTCATTAAACCTGCTGCCCATATCCTGACACAGAGGTCATGGACTCAGAGAACAGACTGAGATATCCTTGTTTAGACACAGCTAATGAAAAAAATTTGTTTTGTCTAACTATACATGTTTGTAAGAAGAGTGTTGTTGGGGGCAGCTAGGTGTCGCAGTGAATAAAGCACCGGCCCTGGATTCATTCAGGAGGACCTGAGTTCAAATATGACCTCAGACACTTGATACTTACTAGCTGTGTGACCCTGGGCAAGTCATGTAACCCTCATTGCCCTGCCCTCCCCCCCCCAAAAGTGTTGTTTTTCTTGCTTTCTCAAGGAGTGGGGTAGAGGAGAGATGTGGGAGGGTGAAAAGGCCAATCTCTGTTTGAAAATAAACTTTGAGAAAGAAGGAAAAGAAAGAAAGGGAGGGAATGAAAGAAAGGAAGGAGAAAGAGAAAGAGACAGACAGTTCTGACCATGTTTACCTCCTGCTCAAGAAGCTTTAGCTATCCTGTTGCTTCTAGGATAATGCCAAATTTTTATGCTTGGCATAAAACTTTGCAGTGTGACTTCAACTGATCTTTTTGACTGATCTCACATTACTCCCACTCACACTGTTTCAGCCCAACAGGCTACTTAATGTTCCTGGTCTACAGTGTTCCATCTTCTCTCTACCTTTGTACAGCCTATCTGGGCCATCAAGATCTGAAGTTAATTCAACAGACATGTATTAAGCATATGCTGTTTGCTGGGAATTGACAAAACAAAATGAAACGTTCCCTGCCTTTAGCTCCCTTAAAAGTTTGTATGCCACCTTCTATACAAGGGCATTCCTGATCTGGCTTCCCCACTTGTTTAGTCTTTTTTTCCCACTCTGAAGTTATTTTGTAGTTAGCTATATGTGTGTTGTCCCTCCCATGTGCCTAGAATAATTTTCAGTTATGTTTGACTCTCTGTGATCCCATTTGGGCTTTTCTTGGTAGAGATACTAGAGTGCTTTTCCATTTCCTTCTCCAGTCTCTTTTACAGATGAGGAAACTAAGCCAAATAGGTGAAGTGACTTCCCCAGGGTCACATAGCTAGTAAGTGTCTGAGGCTGGATTTGAACTCAAGGTCCTCTGGATTCCAAGCCTGGCACTCTATCCACTGTACCACCTAGCTGCCTAGACTATATATAGTAAGAGTTTAATAAATGCTTGTTTCCTATTTGCCAGTTCTTACATCCATTCCTTGTTCTCCTTTCCTGACTACCATCCTGATCCAGGCTCCATTAATTAAAAGAAATTTTTAGTTGGTTCTCATTGCTCCTTCCATATCATTCTGTAGACATGAAGACTTCAACAAAACATAGTTTTTATATATATACAAAAGCATTAGCTTGCAGTCTTGGTAACCACAAATTGGAAACTAAGGAGAAGGTGTCCTACTGGGGAATGGCTTTATTAATTGTGGTATATGTATATAATGAAATATGATTGTACCACTGAAAATTATGAAATAGACAATTTCAGAAAAAAACTATGAACTGATGCAGAACAAAGTGGCCAGGACCAAGAGAACAATTTATCCAATGATAACATTAAGGAGAAAACCAACTAAAACAACTTCAAAAGACTAGAACTCTGATTAACACAAAGCTAAACCACAAATCCAGAAGAATGTAGATGATATCCACCACTCCCTGTCAGAGAGGGGATCTTAAAATGCAGGAAAAGACATATTTTCAAACACAGCAAATTTAGGAAATTGTTTTGCCAGACCATGTAAACATAGAGGTATTTAAAAAAAAAATACAAGGTTAGAGGGAGGTGTGGGATAGGCAAGTTAACTTTTTAAAAATACTTGTTTTTAATCAAAAAGAAAGGTACAGATTGATGTTATCATATACTTGAAAAGTAAGCTGTATATGAGACCTGGATCCTCTTTTTGTGTTCTATAGTGTGTATGTAAATGCTTAATCTATTTGGTGTTTAAATTCAGCACAAAAGGGGCAGCTAGGTAGCACAGTGGATAAAGCACTGGCCCTGGATTCAGGAGGACCTGAGTTCAAATCTGGCCTCAGACACTTGACACTTACTAGCTGTGTGACCCTGGCCAAGTCCCTTAACCCTCCTTGCCCCGCAAAAACCAAAGAAACAAAAACAAACAAATGAATAAACAAATAGATAAATGAGTGAATGAATTCACCACAAATTTTTTTTAAATATTGAAAAGATAGGCCAGAGTCAGACTGATCTTTTAATGCCAAATAGAAGACTTTATATTTGATCTTAAAGGCAGTAGGAAGGCAATAAAGCATCTTGAGCAGGATATCAATTAGCAACTATGTAGGGAATGGACTGGAAGGCGGGGCCCGTTTAAGAAGTGGCTGTAATAGCCTGAGTGAGGGGCCATTAGGGCTTGAACTAGGGTGGTGGTCATGTAATTAAGATAAGGGAAAAGATGTGAGAGATGTGGAAAGAATACCCAAGGTTTGGCAGCTGATTGGATGTGAATATCGAGGATGAGGGAAGTATTAAAGAGAAGGCTCAGGTAGTGAGGACTGGGTGGCTGGAAGGATGGTGGTGCCATCAATAGAAATAAGGAAGTGGGAGGTACTTGGGGGGGGGAGGGATTAAAAAATATTTTGAATTTAATATTACTACAGGACAATTGGATCTTTTTAAAATATTTTGTTGGTATTCCCCTCCCCCAAAAAACCTCTGTATAAATAGCTTTATGTTTAGGCTATGACACACTCTGAACACTATAATATCACTGTGGAATGATACAACATTCTTGTACCTTTAAAAATGATTATAAATAGCTAACATTGGCCCATGTGCTTTCATCCTGCTCATTTCCCTTTCCCTCTTCCCTCTCCATCTCTTCCCTCTCCCCTCCCCCATTCTCTCAAAATCTAGTAGCAGGTTCAAATTTTAACACCTGAAGAAGAGTTTCTGTGGCCTGGGAAGCCACTAGGAAATAATTACAACATATCAAAAAGTATAGAGAAAGGAAAAGGGAAAAAGAGTTACCCTCCCATAAAGGATCATCTATGTGCCCTTGGAACACTCTGGAATCTCAGGAAGGCTATAACCTAATGCCTGTGGTGCCAGATTGGTTGATATGTGAGGGCATAACTAAAAAAGATTAGGATTGGAAAGCAAAGGCTGTGAGAGATGATAGCATTTTAAATTATTTTAAATCAATTTTATTTTATTTTCAGTTCTGAATTTCTCCCTCCCACCTTACCTTCCCTGCTCATAGAGAAGGCAAAATAAAATTAAAATCTCATTATATATACATATGCATATATGTATATGTATAGTTGAACAAAATGCATTTCTGCATTAGCTATGTGAAAGAAGAAAGAAAGGGAGGGAGAGGGGAGGGAAGGAAAGGAAAGGAAGGAAGGAAAGGTGAAAGAAAGGAAGAGGAGGGAGGAAGGAGAGGAAAAGGAAGGGAGAAGGGAAGGAAAGAGAGTATAGTATCTAAATCTATATATTATGAATCAAATGGATAAGGTGAATTCAGACTTGTTTACCAAACTATCAGGAAGAGAGGGCACCCTTTATACCTAAATGAGAGGAGTTTCAGACAAATATATACATGAGGTAATAACCTTTTATAAATTTATACTCCTAAGAGATGATTTAATAAATATGAATGGATTCAAAAAAGGTTTGGACAATCTTACAAATGACGACCACAAATGGCTTAGAAAGCCTTTCAGGTTAATGTCAGAGAGGACAACTTTGCCCTCCATGGCATATCTCATCAGTTTCTGTTGGCCAGAGATTACTTGAGCAGTTGGAGCATGCATCTGACTTTGCATGTCAATTCCTATGTTCCTCTCCAAGTGGAAAGGTCTAGTAGGCATTTAGAAATGCAGTACTAGAGTTAAAAATAGATAGTAAGTAATAGAATCAGGATTGAAGCCCAGGTCATCTGAGTCCATCTAAGGCCAAAGCTCTTTCTCCTGCTGCTTACTGACTTCTTGCGAAGGTAACAGTCCTTCTGGTACACTATGACATCTAATATTTTAGTGTTGCATTCATTGTAATTATTTGAAAACTGGTCGTTTGTGTATCATTTCAGAGCCCCCTAAATTGGCTTCATAGTTACTCTATAGAATTTGGCCTAAATAGCCACATAAAAGAAATGAAGTGGATGAAGAATGCCTATTATCCAGACTATGATGTCCAGTTAAATGAACAATCAATCTATAGAGCTTATCCATCATTGTGTTTATATACATGTATGTAATTTAATACGTATTATTAAATGTGTGTGTGTGTGTGTGTGTGTGTGTGTGTGTGTGTGTGTGTGTGTAAAATCTTTAGGAAATCGGGGGCGGCTAGGTGGCGCAGTGGATAAAGCACTGGCCCTGGATTCAGGAGTTCCTGAGTTCAAATCCGGCCTCAGACACTTGACACTTACTAGCTGTGTGACCTTGGGCAAGTCACTTAACCCCCACTGCCCCGCAAAACAAAACAAAACAAAAAAAATCTTTAGGAAATAGAAAATTAGCTAAGCTCAGAATTGAACAGGAGGAAGAGAACAGGCTGGGTTGCTCAGAATGGGCTGGATTACCTTTGCGAAACAGCAAAGTTCCTTTAATGGCTCCAAGCTTTTCCGTAAAAACAAAGGCCAATCTTTTAATACCTATGTTTTTCTCATGGTGGTGTGTGACTGTGAGTCACGGAAGAGCTGAACTTGAAAATTGTCTAAAAGGCAAAGAAGAGGTTCATGATGGGTGTGAGCAGGGCAAAGCATGTTACATACTAGGGATTATGCAGGATGTAAAGGATATATGGTCTGAAACTGAGGGGTAACAATATTAGTATTCTTGGTTTTTTGGGGGGGTTTTTTGCAGGGCAATGAGGGTTAAGTAACTTGCCCAGGGTCACACAGCTAGTAAGTGCCAAGTATCTGAGGCCCAATTTGAACTCACGTCCTCCTGATTCCAGGGCCAGTGCTTTTTCCACTGCACCACCTAGCTGCCCCCGTATTCTTGTTAAGAGAAAGCAAAGAGGCCCCCTCCCCAACCAGCATCCTAGAACTTTGGTGAATTCCCTCTAACAAACACAAGATAGGAATATGGACTGAAGAGGCACAAATGAAAGGCAGTCTGCATCACTGAAGGGAATACCCCACATTGATGACATCATGGGTGCACAGAAATTTTTAAATCAACTATGCTAAATGAAACATTTAAGCAGAATGCCTCACCATTGAACTTCCAATACCGGGCAAATGGGAGTTTAAGAAGAACACTCTGACTTATCAGAAATACTAATTAGCCAGGTTCTGTCTCCTGCCCCCATAACATACTAAACATTAAGCAATGCCCCAATGAAATAGGGCAATTTACATGTAAGTTTCTTTTCTGGAAAAAAAATTTACAGAAGTATCATGATATACATTTATTAAGTGTATTCACATGTCTTGCACCAGTGGGCTCCTATATCAGGCAAATGAAAGTGTCCTTGAACAGGGTTGCTGTCTACAAAGAAAAGAGACTTGACAACCAACAAGGAAAACCCAGAAACAACATATCACCATAAATGTGAAAACCACAAATATCGTGACTAGAGCTGGTTGTTGATGGATCAAAATATTTCAAACTTTTAAACAAGGCTCTCCCCTTTGAACGCTTCAGACACTTGGCACTTACTAGCTGTGTGACCCTGGGCAAGTCACTTAACCCTCATTTGCTTGGACAGGGAAATGAGTTTCTGTTTACATTCTGGGTCATTTTCACTGGCTGTTCCCTATGTCTGGAACTCTCTTCCTCCTTGTCTCTGGCCTTCAAGCTTCCTTCAAGTCTCAGCTAACATAGGACCTTCTGCAAAAAGCTTTTCCCATTGTCCTTAATCATAATGCCTTTACTTTGAGATTAACTCCATTTTCTCCTATATATATCTTGTTTGTACATTTTTGTTGCTCTGTCATGTCTGATTCTTTGTACTGTTTGAGTACCATTTGAGATTTTCTTGAAGTGGTTTTCCATTTCCTTCTCCAATTCATTTGACAGATGAGGAAACTGAGACAAACAGGGTTAAGTGACTTGTCCAGGGTCATACAACTAGCAAGTGAGTGAGGCCAAATTTGAACTCAGGAAGATGAGTCTCCCTTGGCTCCAAGCTGGGCCAAGCTGGGCACTCTATACACTTTGACACCTGGCTACTCATGTTTTTACATAGCTCTTTGCATGTTCTCTCCCCCTTTAGTTCTTGGAAGCAGGGACTATTTTTTTTTTTTTTGCCTTTCTTTGTATTATCACTGCTTAGCATATAGTAGGTGTTTAATAAATGCTAGTTAACTCACCACCATTTCCAAATATATCCCTTTCCTCTCTCCTACAAAATGAGTCATTCCTTGTAACAATGGTCTTGGGTGGGGGGTGTCAGGAAAGGCAGTTCAGTAAAAGCAACATAACAATGGCTGACAGTAAGTGCAATATTCCACAACCATAGTCCCACACTTCTGCCCATTGTAATCTAATGGAATTTAGTTTCTTTTGTTGTTCTTTCTTTTTTACATTGGAGTCATTGTGAATACTTTTTTTCTTGGTTCTACATACTTCATTCTGCATCAGTTCATACGTCTTCCCATTCAGGAGGTTGTTGTTCATAACTGGATGATAGTATTGGCAATGACAACTCAGAGTTCATTTCCTTAATCTAACTCTCAGTTTCACGGAAACAATTTTTGTTTGGGGGGTGGGGGAGAAAAATGATTTGGGGGCTTGTAACACATAGGGAAACTTCAATGATTCTCTTTTCTTTCTGCTCTTCACAGGAATGATCTTAGAGATCTTTCAGTCTAGTTTTCTTATTTTAGAAATGAGGAAATTGAAGCTGAGAGAAGTTGTTGAATTGCCCAAAGTAGCAAGAAGAAGAGCAAGGATTGCAACCCAAGTCCTCCGACTTCAAATACTCCTTCCACTATACCAAGTTTCTTGTAAGTGTAGGAGACCCTTTGGAATATGCAGGGTCAGTTTGAAGATTTGAATATTCTCTGCCATCTTTACTAATAACCAAGACAGAGCTCTTGCTAAAATGGGGACAGAAGATAGGGACGTGGCAGCCTGCTACCAAACAATGTCCACAGCAGTTGTTTTACACCTTGGGTAACTTATTTGGGGAGCCGCCACCTGGGAAAGGAAAGAAAGATGAAAAGTCACCATCTCCTCCTCCACACTCCCCACCCCCTAAATAAAACTTTTCCTATGTATTTAATGAATTGGCAATTAATTTGGGCAATCAACACTTTGAAAGATTAAGCCTATCTGCCAATGACAACTCAGTTCATTTCCTTAATCCAACCCACAGCTTCACTGAAACAATTTTTGTTTAGGGGGTGGAGGAGAGAGAAGTTATTTTGGGGCTTATAACACATAGGAAAAGATTCTCTCCCCCCACCACCCCTCGCATTAGATTACTGCTGCTTGAGTTGAGAGTTAAATATAGTTTGGAAGACTTACTAATAGTCTATCCTAGTTTGGCCCAATTACCTCAGAGCAAACTCATCTATTATCCTCCAAGGCTTCTGTCTGTCTTTATGGTCCCTGCCCTTCCTCCTTTGGGGGGGGGGGGAGAAGAAAAAAAGAAAGGAGGAAAAAAATTCACTAGTTAGAGTTGACTACATTAAAAAAAATTAAACATAAAAATAACATGGACATTTCCATATAAATAGTAGAACAGAAAAAGGATTATATATGAGAGTGTAGATCTCTTATATATAGCTTGCATTTTTGTTAATTTATAATAAATTCAACATGCAACTTTCAAAATTGTCCTAATTGTCTGTGATTTTTCTTTTGTTCTTTTATTCTTTCTTTCTTTTTTTTTGCAGGCAATGGGGGTTAAGTGACTTGCCCAGGGTCATACAGCTAGTAAGTGTTAAGTATCTGAGTCTGGATTTGAACTCATGTCCTCCTGAATCCAGGGCTGGTGCTTTATCCACTGCCCCACCTAGCCCTTGTCTTTAATTCTTTATGAGTTTTCCTTCTATTCTCTTCTGTGCATTTAAAAATATATGTACTTTGGGGCAAATAGGTAGCACAGTGGATAAAACACTGGCCCTGGATTCAGGAGAACCTGAATTCAAATCTAGCCTCAAACACTTGACACTTAGTAGCTGTGTGACCCTGGGCAAATCACTTCTCTCATTGCCCTGCCCCCCCCCAAATGTTCTTCAATGATTCTCTTTTCTTTCTGCTCTTCACATGTACCTCTCCCCATTACATATGCTATGAGGGTTTTTTAAATTGATATTTTTGGGGGAGTAGGGGAAGTGGATGGGAGAGAAAATAATTACTTGCTAATTGGAAAAAATAATAAAATGAAATGGAGGAAAATAAAAATATGCTTAAACAATACTCTTTCATTTCATTTCTTTTTTTATATATTTTACCCTTGACTCCCCATATCCCTTTTGAAAAAAAAAACACAAAACCTTCACAAGAAATATGTGTAGCAGGGCAGCTAGATGGCGCAGTGGATAGAGCACAGGCCCTGGATTCAGGAGTACCTGAGTTCAAATCTGGCCTCAGACACTTAACACTTACTATCTGTGTGACCCTGGGCAAGTCACTTAACCCCAATTGCCTCACCAAAAAAAAAAAAAAAAAAAAAAGAACGTAAAGAAATATGTGTAGCCAAGCAAAACAAATGACCACATTGACCATTTTCAAAAATGTATGTCTTATTCTCCATTTTGAGTCCATCACATCTCTCTCAGGAGGTAAGTAGCATGCTTCATTATCAGTATTCTGGAGTCGTAGATTTGTCATTGTATTGATTAGCATTCTTAAGTCTTTCAAAGTTGCTTTTTATTAGAACATTGTCATATACATTTTCTCCTGGTCCTGCTTAGTTCATTTTGCATTAGTTCATACAAGTCTTCTTAGATTGCTCTGAAACCATCCCTTCTTGTTATTTCTTATAGCATAATAATATTCCATTATATTGATATATCATAATTTTTGGAGCCATTTTTCAATTGATAGACATCCCCTTAGTTTTCAGTCTTGTACACACAAGAACTTTTCCTCCTTCTTTGATCTCTTTGGAGTATAGAACTACTAGTGGTGCTACTGGGTCAAATGGTATTCAAGATTTAATGACTTTTTGGTCATGGTTACAGATTTCTTTCCTGAATGGCTACACCAGTGCACAGCTTCCTCAACAATACATTAATGTTCCTGTTTTCCCACAGCCCCTCCAACAATTGTCACTTTACTCTTGTCACCTTTTATAGTTTATCTTAGTATATGGTGTGAGTCGTTGGTCTTCATCTTATTTCTGTCAGACTGCTTTCTAGTTTTACTAGCAGTTTTTGTCCAACACTGTGGCCTTATCCCAGGAGCTAGGGTCTTTGTGTTTATCAGATACTATTCAACTGTGTTTATTTGTTTCTGTATGTGGTAATTTAATCTGTTCCATTGGACAATTTCTGATTTCAATCAGTACCAAATTGTTTTGATCATCAGTGTTTTGAAGTTTGAGATATGACAGTGTTAGACCTTCTTTCCTATTTCCCCAAATTATTTTGCTTGAGATTATTGACCTTATGTTCCTTCAGATGAATTTTATTATTAATTTTTCTTATTTTATCAAATAATCTCTTGGTAGTTTAATTGTTATGGCACTGAATAAGTATGTTAACTTAAGTAATGTTATCATTTTCTTATCTTGGAATGTCTATACATGAACAATTAATATTTCTCCAATTATTTAGGTCTGTTCTTATTTCTGTAAAGAGTTTCATGTAGCTGGATTAAAATATTTCTGGATCTCAGTAAATAGACTCCAAAGTATAGTTGTTTTTTGATGGAATTTCTCTTGTTATCTCTTCCTGCTGAGTTTCGTTGGTAATTAACTGGAATTTTTATGAATTATATAAATTTGCTTTTCATCCTATTATTTTCCTGAATTTATTAATTGCTTTGAACAATTTATAGTTCACACTTTGAGATTTTCTAAGTAAATCATCATATCATCTGCAAAAATGATAATTTTGGTTTTGCTTTTGTGAAGCTTAAAAAAAATCTAACTGTGATGTCTAAAATCTAATGTATGGTCACCTTAAATTAGAAACTCATAGCACCAGTCTTT
Organism: Dromiciops gliroides; assembly: GCF_019393635.1. NCBI lineage: Eukaryota > Metazoa > Chordata > Mammalia > Microbiotheria > Microbiotheriidae > Dromiciops > Dromiciops gliroides. Next base: position 236,041,041 of record NC_057861.1, read on the forward strand.
GGGCATTAAGTAGCTTTGGCTCCCATATCGGACTGCACAGCCACATTGTGGCCTGTGGCTCTTCAAGGCACTGATCCGTGGTTGTCCTCGACTGGTGGAAGCCTACTACTACTACTACTACTATTAGGGGTTAGTAAAGAGAACACATGGAGAAAGAAAAGAGATCTGTCTACTCTGCCTACTCTGCCTGCCAAGCTCCTCAGTCTACTAGAGCAGAAGCTCTCTGCTGGACCAGAAGAGGGAGGTCCCCACAAGCTAATTGGCTGGTCCATTGATTGACATGACTTACAGGTAGTCTATGAATAGACATAACTTTCAGATGCCAGGCATGCTTTCTCCTCAGGGTGGAGCTACCCTGGTTCTCACAATGTCTTTCTCAGCAGGGTGGTGGTGCTCTGATTCTCATACTTTTCTTGTGCTTATTCTCTTGATTTCTTTTTCTTGTCTTATTTCTGTAGCTAATGTTTCTAACTCTGTTAAATATTAGTGGTGATAATGGGCATCCTTGCTTTATCCCTAATGTTACTGGAAAATCCTCTAGCTTGTCTCCATTGCATATAATGCTGGCTTTGTTTTGGATGGATATTATTTACCAGATTAAGCAAAGATTCATTTATTCCTGTACTTTTTAGTATTTTAACAGACATGTATTTGTTTTGTTTTGGTTTTTGGTTTTTTTTGCGGGGCAGTGGGGGTTAAGTGACTTGCCCAGGGTCACACAGCTAGTAAGTGTCAAGTGTCTGAGTCTGGATTTGAACTCAGGTCCTCCTGAATCCAGGACCGGTGCTTTATCCACTGTGCCACCTAGCCGCCCCTTAACAGATATGTATTGAACATTGTCAAAAACCTTTTTAGCACCAATAGATATAATCATGTAGTTTTAATATTCATGTTATTAATATGGTTTATTGTCTTCTTTATATTGAACTAACCCTCCATTGTTGGTATAAATCTGTCCTGAACATACTGTTTAGTATTTATGATATGCTGTTGTAGCCTGTTTGCTAATATCTACTTACTATTTTATATTAATGTTCTCTATGATTATTGTTCTATAGTTTTCTTATTCTACTCAATCTGTGGTAAAGGTAACAAGACCATATCTGTATCATAGAAAGAAATTAAGAGTGTTTCACTTCCTATTTTGCAAACAGTAATTTTTGCAATATTGAGATTAATTATTTGAATATTTGGTAGATTTCACTTGTAAATCCACTATTTATGGTTGGCTCATTTTAAAAAGGTTGATCTATTTTAAAATGTAGTATTTGTATTAATTTGTATTATGAATATTAATTTCATCTATGAATTTTGTTGGCATATAATTGTGCAAAATGGTTTCTGATCTTTAAAAAAATCTTCAGTTGTTAATTCTTTGTCATTTTTGACACAAATAATTTGACAGTTTTCCTTTCAAAACAAATCAGACACACTACTTATCTAGTTTATTAGTATTATTAGAGGGAAAAAGTAGCTCCTATTTTTATTTATGAATTCAATAGGTTGGCTTTTTTGTCCATTAATTTTTGTTACTTTCTTCAATTTTCACAATTTCAGCTTTAGTGTTTTGTTGGCATCTTTTGATCTGTTGCTTTTCTAGTTTTTTTTTTTATTGCATGCCTAGTTCATTTTTCATTTCATTGATCAGCATTCTTAAGATTTTCAAAATTGTTTTTACAATGTTGTTATAATATCATTTGTTTTCTGGGTTCTGCTCACTTCAGTCTACATCAGTGCAAAGTGATATTCAATTGATGTCCATTCCCTCAGCCCTTTCCTCCTTTGTATAGATTTCTCCCCATCCCCTGGTTATGTTTTAACCCTATTCCTCTTTTCTTCCTTAGTTTATCCTCTTTCTCCCTCCCTTTCTTTTTGCCTTTTAAGATCATCAAACCCTAACAAAAATCCCTCTGAGGTCCTCCATTTTAAAAACTTCTCTATGACCCTTGCTAACATCACATGTTTGGATCATCCTCCTGCCTTCTTATGTTTCTCTTTACTCTTGTCATTGTATTTCAAAGTTTATACGATGCTCTAGTCTTTTTGATTGGGAATTCTTGAAAGTCCTCTCTTCCATTAAATCCCCTGTAGAATTATAATCAGTTTTTCTGGGTAAGTTATTCTTGATTGTAAATCTATATCATTTGCCTTCTGGAATATCATATTCCATGATCTGTTTCTCTATAATAATAGCTGTAAAATTTTTAGTGATCCTTATTATGGTTCCTGGGTACTTAAATCCTATCTTTCTACCTGCTTGTGACATTTTTTCTTTGGTCTAGGAAGCTCTTAATATTGGCTATATTGTTCCTAGGATTTTTAACTTTTAATGTTTCTTTCCTTCTTCTTCTTCTTCTTTTTTTTTTTTGGTGGGGCAATGAGGGTTAAGTGACTTGTCCAGGGTCACACAGCTAGTAAGTGTCAAGTGTCTGAGCCCGGATTTGTACTCAGGTCCTCCTGACTCCAGGGCTGGTGCTCTATCCACTGCACCATCTAGCTACCCTACCACTCTTTCTTTCATCTTCAGTCTCTCCCTATGTACTGGCTCTTTCCCTGCTGCCTACAAATACATCCATTTCTCTCCCATTAACCCCCTCCCCTCCAAAAACCCCCAACAACCTCACTTGATTCAACTATTCATGCCAACTGTCATCCTTTATTTCTCCTCCCTTTCTCAGCTAACCTGCTTGAGAAAGCCATCTACAAGTGTTGTCTCCACTTCCATTCATTTCACTCTTTTCTTTTTTTTTTTTTTTTGCAGGCCAGTGGGAGTTAAGTGACTTGCCCAGGGTCACACAGCTAGTAAGTGTCAAGTGTCTAAGCCAGATTTGAAATCAGGTCCTCCTGAATCCAGGGCTGGTGCTTTATCCACTGTGCCACCTAGCTGCCCCCCCACTCTTTTCTAAACCCTGCAATCTAGCTTCTGACCTTACCATTCAACTGACACTTCTGGTTACAAAGTGACCAATGATCTCCTAATGCCCAAAATTAATGCCCTTTTCTAAATCCTCATCATTCTTGACTTCTCTATAGCCTTTGACACTGCTGATTACTTCCTTCTGAATATTTTCTTACCACTAGATTTTCATGATACTACTTTCTTCTGGTTCTTCTGTCTTTTCCTTCTCAGTCTTCTTTGCTTCTAATCAAGGTCATCATTGCCTCTTCCTACTCCCAACCCCACCCCTCAGCTCTGTCCTTGACCCTCTTCTCTCCTCCGTCTATATTATGATGTTTGATAATCCCATCCACTCCCTTTGGTTCAATTATCCCTCCCTATGAAAATGATTTCCAGAAGTATATATCCATAGGCATCCCTCAGGAATACCTCCTCTTTAAAAGGCATATAAACTGGGACTTCACCACCATTAGGGGTCTTTGGTTTGAGAGAAATGTCCAATGACCATCCTTTTATTAATAACCTGCTGGCATTATTAAAAAGATGATTAAATTGCCCTCTCCCCCCAAAGGAAATATATATATCTCCTTAATCTTTAATGAATAGCAGTCCTACACCACTGCTATTTGTATATCTCACAGTGGATGTCCCATAAGTATTTCAAACTCAACATGTCCAAAACAGAATTTATTATTCCCCCCCCCCCGGCCAAATCTTCCCCTATTCCCAATCTCCCTATTCCTGCCATGGGTACTACTATCCTCCTAGTCACCCAGGTTCACAAACTTCCTCTCACAACCTGATATATCTAATCCATTGCCAAATCTGGTTGTTTTTACCTTCACAACACTTCTCTTAGGCACCCCCTTTCTTCCCCCCAGCAGGATTTCATAGGTGATAAGATGCCTGGGCACATGCTTTGCATTAGCCTACCCCTATCTCCTCTGTGTCAATGCCTTCCAGCAGCTGTGCCCTGTCTCTGCTCAGAGGTTTTACAGAATTATCACAGTCTTTTTTGTGCAATTCTGAACTGGTATAACTATTTCTCTTTGGTTTTCTTTATCATTGACCTCCTAGTGCATTTTTAGAACTTTCCTGGGGTGTTTATGGAGGATCTACTGTCCTCTAGGTCCCAAGAGTCACCATCTTCCCACAATTCTCCTTTATTCTCATATTTTTTCTTTTAAAATTTTGAGTTTCAAATTCCCTCCTTCCCTCCTATGCCCTCCCCAACCCAATGGGAAGACAAACAATACTATATCAGTTATACATGTGAAATCATGCAAAATATATTTCCATATCGCAAAAAATAAAGTGAGAAAATTATACTTCAATTTATACTCATAGTTCATCAGTTTTCTCTCTGAAGGTGGATAGCATTTTTCATCATGAGTCCTTTGGAACTGTCTTGGATCATTGTATTGATCAGTAACCAAGTAACATTACTGTAAAACTGCAAGTTGAAAAATTTGGAATTCTCTACCTTTTGAAACACTCCTCCAGGTTTCCAATAAAGGGCATTTTCTTTTGAAAGGGGCCTTTTGTGAATGTTCTTTGGGAGCAAGGATTATGAAAAAGAGCAGAAGCACCTCCCTCCCAATTCCTAGGAATCTTGGGAGCTATCAGCTCCATTTTCCAATGAGGTTCTCTCTCCCCACCCTCCCCCACTTCCCCCACGCCTCACCTCCCCACCCAAATCTCATTGGCTAGAGTGTGCTCTGCTTTCTTACAAACTCCCTTTTTTGGATTCTACATACCCTGAAAAATCTTGCTTCTGGGTTTGGAAGAAATAATAGCTTTTCTTTCTCTGTGTATTTTAACAGTGAATGAATGAATGAATGAATGAATGAACGAACAAACAAGTGAAGGGATCGATTGATTGGTTGATTAATTATTTGATGAATATGGTATTTATTTATTTATTTATTTTGGTGAGGCAATTGGGGTTAAGTGACTTGCCCAGGGTCACACAGCTAGTAAGTAAGTGTTAAGTGTCTGAGGCTGGATTTGAACTCAGGTACTCCTGACTCCAGGGCCGGTGCTCTATCCACTGTGCCACGTAGCTGCCCCTGAATATGGTATTTATTAAGTGCTTACTGTACTCTAGGCACTGTTCTTCTTCAATTATAAACCCTTAGAAATCATTTAAAAATTATTTTTTAAAAGAGCATGATTTGTTTTCCCCCTCAAATTTTAGTTTAATTTTTAACATACTCTACTAAATAAGGGTATTAAGTGATTTTATTGCTATTAGAAATGAGAGGATTGAAATATGTCATCAACATGAATTGATAAGTATCTGAAAATGTGATTTGGTTATGAGTGAACAGAATGTATATTTTAAGAAACCTATTTCACTTTTCCACTCCGGCTTTTATAGTTGCAGGATGACAGGAAAAATGAACAGCATATCTGACCTTTATTTGGTTGTAGCAACCTGCCTTTCCCACAAGGGGACAGTAAAACACTCCTCTTGTGAAATTTCCCCTGTTCAGATTTTGCTGCCACTCACCACATATAACCTGGGACCAAGGAGAATTATTGCAACATGGTGTGTAGAGCTGACCTTCATTTGTCCCCTTCACTGTGCAAGTTCATCTAAAATTAGCTTATTTACTGACTTCACCGGGCACCTGCACACTCTCCTTTGGCTCCCGTGTAATGGTGAACCATGATTGGTGCCAAGTTCCAAATATGTGTTTGCTTTTAGTTTAAAAATATGTATATGTGTCTATAATATGAACACCTCTGAAATAGAAAATACAGTTATACATCTTTTAAAGATACAAAGCCTATAAACTATAGGTTACAATTCACTAAGGATTTGTACATAGGTGAGGAGCAGCTAAGTCAATTTCAGCCTTTCTGAATAGGATACTAACATCCACAATGTATTTTAGGGAGTGCCTATAAATTAGGGAATGGCTAAACCAATTATAGCATATGAATTTATTTTTTATTTTATTTTATTTTTTTTGGTGGGCAATGAGGGTTAAGTGACTTGCCCTGGGTCACACAGCTAGTAAGTGTCAAGAGTTGGAGGCCATATTTGAACTCAGGTCCTCCTGAATCCAGGGCCAGTACTTTATCCACTGCACCACCTAGCTGCCCCCAATGGCATATGAATTTAATGGGATACTGTTGTACTATTAAAAAATGACAAAAGGGAAAGTTTTGAAGAAACCTGATAAGACCAGTACTGAACTGATAGAGAGTGGAGTGAAAAGAATCAGGAGAACGGTTTATACAGTAACTGCAACAGCATAAAAACCAACAACTTGGAAAGCCATGATTCCATGGGACCTATGATAATGAACACAACTCACTCACCTGACAAAGAAGCGAAGTACTCGGGGCAGAAGGAAGGTTTTTGTTTTGTTTTGTTTTTTTGTGGGGCAATTGGGGTTAAGTGACTTGCCCAGGGTCACACAGCTATTAATTGTTAAGTGTCTGAGGCCGGATTTGAACTCAGGTCCTTCTGAATCCAGGGCTGGTGCTCTATCCACTGTGCCACCTAGCTGCCCCACATATGTGTTTCTTTTTTTTTTTTTTTTTTAAACAGGGCAATGAGGGTTAAGTGACTTGCCCAGGGTCACACAGCTAGTGTCAAGTGTCTGAGGGTGGATTTGAACTCAGGTACTCCTAAATCCAAGGCCAGTGCTTTATCCACTGAGCCACCTAGCTGCCCACACATATGTGTTTTTAAAATAGTTAATGAATGGATTTATTTTGCCTGACTATTGATATTTGTCATAAGGGTTTTGGTTTTCTTTTGTTTTTCCCAATGTTGAATTAGAGAAAAAAAATTATTTCTGTTCCTTAAAAAATATTAAAAAACAAAACAAAACATTTTATCTACAACAGATAATGTAGGGACCTACTTTAATTTCTGCCGCCTCTGTTGAAAAAATATCATAGATGACTGGTCTAAAGGTATACATCATGAGACTCCAAATAAATGAATTTCTGGGAAATATAGCTAGTCTAGGTGGCACAGTGGAGAGAATGCCAGGCTGGAGTCAAGAAGTCTCATCTTCCTGAGTTTAAATCCAGCCTCAGGCACTCACCAGCTGTGTGACCTGTTTGCTTCAGTTTCCTCATCCGTCAAATAAGCTGGAGAAAGAAATGGCAAACCACTCCAGTTTCCTTACCAAGAAAACCCCAAATGGGATCATGAAGAGTTGGATCTGACTGAAAAATGACTGAATAAAAACAGTAGTCAGTCTAGGAAGGAGCAGTGATAGGATTTCTTTAGCTTCCCACAAGTAAGTCATAAAATTTCCAAATACCTTATTCTAGTGGTACCCATACAACTTGAGTGAAATGTGTCAGACTGGTATTTGACATTTTTTCATTGAAGAAAATAAATGCTCCAATCTCTTGGAATCTTGAGCTTATTTCAAAGCATGGTTCTGGTACAAGTGTCTGTAGGAGCCTGATTTCTGTACCCCACCACCCCCAGCCTTTTTTTTTTTTTAATGTGACACAATTGGGGTTAAGTGATTTGCTCAGGGCCACATAGCTAGTAAGTGTCAAGTGTCTGAGGCCGGATTTGAACTCAGGTCCTCCTTACTCCAGGGCCAGTGCTCTATCCACTGCGACACCTAGCTGACCCCTCCATCCTTCTCTTTTGCTCTGGGAAAGGACTATATTATTATGGAAATACTTTGAGTTTACTGATCTGTATATCTGGTTTCCCCATTTACCCTGAGGTCAGACTTTCAACTCCCAGCCTACAGCAACACTGCCTGAGGCAGGATAATTGAAGGCTGTGGCCAGTTGGATGCAAGTTCCTTTCTGACCAGTAGGTAGCCCTAGTGCCCAGCAGTGCCTGGTACAGAGCAGGTACTTATTGTTCACTTGTTGAACATCAAGGGAATGGGATAACCAGGGTCCCGGGTTGACTTCAGAGAGCTACCTCCAGGGGTGTGCACTGGCTGATGGTTAATAATTGTTCTGTGTAAGGTTTTACACCTCAGAAATGGACAGACAATAGGAATCCAGATCGGAATCATTGTTTTGTTGATTGTCAAGACTTGACATGATATTATGATGTTCATAATGTAGATTAAACTTAAAAGTGTGATTTGTGTACTTTTTTTTTTTTGGAAAGATGGTTGTTCAACGTTTAAAAGCCCATCCCTGCCTGTGCTACAATCTGGAATGTGTCTACCTTGCCTTCATTAGTGGGTATTCTCCCAACCACTGGTATTTTGCCCAGACCTATCCCCTAGTGGCTGTCATAGTCCCACTCCATCATTCACTCCCTGTTCTGGTGAAACTGAAGCCCAGATTGCCAAAGAAATTCCCATTTCCAACCCTAGCTGTTCACTTCTTCATTCCCATCTCCCTCCAGATCTTCCTGCTCCTTTCCATTGTGCCCTCCGGAAGTTTGGCTCCATAATTAACAAACTTCCTTTCACTTTCATCCTCTTTCTGTCTTACTTTTTTTTTTTTTCAGGGCAATGAGGGTTAAGTGACTTGCCCAGGGTCACACAGCTAGTAAGTGTCAAGTGTCTGAGGCCGGATTTGAACTCAGGTACCTCTGAATCCAAGGTCGGTACTTTATCCACTGCACCACCTAGCTGCCCCCTGTCTTACTTTTTTCAACTTGTTGTTTATGGATTAGTCATGTCAAACTCTTTGTGATCCCATTTGGGGTTTTCTTGCCAAAGATACTGAAGTGGTTTGCCATTTCCTTCTCCAGCTCATTTCATATTTGTGGAAACTGAGGCAAACAGGTTTCAATGACTTGTCCAGGGTCACACAGCTAGTAAGTGTCAGAGGCCAAATTTGAACTCAGTTCCTCATGACTTCAGGGCTGACATTCTATCTACTGCTCTACCTTAGCCACCCTGCTTTCAACTTCTGGCACTCACTAAAGACTGGCTCTACTCAGAATACACTAAGCCCTTGGCAATCATTGCCAGTTTGCTTCTGTCCTATCTTACAACCTCCCCAACTCCTGGCTCCCCATTGTCACTTCAGACCTTCTCTGTTCCTGCATCATTCAGCAGCATAACCCTCCATTGAGGTTTATGTTATCTAAATTTATCATCCAATCCAGAACTTGGCGGCTACTAACTGCTGACCCCCCAGAACATTTTTCTCCTTTCTTAATGAGTTCATAGTCTTCCTTTCTACCCTCAATCCTGCCTTATAAAGGATATAAACACATACACATTGATGTTCCCCTTTATACTACAATTTCTAAGTTCTCCAATCTACTCAACTCTCTTGACCTATTTATTTCTACCTTAGCTATATGCAAGGATGATCATACTGAAGATCTTGCCATCACTAACAAGTCTTCCTAGTTCATGTTTTGAGAATGCTGAAATTCCTTTATCTGATGATGTTTCTCTGTCCCTGTGCCTTACTATTGAAATTTTTTCTTCATTTTCACTATGGCTTCTTATCTTTTCATCCCTCAATACTTTCCCAAGGTATTGCCTTGATTCTGACTACACTTACCTTCCTTCCCAATCTTGAGCCCTTGGTGAAACAATTTAATTCTGCACTGTTCTCTTTTCTCAAATATTTTGTCTTTCTTCCTAATGCCACCAGTACACTGACAGTAGAAGTGACAGAAGCTACTGAAGTTTATTGATTAGGGGACTGAAATGGTCAGATCTATGCTTTAGGAAAATCACTTTGTCAGCTAAGTAGACAATGTCCTGGAGTAGGGAGAGACCAGTGGCAGACAGACCAACCAACAGGATATTGCAATAGTTTAGGCATGAGGAGATAAGGGTCTGAAAAGGTGGCAGCAGTATCAGAGAAGGGGACATGTTCCAGATATGTTACAAAGGTAAAATTGGAAACAGGTTGGATAAGGAAGGTGAGATGGAGTTCAAAGATGATACCTAGGTTGTAAGCCTGAGTGTCTGAGAAGATAATGATACCTTAAACTGTAATAGAGAAATTTCGATGTAGGGAGAATTTAGAGGGAAACCATAATGAGTTTGGTGTTAGACATGTTGAGTTTGAGATGTCTACAGGGCATCCAATTCAAAATGCTGTTTCCCAGCAGTCCCATTTACATAGATCTGCTTTTAGGACTCAGAAGTTTATTGCTATAAGACCCATTTTGAAACTATGGTACAGAGGGAGGGAGGGAGGGAAGGAGAGAGGGAGAGACAGAGAGAGAGAGGGAGAGACAGAGAGAGAGAGAGAGAGAGAGAGAGAGAGAGAGAGAGAGAAACGTATTTGGACAAAAATTTTATAGCAGCTCTTTTTGTGGTGGGTAAGAATTGGAAATCGAGGAGATACCCATCAATTGGGGAATGGCTGAACAAATTGTGGTATATGATTGTAATGGAATATTATTGTGCCATAAGAAATAATGAGGATGATTTCAGAAAAACTTGGAAAGACTTACATGAACTGATACAAAGTGAAGTGAGCAAAATCAGAAGAACATTGTACAGAGTAACAGCAATATTGTAAGATGAAGAACTGTGAATGGCCTAGCTATTCTCAGTAATACAATGATCCAAGAAAATCCCAAAGGACTCATGATGAAAAATGTTATCTCCAAAAAAAGAACTGATGTACTCTGACTATAGACTGAAGCATACAATTTTTTCCGCTTTCTTTCTTTTCCTTCTTTCTTTCCTTCCTTCCTTCTTTCTTTATTCTTGCACAAAATGACCAATATGGAAATGTTTTTAGGTGATTGTACATGTATAACCTATATCAAATTTGCTCACCATCTCAGAGAGGGAAGAGAGAAGAGAAGGAAGGACTGAATTTGGAACTCAAAACTTTAAAAAAACCAAATGTCAAAAATTGTTTTTACATGTAATTGGGGAGAAAAAAAAATAAAATATTACTTTAAAAAAAGAGACTATGGGATCATTGTATAATAACCCAGAAGTATAGAGATTACACATGAGGATCTGATTTGAGGCGTTAGAAGCTAGTGGAGAAGCCACTCGAGAAGACTAGAAGTTGATTAGACAAGCTGATGAAAGAAACTGCTTACAGAAGGCAAAACACAGAGGCTAATGGAACTGAGAAGCTGATAGGAAGTGAGCCTAGCAAATCCCAGCTAGAGGCAGGTTGGCTCTGTGATTGATGCAGGTTGCTGATCTGACTAGAATATTTGGAGCAAATTGGTGGAAGCAATATCTTATACTGCATGAAGATCTGAGGAACTTGCTCTCTAGTGCCACCTACAGCTTGTGAGAGGGAAAACTCCTCAAAAGTTCTTGCCTTCTGTGGCCTGAGAAGGGGAAAAATCCCTCAAAGCCTATATAGTGCAAGACCTGAATAGCTCTGCAGATCCGGAGGTTAAAGAAAACTGCTTTTCATTGAAAAATTATCATGCTGTCTTAGCACCTAGCCAAAAAAGCTGACCTGGAAAGCTCTGAAGATTTCAGACTTCAGGATCCTGCAGTTTCTGAGCTTAAGGTGATCAGGCCACAGGCATGGGAGGCTGTTTTCAGGGCAAGGATGACTCAGATAGCTGAGGGAAGTTCTAGGATGAGACAATAGGAAAGTCATGATTTTAATGTCTCGGGAAAATCAGAAACAGAGCTATGAGAGGAATGAAAGGGTGGTTTTGATTATTACTATTTTTGCCTTTTATTTCATGAATTTATGTTATGATTATTCTTGTTTTTACCTTCCAGCTGGGGAAATGTCATATTTAAGAGTTAACATAGCCACTGTGACAGTTTTGTATAAAAGAAAAGCACATTTATGAGGGCTCAAGAGCTACAGTTGTGGGTATGTATATATATTTTCCCTAAACCAGGGTTACCCCTAACATCCTGCATGTTAAGTTATAGCATCCAGGTGTCCCACTGTCACCCCTGGAAAACCCCCCTCAAAAGTTCACCTTACCTTCTATGGCCCAAGAGGGGTGGTTATGTATATGAGTTGGTTGAAGTAAAATAGACAGTCTAAGGAGTGAGAAAGGAAATGGAGTGCCCTTGATGCTCCATGATAGATCTTTATAGAATTTCTCTACTTCACCCTCAGCAGTAGGATGTTGGTACATAAACTTTATGTTGATTTTGTTTTTTGCCTGCTATCCCAGGTGCTATAAGGCAATATAGTTGACATTTATGTAGCACTTGAAGTTTGCAAAGAACTTTACAAATATCTCATTTTTATCCTAACAACTTAGGGGGAAGTTACATGTTATTTATTATAATCATTTTAGAGATGAGGAACTGAGCCAGGCAGAAGTTAAATGACTTGCCCAGGGTCACACAGCTAGAAAGTATCTAAGGTTGGATTTGAACTGAGGTCTTTCCTGCCTCCAGTGCTCTATCCACTGTGTCACCTAGATGCCCACAGGAGAAGCAAGAAAACATGTTACTTGTTCCCTTAGACTCAGAATGAGACCAAGACAGCCAGATCTTTGAGTCTCCCAGATGTCTTTGCACTGAACTGCAATTTCTTGATTTTTTCTGATTTCATTTGTGGTAAAGATATTGATAAGGCTATGGTAGTAGAAAATGCTGAATTCTCTGTGAGGATGTGTGAGAAAACTGATTTGATTCTCCACAATGCTCTTCCTGTTATTCTAGGCTGTCATCCCTTTTGGGGAAACTGAAGTGGTGACTTGTTTGTTGTTATTGTTGTTTTTTGGTTTTGCTTTGTTTTTCCTGGACCTGTGATTTCACTGGTGTAGGGAACTCCTGGCAAAGGGACCGTTCCTCCCAGTGAAGATTCTATTCATTATATCCCCTTGCCCCATTAGGGGAAATTAACATTCTACATTGGAAAAGTTATTAGTTTATCTTAAGAATAAGGTGAAAAGCACATTTTAAATATTTCTTATCCCTCTAAAACTGACCCTTATGTTTTCTTAGATATTTGATTTGGGTCTTCTTAGTAAGGGGAAGTCCTTCATTAGCTAAAGTCTGCAAATATTTGTATGACAAGTATTTTGTATCATGCATCCTTTTGTCAGTCTAGTGAAGCCTATTTCTTTCTCAACAGAATGTTTTTAGAATGTACTTAAAATAAAATAAAATTCATAGAATTACAAAGGAAATATCTAGGTCTCTATTGTTTCAAATAATGAAATAGTAGCATTACTGGAATCAGCACTGTGAATTTCCATTAAACTAGAGTAGTATAATTTCATATATAGCTAATTTGAATATGTGACTCCTTTAGGGAATTCATTATTCACACCGATCAGGACTTGCCTGTATATTTAAAAACAGTTATCAAAATATTTGAAAAAGCGAGAACCTCCACTTTCAATGAAATACTAAGGTTTTGTCATACAGCATACAGACACCCCCTCCTGAGAATCTGGTGCCAAAATTCACTATCACCAATGGAAAATCCCAATTAGAGATAATCTGATTAGGGAAATCTAGAAAAAAAAATTTCAAATATCAGCTAGGGCAGACTTACTCTAAGAAAGAGAATGGAAGAATTTTTTTCTTTCATGTCATTTGTGGATTGGCTAAGCAAGTTGGGAGTAAAGAAGAAAAATTATTAAGCAACTCCACATTCCCTTGTTTTTTGTTTTTCTTTCCCTGAACGTTTTAATTAGCTCTGGTAGTAAGGTCCTATTTTCTAGTCTTCAAAAAGAACTTGTCAATGTTTATATATGGCAAAATATGCACACACACACATACATACATACATACATATATATATATATATGTTATTATCTCATGTCTTCCCAGAGTGCTTTCTGATTTTCAGAAACAGGAAAATAATCTTATTTTCCATGTAACTTAAGTACCACGGTAACCTATTAGTACCATGCTGTGCCACTACATCTTGTATCTGCTGGGCCCCACACTTAAAATATTATTTTAAAAAAATATTCAGAAGGCTGCCAGTGCCAAGAAGGTGCTGCCTTGATACTTTCTGATGATGATGAAAAGTCAGCTCAGTGCGTGTACAGAGTTTAGGAAATATAACACTGAAGCACGTAACAACACATGCCAGATCTAATACAGCAGCCAAATCATATCAGCCCCTATCTTTCTGGATGATCCTTCCCCAAAACACAGGCCTGGCACTGTGCCCTGAATACAGGCCAACTGGGATATAATCAGACCAGGGAAATCCAGATATACTCCCCCATAAATCTCAGCTATAGCCAACTCTTGATTATGCTGATGGAGGTGTGGGGGTGCCCTGCAGGACAAATGAAACCTAGATAAGGTCTGAACTTTATTTTAGCCAATTGCCTTTACCTCTACTCCCTTTGAACCACTTAGCAGAGGTGCTAACAAGTAGCAGACTATTTGACTAGAATCCTTCAATTTCACCTGGCCCCTCTTCCTGGATAAGGAGCATCCTAAAGGTGGGCACCCAAAACTAGAAAAAAGAAGCTGAAAATCAGCCCTTGGATTGTTAAGAGTTGAGGACACTAACATAGGTCAATCTCAATTGCCTGGAGAGTCAACTTGTGGAGAAAATATAGACCAAGTCAGCTTCTGAGATGAACTTTTATATAGATATTCAAATCAACAACTGTGGGCTTCAGGTGGCCTCTCTGGGTCCTAGACTTAGAGTTACTGCTTGTATCTTAGGGTGGGTCGTGTGGATTCAATTCAATCAATGATATTTCCTTAGCTACAATAATTTTCTTTCCTAAGAAATAGTTAGCAAAAGCATTTGGATTTGCGAAAGTTCCCCCAAATTATTTCATGTTTCAATGCCTTTGTGAGAAAGGCATTTTAAATGCTTGTTTTTACATATGAAGAAACTGAGGCACAAAGAAAGAAAATTTGTTTTAGGATCAAATGGCAAGTCTATTCTATTTGAGTTTCTTAATTTTGCTTTCCCACAAAGATGTCCTTTCTAAAAAATCCTGCTCATTGAATATCAGGCCTCATTTGTGGTTTTATTGATGAAAGAGAGGCAGTGTGGTATAGAAAGTACTGGATTTGGAATCGGGAAAGTCTCTTCAGAATGTGCCTCATAAACTAACTGTGTAAACATGGGTGAGTCACTTGAACTTTCTAAGCATGTTTCCTTATCTGTAAAATGGGGATGATAATACTTTTAAAACCTTCCCCCTTCCCCAGGATTGTTATGAGCCTCAAAAATGATTTTGTATGTATGAGATTTTCTCAACCTCAGCACCCTATAAGAATTCCAGCTAATGTTTGTATAATTGTAAGGAAAGCACTTTGTACAAGTACTACAAAAATATGACCTATTATTAATTTAGATATATATTTTCAATTAATTAATCTTTTTTTTTGCAGGGCAATGAGGGTTAAGTGACTTGCCCAGGTCACACAGCTAGTAAGTATCAAGAATCTGAGGTCGAATTTGAACTCAGGTACTCCTGAATCCAGGGCCGGTGCTTTATCCACTGTGCTACCTAGCTGCCTCCTATTCATATATTTAAAAAAAAAATTATTATACTTGCCTGGATCCAGGCAATTATGCAGATTCAGAAATTCCTTCACCTCTAAAGATAAGTGTCTGCTGATAAGAACCCAAACCTAGACCTGCAAGAGGAGAAAAGGGTCATTGGATATTCATTCAAACCTATGTGGCTACCATAGGGATGTCCTGGAAATTTATTTCATTGTTCCCAAATGATGTATATAGATGGCAGACTCTAGCAGTGCCAGCTTCCCTTGGGGTGGCATTTGGGGTAGGTAAGGATGAGCACTGCATGCCCTCATCCCATGTCAGTTTCTTTCCATGTCTGATAGAAGGCAGGAATTATTTAGGAAGCATCTACTGCTGAGTTCTATCAATGATGCCTTAACCTTGCATGATCAATTTTACACATTCCTATAACTGGGCCTATTTGGGGGCAAACCACAATAGTGGAAGGAATGCATTATGCAGAGTCAAGAAGATCTGTGTTTGAAACCCATCTCTGCTACTTTGTGTGTGAGAGGCAGTTGGGGTTAAGTGACTTGCCCAGGATCACACAGCTAGTGTTAAGTGTCTGAGGCCGGATTTGAACTCAGGTACTCTTGAATCCAGGGCCGGTGCTTTATCCACTGCGCCATCTAGCTGCCCCTCTGCTACTTTTCTATTGTAACTCCTGGCTGCCTCGCCAGTTTGTAAGGGGGGTTTTAAAAGAGTCCCCAGGTTTGTTAAGCCCTGTAGGGGCCACCAATCTGTAAGGACCTGCCCCCTCCCCACCTGCTTCTCCCAGACTGATAAGAAATGAGATTTAAAAAGCCTCCTTTCAGTAAAAGAAAAAAAATCAGGGTTTATTGATGTGCAACAAACTTAGAGATAAGGACAAAGAAAAGTAGGACATTCGACCTGTAAACTTACCCACCGACTCTCTCTCTATCCCCTGGCGTCTGCCTTTCACTTTCTCTCCTGCCTTGGTGAACGCTCCTCCCTCTCTCTGTTTTCTTCTCTACTTCTCCTCCCCTCTCCTCGGTCACTCTCCTCCCTCGGTCACTCACTCCCCTCTGCTCTACGTCTCCCCCCTGCTCTACCCCCAGTCAGGAATAAAAAACCCTTCTCTAACAGGAAACTCGGGCTGATCGCCCCCCCCCCCAGCTAATTCGTTGGCAACCCTAGGGGAGGTGCCCAAGGCCGCCCAGGGCCTGGAGTTTTCGTGCAGGGTGCACCCAGGGCTTGGGGTTTTCCTGCAGGGTGTGCCCGAGGCGGAGGGAGCTTGGCGGGGCACACTGGAGGCTTGAGGGACGCACCTGAGGCTTTCTAATTTTAGCCAAAGATGGGGTCCCGAATCGCAATTAATTCTTACACTATCTGTATGACTTTGGCAAGACCCTGGGCAAAGCAGAGAAATCAGAGCCTGTCAGTGCTCTAGGCAACTTTTTTTTTTTTTTTGAGGCAATCGGGTTAATTGCCCAGGGTCACACCGCTGTGAAGTGCCTGAGGGGCTAGGTTTGAACTCTGGTCCTCCGGACTCCGAGGTTGGTTCTCTATCCACCTAGCTGCACCTTAGGCAACTTTTTAATAGTCTAAATGGCCTGTATTGATAGAGAATTTCCTTCCCTGGGAGTTCTTAAACCAATAAAATCACAGGTCCATCCCTATTCCACTATCCCAAATCTCAACCCTAGCCTCAGAATTTCTCAATAAAGATAGAATAGCTTTAATAGGTTTTCTCCCCACAGTGTATTTCCTTTTTAGGATGAATCAAGATTAGAATCAAACAAGAGCAATTGTAACATAGACCTAGCCAAAGGAAGTCGGAAGAAGCCTTTCACTATTTACTTCTCCCTTCTTCCCTTTTTCTTTCTCTCATTTTCCCTCTCTTCTTCCCTTCCTCCTTCCTTCCCTCTTTTTAAAAATTGTTTTTTTCTTTCTGGAAGAGAGAGTCTGTGAGTCGAGAGAGACTCTGACAGGTACAGTATAACTTATCAGTATTTAAAGTAAATAGCTGAGGTGAGTCTTAGTTCAGATATGTCAGAGATGTCAGAAGCCAGCACTGAAATCTGCAAGACATTACATACTTAAAATCCCGTGGAGGATTGGCAGAAAGTCTCAATGGGAATTCCAATACACAAAAGAATCTAGAGTGTCTCCATGCTCAGGCCTGGCCCTTGATAATATTGAGGGTTTGTGCTTTTGAAGGATTACTAAATTCATTTTGTTTTTGTTTAGTCAGTCTTGAAATTGGACCACAGTACTTCTGGGACAATGTATCTTTTTGTAGGGAGAACCAGAGGGTCACTGGTGAGGTGGGCCCCTACACATCTAACCTCAGTATTAGGAATTGACAAGTGTGGTGAACTTAATTACCCATGAAAATAGAAATAAAGTTTTTGAATTATTTTAGCAATTCATTTCAACTCCTAAACTCTTTTTTTGTTTTTGTTTTGTTTTGTTTTGTTTTGTTTTGTTTTGTTTGTGTGTGTGTTTACCAATTGGCGTAAAATTTATGCAGTCATTTTTCTTAGATTTCATAATCTGTCGTCAGACAATTCACTACATAATCATTTCTATACCATAAACAAACTTTTTAGCCCCACCCCTTTAGGTTGTGAATGCATGTTTGTATTGGGAGAAGGAATTTTAGATCCTCCACAAATTAAGGTCTTACAATATCTCTGGTCTCAGGGTAGAATTTACAAAGCTCCTATTTACATATACTCTTTGTTTGTTTGTTTTTTAAATTTTTTTGTGGGGCGATGAGGGTTAAGTGACTTGCCCAGGGTCACACAGCTAGGAAGTTTCAAGTGTCTGAAGCTGGATTTGAACTCAGGTCCTCCTGAATCCAAGGCCAGTGCTTTATCCACTGTGCCACCTAGCTGCCCCCCATTTATATATATATATATATATATATATATATATGTATGTATATATATATATATATATATATATATATACACACTCTTGTCAGTACCTTCTTTCATAGATCCCTTAATAGTTTATGATCTTTATAGGGTCAACAATTCAGAGGGTCTGGTAAAGTCTCAAAAAGATTCTCAATGACAGTGAGACTTCCCAGCATATTAAGATGAAGTTACCTTTGACAAGCTAGAGTTTAGCTATTTTGAACACTTAACACAGCCTTTAACCAGAAGGACACTGCCTTTCAGACAAAAGTTTCTAATGGACATTAGCTTATAAAATCATAATATTATCAACTCTGAAATTCTTAACCATAAGTAATGAGTCACAAAATGAACCAATCTGCATTTGCCCCCTCGCTTGTTCCCTCGTTTTCTGGTGGTGCCAATGAATGATGGAATATTCCACGTGTAGTAATACCTACACAAGAGTATATAAAAGGAAGAGTGTGGATTGGCTTTGGATAATCCACAAGCCAGACAACCAGTCTAGTTGTTCATTTTACATGGACAATAAAGCATATGGATTCTTGGATACAACCCAATAAGGATAGAGTAAGAGAAAGTAAACTCCCAGGCAGTATGTGGTACAGTGGCTATAGTGCTAGACTAGGAATCAGAAGGCCTAGATTTGAGATGTGGACCTTTCACTTAGTAGCCATGGGACCATGGGCAAGTCACTTAACCACCTCACACCTTTGTTTTCTCTTCCATAAAATGGGAATAACTATGGTATATGAATGTAATAGAATACTATTGTGCTATAAGAAATGATGAAAGGAATGGTTTCAGAGAAACTTGAAAAGACTTGTATGAAGTGAATTGAGCAGAACCAGGAGAGAAATTTAAAAAGAGTATAAAGGAAAAAAACACAACCAGACTTTGGAAGATTTAAACTAGTCATTGCAGTGACCAGCCATGGGTTCCAGAGTACAGATGATGAAATATGGTAGCTGTGTCCTGACTGGTAGGTGATCCACTTAAGGTGCAGAATGAGGCATACATTATTTGGACATGGCCAAGGCAGGAATTTATTTTCCTTGATTATTTACAAGTACTCTCTTCTCTCTCTCTTTTTTGTTGTTGGGGGGAAGAGGAAAGAGGGGAAATGAGGAGAGAAGGGATAAGGATATTATTGCTAACAAACAAACAAACAAGAAGCCAAAGAGTAATCGAAACATTTTTTTGAAGGAATCCTAGACAAGCAGAGGATCTTTGAAAGTTACATTCATTTTTATTATTTTTGTTGTTCAGTTGTGTCTAATGCTCCGTGACCCCATTTTGGGATTCAAACCTCGGCCTTTCTGAGTCCATGGTTCATTTTTGTACCCTCTATGGTATCTTAAACACAGTAAAGAACTTGGAAAAGCAGGAGAAAAGGTCATCAAGGAAATGTAGGATAGGGTAAGGATAAATAATGGCAGGTGGCCGGGCATGGTACTTCACAGGAAAAAGCAAGGAAGACCTCTGGCATCTTGGGTGTGCCCTTGGCGGTGAGTTTATGGGCAGGCACAGAGAGCAGTTATATGGGATGGCTTTCTCTCTGCACAGTAAGGACTCCTAAATCAATGTGACAACAGTTCCCTTTGAATATTGAGTGTATTTGCCTAACTTAGTGTTGCAAAGACTAAAGGGGAACCCATCAGTACCAGTAAGAGCATAAGGAATTGTGGTTGATTATTTTGAACTCTGTTTTTAGGGTGTCTAAACAGAGCTAGATGGTGCTGTGGATAGAGTGCTAGGCCTGTTGTCAGAAAGACCCGAGTTCAAATCTGTCCTCAGCCACTTATTAGCTATGTGACTGTAGGCAAGTCACCTCACCCTGTTTGCCTCAGTTTCCTTATTTGTAAGATGAGCTGGAGAAGGAAATGGCAAACCACTCCAGTATCTCTGCCAAGAAAACTTCAAATGGGGCCACGAAGAGTTGGACATGACTGAAAAATGACTGAACAACAAAAAAGAAAACTCCAAAAGGGGTCACAAAGGGCCAGATATGACTGAAAAATGACTGAACAGCAAAAACAAAATTAGGATGTCTGCTTTTTCTTCTTGAGGTCTATAGCTGTGAGTTGATCTAGAGTTCTGCGTTTCTTATTTGGGGTAAATGCCTGAAATATCTCTTGATGTCCTTGGTACTCATCAGAATGGATCACAAGAATGCTTAAGACTTTGAGAGAGACCCTTGAAAACCACCAGGAAGTTTCTCTTCCTGTTATGTTGGATATATGATGCACAGCAAAGGTCTAAAGGTTGAGCTGCCAACTATTAGAAGCTTGAACCCACTGATGCTCGACTTGCCACCAACTTGCTTTGTACACTGGGCAAGTCATTTAATCCCTTTGGGTATCAAATTCCTCTTTTGCAGAGTTGTGAGTAACAAAAGCTGATGTTATGACAGTAAAATGATGCGGGTTGGGGAGAGGGAAATGGACTGAACATTAATCATGTGCTGTGCCAGGCACTGTGCTAAGGGCTTTATAAATATCTCATTTGACTGGATTTGATAGGTCAACATTTTACAGATATGAAGTGGTGTGGATGTGCGTATTAGATAAGTTGGCACATATGCTGAGTTTGTTCAAAGGACCAATTAAATTCATAAAGCTTGGTTCCTTTGGTGCTTACTTCTCCTCCTGGTGTGGACCCTCATAGCTGAGAAAGGCTGGAACACTCACTAATCTTGAAAACTTCTAAAATTCAAGTTCATGAACACTCTAATAACCAGGTGGTTTTCATAGAATTGTGGAATTTCCCAGCTGTAAAAATCCCCTTCTCATTCCTTTTCTGCTAGAGCTCCAGGTTAGTGACCTTTGGGACGGGGGTGCCAAGCATCTTCTAAATTTGGCTCTAGCTTCATCTCTTAAAAAACAAAAGTGTTGTCTTCTGTACACCCAAAAGACATGATTTCTAAAAAAACCAACCAACCTATATCATGGAACTATGTTTTGCACGATTGCACATGTAGAACCTATATTAAATTGCTTACTGTCTCAGGGAGAGGGGCATGAGGAAGGGAGGGAGAAAATTTGGAACTGAAAACTTAGAAACAATGAATGTTAAAATTGTCTATACATGTAATTGGGAAAAAGCAAAATATTAAGAATATATTTACATTTTATTATTGTTTATGTTTATAATGCTTATATATAAATATTATATGTATATATGAATAATAGTGATTCACTTAATAGGAAATATATTCTTTTGTTCTAAGAGGATCCCTTTTTAAAAAGTCATTTCTGGGGTTGGCTAGGTGGCACAGTGGATAAAGCACCAGCCCTGAATTCAGGAGTATCTGAGTTCAAATCCAGCCTCAGACACTTGACACTTACCAGCTGTGTGACCCTGGGCAAGTCACTTAACCCCCATTGCCCCGCCAAAAAAAAAAAAAAGTCATTTCTGTTTTAGGTTCTTTTTAGGTTATATTTCCTACACCTTTTTAACGGACTCTCTTCCCCTACCCCTCTATATCTAACTGTTGAAATCCTTCCTTCCCTTCAAGGCCCAGGTCACCCATGTCTCCCTCCAAGAAGCCTCCCAGTATTCCCCATGTTGCTTCCTCCTCCAATGCCACATGGAACTTTGAACCTTACCCTTTCACTCAGCCCATTTTAACTTGTTGTGGGTCATGCTTGTTCTCTCTCAGCCTTACTTGATTGTAAGCACCTTGAGGGCAGGGACTGTTTTATTTTGTTTTCCAATCCCTGGACCCTAGCATAATGCTTAATAAATGTCTGTTGATTTTAATTGTCAATAAGAAACTGGGGCTGGAAGGATGTGATCTGTCACCTTTCATTTTTTTTTTTTTCAGGGCAATGAGGGTTAAGTGACTTGCCCAGGGTCACACCGCTAGTAAGTGTCAAGTGTCTGAGGCTGGATTTGAACTCAGGTCCTCCTGAATCCAAGGCTTGTGCTTCATCCACTGCGCCACCTAGCTGCCCCTCACCTTTCATTTTTAATTGTCTCTCCCAATACAGGCTTTTTCTCTGCCATAGCAATAGACTTAGAGAGTCACCTAGGGTGCTGAAAAAGTTCTGTGATTTGCCCAGTGTTACACAGCCTATATGGGTCAGAGGTAGGACTTGGACTGAAGCCAAATCTTCTTGGCTTTGAGTCCAGATGTCCATCCACAATTACGCCATTCGTGATATGTGTGTATGGATATTGAGTTTTGGAAAGAAAGGGAAGAGACAGGGAGCAAGGCTTTTAAGTTCAAATAGGAAATTAATCTTCAAACTTTGCTCCCTGTCTCTTCTTTCTGTCTGTCTGTCTGTCTATCTACCCTTTCTCTTGTTTCTCCTCTCTCTCTTTATATGTATATATTATACATAAATAAATGTAGTATATGTATATGTATATGTATATATGACATGGTAAAAATATGTATTATATATACACGAAGTAGGTGAGTTTTAATCCAAAATAGGAAATTAATCTACAAACTTAACTCCATATCTCTTCTTTCTCTACAAAACTCATGTGTGTGTATGTACACACACATATAAAATAAATGTGTGTGTATTATATACACATAAGTATGTATGCTATATATGTACACACAGATATGACATAGTAAGATTATATATGTGTGTAGATTCATCTTTAGGGACGCATTTAATTTCAAATGGGAAATTAATCTTCAAACTTTGTTCCTTGTGTCTTCCCTTTCTCTCCAGAACTCTACCCATTCTCTGGGTGTAGCTGCTCTGCCCCTTTCCAATGCTGTTTATGAAGATTACTCCATTGTCCTGACCCGGCTACCGCCTCTGGGTGTCACTGTGACCATGAGATTGAGAAGCAGGCACAAGGAATTAGGGCGGGAGTTAGGGGGTGGGGAGGGGAGGAGAGCTCAATGGAAGGAGCCAGTTGCCAGTGGAAGGGAGGCCTGCCCAGGACATTCTAAAGTTATCAAAAAGGAAGTTGGATGAGGCTGGGGGAAATGGGGTGGGGTGGGGGGCAGAGAGGTTGAGAATTATAGCACTAATATTTGAGTTTATCTTCCTGAACTCCATGATCCTCTTTTTTGGATCTTGGTGCCTTACCCTCATTTATGATGCTGCTAGAAAACCAGATCAGCTTTACCCCACAAATCCTCTAAAACCTCCCCTACAGAGTTCTTTGTTTGTGAATGTAAATGCTAAAGGTCATCCTGCCTTGAAAGCCCACCCCCCCCCTCCAAGCCCCTCACCCCCAACTTAACTGCACATACTCTGAAGAAAGTGATCAGAAAAGTGATGGCACAAGAAAATAAAGGGGGAGGGGGAGTACTTGGCCTCCCCCTTTTCCCCCCCTCCCCTACTCTCCTCAATCCTTCATCCCTCCCCCACCCCCACTCCCCCAAACCCCAGCTAAAGCAACTGCACAGGGCTTTGAACTGTTTACAAGATATACATTACCTAACGGGCCTGCACTTTGGGGTTTGGAGAGGCCTCTTTTACACAAGTCGGTTGCTAAGGCCTGAGCTGACTCTGTATATGTTATCAGGAGGATGACAGTTTAAACAGGCCTTATCACTGGGTGTTCAATCAAGGTTTATGAGGGCTGATAAAGATGTCACCTAGTTGTTTCATGTGTTCATTAAAATTCTATTCCCTGGTGGGGTAGAAATGCAAAGTTTCTTTTAAAAAAAAAAGAAATTTTATAAAATGTGTGGTTTTAAAAAAAATTTCTAAAAACTGTTCTTTGGTTAAATCTATGTTCCAGGCCCATAGCAAGGACATGGTTCCCTTGGTGCGTCTTGGTTGTTCCTCTGTAAACAAAACAAAGTGGCTTGCCTAGCCAACCTTTTGGTTTCCTTGACAGAATGCAAGCTTTAATATCATTTCAGTTGACCCAACCTTCATTAACCACCTACTCCATATAAGGCACTCTGTGTACAGCAGATATGAAAGCAGAACAAGGACATGCCTTCCATCAAGCAGCTTATAGTCTATATTCCAGTATAACTGATGTTCTTTGTAATCCTTTGTATTTAATTTTATGTAATTAAGAACATTATTCTAAGAAGGGTCCATAGGCTTTGACAGTGCCAGAGGGTTCCCTGATACCAAAATAATTAAGAACCCCTGATATAGGTGCAGACAGACCCAGAATAAAATAAGTGAAAATAATTCTAGGCCACAAATAGAACAGTCAGGCATGGAGTTTTATTGTCTGTATGACTAAAGAAATGTCGAGTCTATGCCACCGTTTTTGTAGTGTTTTTCAGCATAGGTCAGTGATCTCAAACTCAAATAGAAATAGGGGCCACTGACCTGTATATTAGGATACCTGTGGGCCACATATTGGCTTAGAAAACCTCACATTAACATTATCTATGTTCTATTACATTTTTATTTATTTTGTTAAATATTTCCCAACAACAACATCAGAGAGTCACAGGCAGAGGTGTTTGACACCTGTGGTAGAGAGGAACCTCTCTCCCTCTATAATTCTGGCTTTGGGAAAGAGTAGAACCTCACTTTTATTTAGTGTTTTAAAATTCCCTTCCCTTCATTTGCATTGCCTTGCTTCACTAAGTTGTACTATCCCCATTCTAGATGGTGAGGAAACTGTGACTCAGCATGATTTGCCCAAGAG
Organism: Dromiciops gliroides; assembly: GCF_019393635.1. Classification (NCBI taxonomy): domain Eukaryota; kingdom Metazoa; phylum Chordata; class Mammalia; order Microbiotheria; family Microbiotheriidae; genus Dromiciops; species Dromiciops gliroides. The sequence goes on from NC_057861.1 coordinate 236,065,755, forward strand.
CCCCAGACTCCTGAGTTCAGGTTCAATGCTGATTCTACCATACCACCCAGATTCTAAGAATCTTATAGGGTAACCATGTTAAACTGGGCTTTTAACATAAAATGAATTTATTTTAATACATTTCTTATTTCCAAGTGTCTATAATGTGCAGAGCACCCTAAGGTTCATTGGAGGGGATGCAATGATGCATTAATAAATAAGATAATCTCTATGATGTTCTAGAGGTAAAATGTAGTTGGGAGGTGCAACACAGGGAAATAACCAAAATGTAAAATAGAAAATTATAAGTGCAGGGCAGCTAGGTGGCACAGTGGATAAAGCACTGGCCCCAGATTCAAGAGGACCTGAGTTCAAATCCGGCCTCAGACATTTGATACTTACTAGCTGTGTGACTCCGGGCAAGTCACTTAACCTTCATTGCCCTGCCAAAAAAAAATTATAAATGTGTAAGAAATACAAATAAGTACAAGATGGCTATGTGGTTTAATGGATAGAGTTCTAGGTTGGGAGTCAAGAAGTTCTGAGTTCAAATATGGCCTCAGACATTTACCAAATGTGTGTCACTAGACAAGTCACTTAGTCTCTATTTGCCTCAGTTTCCCCAACCATAAAATAGAGCTGATAATAACAGGATCTACCTCATAGGTTGTGGTGAGGATCAAATGATATATTTGTAAAATTTTTTCACAGTACCTGGCATATAGTAGGGTTTTTTTTTTTGGTAGGTTTTTAATAAAATGCTTGTTTTCCTCCCCTTCCTAATTCCCCACATGGAGCACCAAGGAAGATCACTGGATAATTTCCAATTGGAAGAATCACGGAAGGTTTCTGGAGGAACTGAAATCTGAAGGTGTGGCTCTTATAACTTTATTTGACTTGAATTATATCGATATGCCTCATTTTATCCACATCTACATAAAATGTTTGTTGTGCCAGACTCTTCATGACCTCATTTGGAGTTTTCTTGGCAAAGATCCTGGAGCGGTTTGCCATTTCCTTCTCCAGCTCATTTTACACAGGAGGAAACTGAGGCAAACAGGGTAAAGTGACTTTACCAGGATAACAAAGCCAGTAAGTGTCTGAGACTAGATTTGAATTCAGGTTCAAATCAAATTCAAATTCAAATCAGGTTCAAGCAAAGAAGGTGAACTTTTCTGATTCTAAGCCCAATGCTCTAGCCACTGTGCCACCTAGCTGCCCTTATTTGTACTATATATTCACAACTTCTTTTCCTACTAATCTGACAAAAATGAATTTAGTAAAGGTTAGGTGGTGGAACAACTATGAAGAGAGAGCCTCAAAAATCCACAGAATGATTTAATTCAGTTGTTCATGACCTGATATATGGATTAGAAGGGGGAAAAAAAAAGAAATTACTTAAACATTTTGATGTTACAAAAAAAACCAGTGTAGTCTTGAGTCAGTATAAAGCATTCGAAGGGTTTTTTCTTCATGTCATTAGTTAAAAAAATAAACATCAGTGCACGTGGTAGCATAGAAGGTCCCTAATAAACACTTATTAACTGAATTATGTTTTAAAAGGTATACAATGGGCCAGATCCTGCCTGAAGAGCCTAAGTAAAATCCCATTATAACATGCCATGTGACTTCTTGATTTTCTTCTTATTGCAATTTATTTTTTCATAATGGAAATGTTGATATCATATCTGCAGGATCTGAAGATGAAATAGAAGTAGGCATAATTCTTTTGCAAATTAGTGGGTAAGAAGAGTGCTTTGAACTTAATAGGGAAAAGAACTATTGTTCAAATGTTCCCTATCTCCTAATACCTTCACCCTTCCACCTAGGGAAAAGTGTTTTTAGCAGGAAATTTGTGAATCTAAGTGGTTAAGTGGGCCTTTCTGCGGCAGGTAGTTTGGGTGTTTGACTGGGTGAGATATGAAGAATAATTGCTACTTCTTGGCAGGACAAAAGAACTGTAAAGTGATCAGTCACAGCTTTTTTTCTCTTCCTGTGTGTATTATAAATAATATTATAGTCTTATACTTCCTTTATAAATTATGACTATTGTATGGTCAGGGATCCAAAAAAACCTTTTTGTACAAGATTTCACTTAAACAATTCGACAAGCATTAAATGTTGAGTATATACAAGGCACTTACTATGTTAGGCTCTGGAGATACAAAGACAAAACAAATTAGTTCCTTCCTAGAAGGACTTTCTGTTCTACTGGTAAAATAAAAACATGTACATGCCTATCAGAGGGGAAATCATGGAGATATTACCTAAGTTGAACTTTGAAGGGAGGGAAGGATTTTGAGAGGAAGAAATGAGATTGGAAAATCAGGGCTGATTGTCTAATGCCATTGGCTCAAGTCCCCAAGAATATGGTTTCCCCTAAGATTATCAGTCAGTCAGTCAGCCTTAAGTAGTATTTTTAGAAATGGGTATTTACTATGGCACAGTGGATAAAGCACCGGCCCTGGATTCAGGAGGACCTGAGTTCAAATCTGGCCTCAGATACTTAACACTTACTAGCTGTGTGACCCTGGGCAAGTCACTTAACCCCATTTGCCTCACAAAAACAAACAAACAACAACAACAACAAAAAGAAATGGGTATTTACTGAGGTGATATAGTAAGAACATTTGGTACAAAACATTACCCTCCCTCCAAATCTTTGATATACTCTCCTTCCAATACATACAAGTCCTGGCAAAGTAGGCTCACAGCTCCTGGTTACTAGAAGTCCTTTTCTCCTATTTGTGGGATGCTCAAGAAGTTTGTTCCCTTAGGTATGATATAGTCTCTTTCCTGGGCTTCTTATAGAGCATAGACTCCAGTCTGTTCTTGACTTCCAATGATGCAGACACTACTATAGCTATTCTAAGGATTCTCTTTAGGACACCAAAGGGAAGATTTCCCTAGGGAGTGTGATGCCAGGACAGAGATGGAAAAATGGGGAGATCCAATATCCTCTGTACCCTTAAAAGTTGTCAAGATTGGTGGAATCAAGATGGTGGATTGAGAGTCCACCTAGCTCTCCCAATATACTTTCTTCACCAAAAACTAGAAAATGCACCTGACCAAATTCTGATTGAGAAAGCCAGGAAAAAGTCACATTGAATCATCCCCCAACCCCCACATCCCCCCCCCCGCCCCACCTCCAGGCCAAGGCAGTTTAGGAAGACAGAGAGGTCTGTGGACATTGATCAGGAGTGCAGCATGATGGTAGTAACAGGACCAGGAACATTCCAGCACCCTGGGAATGAAAGGGAACTGAAAGAGAGTACCAGGGCAGGAAGCACCAGGACAGAAAGAGATCCCAGTTATCCCCTGACCTAATCCTAGGAGCAAGAATGGATTTCATCCAGCAACTCTTTCACCCATTACCCAGTTCTGGGTCACAGATCACAGGTCAGAGAGAAGCAGCCATGATTAAACATGGAACCCTAGCTAAGTGATGAACACAAAACAAATTCCAGAAACTTAGCTATATGGCTCTGAGCCCAGGAGCAGAGCCTCAACTCTGTTCTAACCTTTACCCTAGCATATAAGCTTACAGTGGAAAAACCAGAACAGAATACCAAGACCAAAAGGAAACCAGAAGTTTAGTCGCTCTGAACCTGCAGGACCTCACAGCAGGCTAACAGTGACTGAATCCAGTGACAGTCTACTGAAATTCTACTATACACAAGCCTACAGACCCAAGCCAAGGTCAAAAACTTGCAGAGTTCAGAACAAGAGGGCTGTGACAGACTTCTCTCCACTTTGGAGGCACTAAAATTTTGTAGTTCTTCAGACTAAGCTGTGAAAACAGCAAAAGCTCAGGCCAGATACCACCTCTTACCCCAAATGAGCAGAATTCATCATTAATATAAAGTTCAGGGTCAAAATTAAGAAATAGCCTGGATGAATGAGCAAACAAAAGAAGAACCCAACCTTAAAGAATTAAATCCAAATCACACAGAAGAAAACAAAGACTTGAAACCATCTACAAGCAAAACCTCAAAGGAAAAAATGCAGATTGGACACAAGCCCAACAAGAATTCCTAGAAGAGTTAAAAATAAGAGCTAAAGAAAGCAATTTTTAAAAGAGCAAAAAGATTTTTAAAACCAAATGAGAGTGATAGAAAAAAATGGGAAAAGAAATGAGAGCTAAGTAAAAAAGTTATGAAGAGACTTAACAGTTTGGCAAAAAGAGATATAAAACATCACAAGACAATAAAGCAAAGTCAAAAGACTGAAAAAAATAGAAGAAAACATCAATTATTTGACAGAAAAAACAACTGACCTGGAAAATAGATCAAGAAGAGATAATTTAAGGATCATCAGTCTACTTGAATGGCATGAACAAAAAAAAAAAAAAAGAAGAGCATGGACATCATATTCCAAGAAATTATAAAGAAAAGCTTCCAATACATATTAGAACCAAAAGAGGACAAAGTAGAAATCTAAAGAATTCACCAGCCACTTTATGAAAGAAACCCCAAATTAAAACTCTCAGCCATATTACAACCAAAACCCAGAACTTACAAGTCAAGGACAAAGTTGTAAAGGTCCTTCTCCAGTCAAAGAGGGAAAAGAGGGGCAGCTAGGTGGCCCAGTGGGTAGAGCACCAGCCCTGGAGTCAGGAGTACCTGAGTTCAAATCCAGCCTCAGTCAGACACTTGACACTTACTAGCTGTGTGACCCTGGGCAAGTCACTTAACCCCAATTGCCTCACCAAAAAAAAGAAAAGAAAAGAAAAGAAAGAAATATACAAAGAGGGAAAAGAGGAGAAGTAGACCTAGCTGAGACCTTTCCTTGACTCCAGGTGTTTTCTTTTCAGAGGGTTCAGCTAGAACTCCATATTCCCTCTAACTTCTGGAATTTCTCCCCTTCTCAACTTGAAAGATGATAAATAGACCATTCCTGGGATATGATCAAGTTTTGAAGGCTTATCCAAACATGATATTCCAGTTGAAGGTCTTCCTTCACTTCCTTTCAGGTCTTTTGATTCATTGATCAAATGATTTAAATGTATTCTCACTTATTTAAGGTATCAGTGTTAAAATAGGTTGGGATGGTTCTGACCCTGCCTTTCCATATAAATAATTGTGTTGGTTTCTTATTATAATCTAAGCGTTTCAAATCTATTCTTATCCCTCTGACCATTTCTGAGGTAGTCCCTGGTAGTGACACTGGTCAGTGGTTTTAAAACTCAGTTTCTAAAGAGATGGGTAATCCTCTGCTTTGCCTTGTAGTATTAGCTTGTCTTCTTGCTTTAGTAAGAGGCTAATATCATCAGATTATAGATAACAGATCTATTAAACATAGATAACAGATCTAAAGTACCTAATCCTCTATTTATATATGGTGGGCTCTTTTCATTAGGATCTGTTAGCACATCAAAAAAAGTATGCTGAGTCTGGCAAGGGATACTTTCTATTTGTAATGGTTCAAGCCCCTAAATTACATTTTCAAGACTGACTTTGAAGTATCTTTCATGGTTGCACAACACATCAAATTTCTAAAGAGGGAGCACCCTCACTCATGTCACTGATGTGCTCAGAATCCCAATGAGTCATTACATAGAATGTAATCTCCTTGAGAATAAGGCTTCTTTCTTTTGTCTTTGTATCCACCATGCCTTGCACAGTGCCTAGCACAATGTAGGTGCATAATAAATGGCTGTTGCTTGATCTACCCTATTAGCAAAATGTAGATACCTTCTGTATGAAGGAATTCCTGGGTTTGAGCCCAGGATTAAGGATACCTCTCAGCACTTTAGAACTGTTCCTTTCCCCCTCATTAAAAGAACAAAAACATGCATCTAGCTTTTTTCTTGGTCAAGAAGATTGGGAAATAAGGCCTGATTTCTACTGGGGATATTTTAGAACTGCAATAGGGAAAAAATGGGATAAGATATTTACCTGAAAAATGGGGAGAGACATACATAATACCACATCTATGTCTTCAGATAAATAAATCTGACTCAATCTGTCATTTTCCACATTGACAACTAAGGATTTCTTGTCCCCCTTAGTCTTCATTAAACTGAGTTAGGAGTGAGCTGGACTGGGCAGTTGCTGCAGTGCCCCTCTTTCTCTTCCTAAAATATAATACATTTGCATGCATCAGATGCTCTGGAAAAATGAGCCCACATGTTCCCATCAGAATTTGGAGGTTCCTCCCCACCTGCTGACAGAGAGGCAATGGTCTCAATATACAGAATGAAACATACATATTCAGATGTGACCAACGTAGGATTTTTATTGCTTGACTAAACATACTTGTTATGAGGGTTTTCTTTTCCTTCCTTCCTTGCCTCCTTCCCTCCTTCCTTCCCTCCCTCCTTCCTTCCTTCCCTCCCTCCCTCCTTCCTTCCTTCCTTCCTTCCTTCCTTCCTTCCTTCCTTCCTTCCTTCCTTCCTTCCTTCCTTCCTTCCTTCCTTCCCTCCCTCCCTCCCTCCCTCCTTCCTTCCTTCCTTCCTTCGTTCCCTCCCGCCCTCCCTCCTTCCTTCCCTCCCTCCTTCCTTCCCTCCCTCCTTCCTTCCTTCCCTCCCTCCTTCCTTCCCTCCCTCCCTCCCTCCTTCCTTCCTTCCTTCCTTCCTTCCTTCCTTCCTTCCTTCCTTCCTTCCTTCCTTCCTTCCTTCCTTCCTTCCTTCCTTCCTTCCTTTTGTTGTTGTTGTTGTTATTGTTCATTAGGGAGCAAGGGATATGGAAGAAAAAGTAAATGTTTATTAAATGAAAAATAAATTTAAATTTAAAAAAAGAAATTCTAGCTCCATTAAATCCTCTTTTCTCTCCTTCAGATTTGGGGCTTGTTTAGTCATCTTAAGGGAAAACCCAGACTGGCCTAGTGATCTGTTTGGATTTAAACTAGGGCTATTAATTAGTCTGTCATCTTTATTCCCAAAGCCAACAGTGGACTAGTGAGGATGGATTCTGGGGATATGCTTATCTTTCATGAACATAAATATGGCTCCCGAGAGGAGTCTTTGATGTGATTCCCCAACCGTTTTCAGTCCTTTACCAAAGCTTCTTTCTATTCCTTTGGTTCGGTATAGTTCTACATTACTTTTGCAAGGATTCCTTTCACTCCTATGGAGTTTTCATGTACATACTAAAGAAATCCAGGAAGACTTCATTCTTCTCCAGTTCAGAGGGAAAGAAAGAAGGTAGCAATTAATATATGCCTCAAGGATGAATTTTTACAAGGGAAGGGGGAGAGAGGAGGGAGTTGATAAGTTAGTATTTCTAACATGATATGTTAATTAAAATTGTTTTTTATTTTAAGCCTTCCATTTTTTTGGGGGGGGCAATTAGGGTTAAGTGACCTGCCCAGGGTCACATAGCTAGTGTCAAGTGTCTGAGGTTGGATTTGAACTCAGGTCCTCCCGAATCCAGGGCTGATGCTTTATCTACTGCATCATCTAACTGCCCCTTAAGGCTTCCATTTTAGAGGAAATCAGAGTAATAATAATTATAAGATCATGTTTATAGGGAGCTTTACATATATTAACTCATTTGATTTTGACTGACAACCCTGTGAGGTAAGAGCTATTGTCATTCCCATTTTACGGATAAAGAATACTGAGAGGGGGAAGTTAACTGATGGCCTAAAAGTAATTTAGATAATAAAAATTTGAAGAGGAATTTGAACCTAGTTCTTTTTGATTCCAAAGGGCCTTTAAATCTGAAGCAAGAGCGGGAGGCTGAGAACTATAGAAGAAGCAGTCCCAATGTTGAAATAAATTGTCCTTTCCACATAACCTATTGTATTTTGTAGGGCAAGCAGGTCTTATTAGTCAGTCAAGCAGACACCTTAATCCAAGAGTATGTATGTAGCTGATTAAAACAAGAGAGAGATTCCTGTTTTCTGATTTAAGATTTAAATACACCCGGGTTCTAGGAATCCAATGCAACACAAACTGCTATGCGAGGCTAATAGAATAAAATTAAGAAGCTAAGCTGTTAATATCCCCAGAGGTACTTGGACTGCTTCTCATTTCTCCCTCCCATCTCTGGCCCCTGGCTTCTCCTGCTTCCTTCAAGTCTCAGCTAAATTCCAGCTTCTGCAAGAAGCTTTTCCTGATCCCACTTAATATTAATGCCTCCCTTGGGGGGTGGCTAGGTGACTAGGTGGTGCAGTGGATAAAGCACCGGCCCTGGATTCAGGAGTACCTGAGTTCAAATCCGGCCTCAGACACTTGACACTTACTAGCTGTGTGACCCTGGGCAAGTCACTTAACCCCCATTGCCCCGCAAAAAAAAAAAAAAATTAATGCCTCCCCTCTGTGATTATCTCCAATTTATCCCGTGGATAGCTTGTTTGTACATATTTGTTTGCATATTTTCTCCCTTACTTGACAAGTTCCTTAGAGCAGGGATTGTTTTTGCCTTTCTTTGCATTCCCAGAGCTTAGCAAAATGGCTGCTATGTTGTTTGTTGTTGTTGAACCGTATCAGTCGTGTCCCACTCTTTGTGACCCCATTTGGGGTTTTCTTGGCAAAGATACTAGAACAGTTTGACATTTTCTTCTCCAGCTCATTTTACAGATGAGGAAACTGAGGCAAACAGGGTGAAGTGACTTGTCCAGGGTCATCCAGCTAGTAAGTGTCTGAGGCCAGATTTGAACTCGGGAAGGTGGTGAGTCCTCCTGACTTGAGGCCTGGCACTTTATCCACTGCACCACTTCTCTGCCCCAAGGTAGTTAGGCACTTAATAAATGCTTGTTAACTTGACTTAATGAGAAAACTAATTTTTTTTGGTTTTATCACTTTATTCAACAGACTTTTAAGATTCCCTTATCCAGCGGTTTGCTTGATTGTTCAATTTTCAGTGTGAGCATTTTTACCTCAGAAACTAGCAAATGCTACAAATCAGAGCTTGACTTATTGTTATATCAATTTTCTAAACTTAAGAAAGTGCTGAAGAAAATGTTAATAATGTAGATTAAACTCTAAAGTGGGTGCATTCATTTTGAAGGACACCTGGTTGCTAAACATTTGCCAGCGCACCCCCCTGCCTTTGCCAACGGGGAAGTCAGGGTTGCTGAGTTTTCCTTTGAAAAATAAATATAAACTTAAACAATATAACATAAAGGAACATTTCCATATACATATAACAGAAAGAGAAGATTGCACATTAAACTGCAGCTCTTCTTATGTAGATCTTATTTTTCTTTCTAAAGATATAAGAAAAGTCACTGAGTTTTCCAAGGTTTCTTCTAGTTTGGGATGTTGATAGAATAGACTTTCCCTGAATGGGTGAACAAGAGTCCTTACTGGAGAGAGAGAGAGAGAGAATGGAAAGTCTCCCTTATTCTCCATTACCCAGTCATATCTTTGAATTAGGGTTGTGGAAACAAGATGTGGAGTTTTCTGGTGCACCTAACACTTGTTAAGACTGATTTGGGGGGCAGCTAGGTGGCGCAGTGGATAAAGCACCAGCCTTGGAATCAGGAGGACCTGAGTTCAAATCTGACCTCAGACACTTGACACTTACTAGCTGTGTGATCCTGGGCAAGTTACTTAACCCCAATCGCCCAGTAAAAAAAACCCCAACTCCCCCCACAAAAGACTGATTTGGGGCAGGGGGACAGCTAGGTAGCACAGTGGATAAAGCACTGGCCCTGGATTCAGGGGGACCTCAGTTCAAATCCGACCTCAGACACTTGACACTTACTAACTGTGTGACACTGAGCAAGTCACTTAACCCTCATTGCCTGCCCCCCCCCCAAAAAAAAAGATTGATTTGGGCACTTCCAGTCAAGATGGCTGACTGAATGGAGGCAGACCACTCAGGTCCCATATATCTACTCCAACAACAGCCTGAAATTCACCTCAGACCAAATAATGGTAAGGAAATCCATTGGGAAATAAGAGTAAGTGACTTCTTCTATCCCAGAATTACACAAAATATCCACCAGAAGTCCATGGGTGATGGGTTAGGCAGTTGCCAGGGCAGATGCCAATAAAGGAAAAAAAAAACCCAGTAACCTTTCAAAGTGGTCAGAGATGGGCCAGAGACACTTGGAAATATGCAGCTCTGTGTCTGAAGGTAACAAGAGCAGTGCCTATTGCCTCCCAAACCAGAAGGTGCCAGGGTAGTCAGAAATCTATATTGTGGGGTGGGGGTTAGACACTCACAGCTTGGTGGGGGTGTGGTGAGGAGTTGGAGGCTACCAGAAGAGGTAGCCACCACTGGAGCGCAATAGTTCCCAAACACACAGGGTCTCCAAACTCCCCACCACTCTTTCCTATGATTCCACAGAAGGAATGAAAACTCTGAACCTCAAATATCCAGGAATACCTAATCGTGGGAAGTAGGGATCAATTTGGGGAGAGACCAAGCAGAGTGAATCACCTTACCTAGAAATTCAGGGGGCTGGGGGTGGGGAGGAAATCAACATTGGTATGAAGTCCTATTTAGGAACTAATTTTAATTTAGGACTGGAACTAATTTAGGAACTAATTAGAACTAAGTAAAGAGAAGAGTAAACCAGAGACCAATTACTATAGATTCAGAAATGCTGAAAAATCCATCTTAGAAGGAAATAACTGTAACAACTGCAAAGCAGACACTCAAAGGAACAAATGGACTATATGAATGACTTGAAGAAAGTTTGCAAGATTTGAATTAAAAGCTCTTGAGGAAAGAACTAGAAGAAGAACAAATAACTTATAAAGGAAAAGGATAGACCTTACCCAAGTAACTATCTCTTTGAAAACTAGAAAAGACAAAACAAATGAATGTCTCCATGAGATATGGAAAAATATAACAAAATAAAAACTTTGAAAGATATAAATAATAACTAACTTGGAAAACAGATCAAAGAGAGATTATTTAAGAATCCTTAGACTCCCTGAAAACCAGGATTTTTAAAAAGTCTGGCTATTCTAAAATCAATAAATCATTAATTAAAACTGCTCAGACTCAGGAGGAGTTCAGAGAAACCTGGAGGGTCTTGCGTGAGCTGATGATGAGTGAGATGAGCAGAACCAGAAGAACATTGTACACAGTATCATCAGCATTGAGTGTTGATCTACTGTGATGGACTATATTCTTCTCACCAATGCAATGGCACAGAAGAGTTCCAGGGAACTCGTGATGGAAGAGGATCTCCAAATCCAAGGGAAAAAAAAAAAAGAACTGCGGAGTATAGATGCTGAATGAACCATACTATTTCTTTTGTTTTTGATACTGTTGTTTTTTTTCTATTTTGAGGTTTTTCATCATTGCTCTGATTTTTTCTCTTATAACATGACAAATGCAGAAATAGGATTAATGTTATTATGTGTATATATATATAACCTATATCAGATTACCTGCTGTCTAGGGGAGGGGGGAGGGAAGGGAGGGAGGGAGAAAAATTTGAAATTGTAAAGCTTGTATAAACAAAAGTTGAGAACTATCTTTACATGTAACGGAAAAAAATAAAATACTTTATTAATTAAAAAAAAACCAACAAAAAAACTGCTCAGACTTACTAGATACTGAGGGCAAAGTGAAGATTGAAAACATCTGCCAATCCCCTAACAGAAATCCAAAAGGAAAAGCACTGTAATATCATAGTTAAATCTATGTCAAAGAAAGCACATTGCAATCATCCAGGAAAAAGGAATTCAAGTACCAAGAAACCAGTCAGGATCACATAAAACCTGGCAATGTTTACTAAAAATGAACTATCTTTTAATTTATTTTTTCCCCATAAAAGTATTTTATTATTTTCCAGTTACATGTAGAGATAGTTTGCAAGATTTGTTTTTATAAGATATCTAGTTTCAATTTTTCTCCCTCCCTCCCCCATCCCCAAGACAGTTAGCAATCTGATATAGGTTATATATGTATAATCACATTAAACATATTTCTGCATTAGTCATGCTGTGCAAGAAGAGCAAAAAGGAAAAACCTCAAAAAAGAAAAACAAAAAAATAGAGATAGTATGGTTCAATCTGCATCTAGATTCCATAGTTGTTTTTTTTTTTTCCTGGATTTGGAGAGTGTTTTCCATCATGAGTCCTTTGGAACTATCTTGGACCATTGTATTGCTGAGAAGAGTCAAGTCTATCACAGTTGATCAACACACAATGTTGTTGATACTGTGTACAATGTTCTCCTGGTTCTGCTCATTTCATTCAGCATCAGTTCTGGTAAGTCCTTCCAGGTTTCTCTGAAATCCTCCTGCTCACTGATGAACTATATTTTTAAAAAATAATAATAAACATTTTTATTTATAGTTTTGAGTTCCAATTTTTATCCCTCTTTCTCTCCCTCCACTCCCCCTTCCCTGAGGTGGTAAGCAATCAAATATGGGTTATACATGTGCAATTATGTAAAACATTACCATATTAGTAATTTTATGCAAAAAAACTTGAATAAAAGAAAAAATGAAAAGGTGAAAAATAGCATGCTTCAGTCTGTGTTCAATCAATGTCAATTCTTTCTTTGGAGGTGGATAGTATGTTTTGTCAATAGTCCTTTGGGATTGTCTTGGATCATTGTATTGCTGAGAATAGTTAAGTCATTCACCCTTCTTCATCAAACAATGTTGCTGTTTCTGTGCATAATGTTCAAAAATGAGATATCTTGTAATATGATATTCCAAAAGGTAAAAGAGCTAGGCTTACAACCAAGAATAATTTCACCTGCAAAGCTGAGCATAATCCTATAGGGGAAAATTGTATCTTTGGTGTCACACACAAATAAAAACAGATCCCTGATGGCCATACGTCGATTTAGAAAATTACAAATTAAGATTATCTATGTTGTATTGTATGTTTATTTATTTTGTTATATTTACTCATTACATTTTAATCTGGTGCACAAAGGAAGTTTTCCTGGACAGCTTGCAACCCACCTAGAATTTAACAGCCTTGGAATATACTGAGTAGGAACTCTGAAATAAAAAAAAAAACCAAGATAAGTAGAAACCTTTTAATTTAAATTTATTTGGGCAATTAAAAAGTGCCACATGATATAGTGCTAACATTCTGATAGTGAGAGGCTCTTCAGTGTCTTAATGTCTTTGAAGGATATTGAAAGGAGTTAAGTAAGAAATGCAAAGGTCCTAGGGTGGATCAGTTCTTTTCTGAGGGTTTTAAGAAGGGAAATAGAAGTGAGGGTAAAAGGAATGTACTAGTGTATGGAAGGAGGAAGGAAGTGGAACTTTCTTTTTTTCATAATTGGAGTACATGAGAAGAGAGAATACAATCATGGAAAAAGAAGTTTAGGGAATAGGCATCAGATGAAACCCACTCTTATCTGAAATGGACAAAGGAGGAATGGGCAGATGAGAACAATTTGTTCCAACAGCCATGAAGGCATTGTGGAATGATTAGAGCTTGGTCAGACATTTGCCAAGGTTATCCACTGCATGCTGTAGCCCCCGTCGTTCCTGACTTTTGTCTTGCCACTGGACTTCAATGACTCTGGGAGAAAAAGTGAGATTGATGACTTTGTGCAACTCTGCCTCACTTAAATCCAATTCACCCACGAGTCAAGACATCACTCCATGATGTCATTGGTCCTCTTTGAAAATGAAGGACAAACAACAACAACAATATTAAACTCAACAAGAAAGCAAGCAGGGATAAGGGAGAGGGTTAAGTGAGAAGAAATAATAACAAGTGAAAAGAGCTAGGGATGCCTATCAATTGTGGAATAGCTGGATGAATTATGGCATATGAATGCAATAGAATATTATTGTGCACTAAGAAATGATGACAGAGATGATTTTAGAGAACCCTGTGTAATATGAATTAATGAGGAGTGAAGTGAGCAGAACCAGGAGAACAGTATGTAAAAGTATAACAACAGTAAAGAAAATCTATTTTGAAAGACTGAAGAACTCTGATGTGTCCAGAGGATTTAGGATTCTTTTTGCTTGACTATGTGTATTTTGTTACAAGGCATTTTTCCTCCTCTCAGTTTTAAATTGAAGGGGGAAGGGGGTAATTAGACAGGAGGATGGCTTAGCAATAGACCAAAGAAAAAAGGTCATAGATACTTTTTATAATACAGAGAAGAAAATAGAAGGTACTTCAGAAGAAAGCACAGATAAGCAAGATAATTTTGAAAGTGCCATATAGCTTCCTGTTCACCTAAGTACTATAAACAGCCATGGAGAACACTAGTTACACTCTGATGCTTGGCTGTTGGACCACACAGGGCAACTCCAGCAAGGGAACTTCACTCAACTGATTCAACTCAGAGTGTCCTCAGTGTATATCCTTATTGAATGTCTTCTTGATATAGCTAAATAAATCTCCCTTTGCTAACTATTTTTTTAAAAAAGTAATGTATGGAATTTATTATATAGTTTTCTTAAAAAGCAAATATTATAAGATGGAGAGTCACAGTTTCATATACAATCATGCTTTTGTGTAGAAATATAAGAAAATGCTTTCTTTTGGGAGGGTTAAATTCATAATAAAAAATTAAAATAAAAAAAAAAGACTAATTTGGAAGACTTTCCTTCCCTATTTGGGCAGCTAGGTGGCGCAGTGGGTAGAGTGCCAGGTTTAGAATCAGGAAAACTCATATTCCTTAGTTCCATTCTGGCCTCAGACATTTATTAGCTGTGTGACCCTGGGCAAGTCACTTAACCCAGTTTGCCTCAATTTCCTCATCTGTAAAATGAACAGGAGAAGGAAGTGGCAAAGCAAGAAAACTCCAGATGGGGTCACAAAGAGTTAGACATGACTGAAAACAACTCAGCAACTTTTCCTATATAATATTATTTCACTTGAGGGGGCAGCTAGGTAGCACAGTGGATAAAGCACCAGCCCTGGATTCAGGAGGACCTGAGTTCAAATCCAGCCTCAGACACTTGAAACTTACTAGCTGTGTGACCCTGGGCAAGTCACTTAATCCTCATTGCCCTGCCAAGGGAAAAAAAAAATATTATTTCACTTGGGGCCTCTTAATTCCAAAGGCTGACCCTGCTACATGTGATAATTAATTTTTTAAAAATTCATTTTTGCTCATACCATAGCCCATGTATAGAATAGTTTCTCTGACCCTCATTTCCTCTTCTCGTTTTATATCTTTCTTAATGCCCAACTCAGATATTCACTTCTCCTTGAAAACTTTCCTTCATCCCCCTCCCCAATGAGAATGATTTTTTCCTCTGCAAATTCCTCAGTGTACTTCCTCTTCTTTGTTCAGTAATTATTTTTGTACTTTTTCTTTCCCTTTCAGATTAGAAGCTCCTTAAGATTGGGGCCAGCACTGTAACTACCTTTGTATTCTCAGTGCCTACTGCAGCAAGGCAATCCACTCATACTGCCCTCATTGATTCCCTATCTCATTCCCTATAGAAGCTATTCCAATTTTCATATAAATTAGGTAAAGCTATATTTTGATTTAATGCAGGAAAAATATTCCTATTTTATAATGCAAATGGACACTCCAACACAATTCTTGGTAAGCACTCAATACTTAGACCTGATATTTATTATTTCTATTTCTCCCCTAAATCTTCTCCTTCCATAAGCTTAGGTTAACTTAAAAGCCTACTTTGTTTGCTTTCTCATAACATCTTTCCTCCTCCTTGCACATTAGAAGGATGAAAATTCACATGGTACTTAAAGATAATATCTTTAAGGTTTTTTGATTTAGGAAAGTATTTTCTCTCCTTGAGGCCCCTATCCCCTTAATCCTCACAGCCAGGACTTGTTCTCTAACTTTACTGAGAAAATTGAAGCCATTTACCAAGAGCTTCCCAGTCCCCCTTTCTCTTGGTCTCAAACCCTTGCCTTCATCCCTTATTCCCAACCCCCCTTTCTCCTCCAGTCTCTGATAATAAGATAGTCTTTCATTTAGCCTAGGTCAATCCCTCTATATGTGTCCTTGACCCCTTCCCCTATCACCTTCTACAGAAGAATGCCTTCTCAATTATCCCCTCCTCTAATCTTCAATCTTTCACTATCTACTGTTTATTTTCCTAATGCTTTCATATATTTCCACATCTCCTGCATCCTTAAAAAAAAACCCACTTCACTAGATTTTTCCATCCCCACTAGCTATCTTCCTTTATCTCACCTTACTTTCTTCCAAACTCCTAGAAAAAGCCGTCTATCCTCCAGTCTCCACTTCCTCTCCTTACTCCCTCAACTGAAACTATTGTCCACAGAATTAGCATATCTTATAATCTTATCTAGTCTTCATCCTTCTAGACCTCTCTGCTGCATTTGACATTGTTCACCACTCTCTCTTTTCAGATACTATCTCCTTACTAGGTTTTCCTGCCAAGACTTTCTCCTGATTCATCTCCTATCTATCAGATAATTTCTTCTTGATCTCCTTTGCTAGCTCATCAGCTAAATATGAGCATTCCCCAAGGCACTACCCTGGGCCTTCTTTTTTCTTTCCTTCCCTTGGTGATCTCATCAGCCTCCATGGGTTTAATTATTCCTTCTATGCAGATGACTTCTAGATTTATGTATCTGGCCCTTGACTCTTCCCTAAACTTCAATCCTATGTCACCAGTTGCCATCATACTTATCAAACTGTATTCCAGGGCAGCTAGGTGGCGCAGTGGATAGAGCACAGGCCCTGGAGTCAGGAGGACCTGAGTTCAAATTCAGCCTCAGACACTTAACACTTACTAGCTGTGCGACCCTGGGCAAATCACTTAACCCCAATTGCCTCTCACACACACACACACACACACACACACACACACACACACACACACACACACACACACACACAAAAAGGCCTGGAAAAGGAAATGGCAGACCACTCCAGTACCTTTGCCAAAAAAAACCCCAAATGGGGTCATGAAGAATTGGACACAACTGAACCAATTTAACAACAACAAGAATGACACTAGGTTATAAACTTTGGTGACTGGGAAGATGGTGATACTCTCAGCACTAATAGGGAAGTTCAGAAGAGCAGAGGGTTTTGGGGGGGGTGTGGAGATAATGAGTTCTATTTTAGATTTGTTGAGTTTAAAATGATTATAGGACATTTTGTTTGAGATTTCCAATAGGTAGTTGGTGATACAAATCTGAAGATTAAGAGAGAGATTTAGAGCTAGATAAGCAGTTATGAGCATCATCAGCATAGACATGATCATTGAATCCATGAGAACTGCTAAAGATGGCCAAGTGAGGGAGAAGAGGAGAGACCCAGGACAGAGCCCTGAGGTAAACTCATAGTTAAAGGTTATGACCTGGCTGTAGAGATATAAAAGGAAAATGGGAAGGATCAGAGAGGTAGGAGAACCAGGACAGGGTACTTTCAGGAAAACCTAGAAAGAAAAGTATCTAGAAGAGTCAAAGGCTTCGAAGAGGTCAAGAAGCATGAAGACTCAGGAAAAGAGATTAGATTTTGCTGTTAGGGACTCATTGGTAACTTTGGGGAGAATAGTGTTAGTTGAAAGATCAGTTTGGAAGCCAGATTGTAGAGGGGTAAGAGGAGAGGAAGAGAAGAGGAAATGAAGACATGGGTTATAGTGAGGAATTTCATCATAAATGGGGTATAGAGATATGAGATGATAGCTACTGGGGCTGGGAAGATCAACTGGAATTGTTGAGGTTTAGGGTTATGTGGACATGTTTGTAGACAGCAGGGAAGCCACCAGTATTAAGGGAGAAATTGAAGATAAAAGAGAGTGGAGATAATAGAGGGGGGAATTTTCTAGAGAAGACTGGGTAGGAGGGGGGTCACTTATGCATATAGAGGGGTTTACCTTGGCAAGGAGAAGGGCCACCTCTTCATGTGAAACAGGTGAAGGAGGAGATAGTGGCAGAGGAATGAATGAATGAAGTGGAGGAGATAGTGGCAGAGGAATGAAATCAAAAACAGGGAAGAGGGAGCTCTTGGTGAATAGCCTACATTGTTTTTCAGTGAAATATGAGGCAATGTTCTCAGCTGAGGGGGTGGATGAGGGAGAGGAGGAACTATGAGAGATATGAGGAGGAATGAAAAGGCTTGGGAAAGCTGCTGTTGGGAGTGGGATAGTAAATCAATTAGGGAAGTGTAAAAGAATTGCCTTGCCTTGGTCATAGTCCAGGAGAGAATATATAACATAAAATTGTAGCAGACCCAGTAAGCACAGTTTCATAATTTTCTCCAGATTCATTTAACAGCAGCAACAGCATGGAAAAAGAAATGAAGACAGTAGATGTTGGGAATCATTCAAGGCTGAGTGTTAGCTGGGCAAGGTCATTCACAGGAGAAGATCCAAGGATCAACCAAGGCACTCAAGAAAAGAGGACAGTGTAGAGTTAAACAGGTTCACCAAAGGGTCAAGATGGGGAAGAGAGAAAAGACAAAGCAGTTCAGGGGTGTTAGCCTGGGAAAGAACTGGGA
Source organism: Dromiciops gliroides (assembly GCF_019393635.1). Classification (NCBI taxonomy): domain Eukaryota; kingdom Metazoa; phylum Chordata; class Mammalia; order Microbiotheria; family Microbiotheriidae; genus Dromiciops; species Dromiciops gliroides. The sequence continues at coordinate 236,084,027 of NC_057861.1, forward strand.
AGATGAAAGATCAGACATTAAAGTGTGGATGAGGTACAGAGTATGGGGTTGCAAAGCAGAGGGAAAGAAAGATTATGATCAGATCAGGCAATTTCATGAACATGGAAGAGGAACACTTAGGGGTGATGACATGGTCAATGGTATGACCATCTCTGTATAGCTGAGGTGGGGGTGAAAAGTAGATAATGAAAATGAAATAAATTGAAGTCCTAGTAAGTTAGGGAACATCAACATGTATCTTAAAGTCCCCTAGTGTGAGGATAGGAGTTGTAGAGGAAAGAGAGACTGTTATCCAGGCACTTAACTCATTGAGGAAAGGAAGTGTCCTAGAGGTCAGTGGACAACAGCACCACAATCTTGACTTGGGGCAGTAGAAATGGATTTTGTATATTCTTATATTTGTTCATATTGTCTCCTCTGATTGAATCTAAACTTCTCGCATGCAAGAACAGTTTCTTCTTTTGACTTGTATCCTTAGCACCGAGCACAGTGCCTGGTACATTGTAGATGCTTAATAAATACTTGTTGATTGAATGTGTGATCAACAGATATTATTTGAATTGAATTTTGATCAACAATCCTGCTTTCAAGTTTCTGAAATCTGAACCTTTACCCTAATATCTTCCTGTGCTTCTCTGAAGGAAGTGGAATGATTTATGCATTATGCATAAAGTGACCAGATTGCCAGGCTGACCTATATAGTACAGGTTGTGACCAGACTAATGAGGAGTGCAATATACAAAGTCCCTGTATTCCTTAGTGGGGTTTTCTCTGTGTCTCATTGCTGTGGGCTGTTCTGTCAGTCACCATATCTAAACTAAGCCAGTGAGATGATTGTTTACAAAGCAAATCACTGTGCTTAACAGTTACTCTGTGCCTTGGAGCCTAGGAACCCGCTTCTTGAGCATAGAAATGGCCTGTGGCAGTCAGATATTCTTTAGACCTGTGGTCTTCAGACTTAGTAATCAGAGTACAGTTGAGACTGCTCTAGTACAGTGTCTGCCCTCTACTATGAGAGCCACTCAGCTCATCTCCCCTCTCATCTATTCTGCTTAACCTTCAGTCTCCATGTTCTGGACAACTACAGAGCGGTAGATAGAGAGCCTGGAATCAGAAAGACCTGAATTAAAATCTGGCCTCAGATACTTACTAGCTGTGTGACCTTGGACAATTCACTGAACCCTGTTTGCCTCAGTTTCCTCATCTGTCAAATGAACTAGAGAAGGAAATGCCAAACTACTTCAGTATCTCTGCCAAGAAAACCTCAAAAAGGATCACGAAGAGTCAGACACCATGAAAACAACTGAACAACAACAACAACCCCATGTTCTGGTCTCAAAGTGCTTCGCTTAATTATACATCTAACTTGTAGCTTCCAAAATGTCCCTGCATTCTAGCATCTAAATGTCCTAGCATCTGAGGTTTCCAGTTAGCTCACCATTGATACCTCAAGGAGCAAGGAGTGACCTTCAGGAATGACTTTTAAGGACATGAAGTTTCTGAGATCAGTGTTTTATGGAAATTGTGCTAACTTTGATCCTAATCTCCCAGAAATCAAAGTGGGATAGGGGAGAATGTGTCTTCAAAGTATTGGGGGAATGTTTAAACTTTTTTTTTCTTGCTATGTCAAAAGTGAATTTTTTGAGCAGGCAGACTTCAGAAAAACCTGGAAAGACTTACATAAACTGATGCTGAGTGAAGTGAGCAGAACTGGGAGAATATTATACACAGCAACAGCAACATCATGCAATGATCATCTATGATAGATTCATTTCTTCTCAGCAATACAATGATCCAAGACAATGTGAAAAGACTCATGTCAAAAAGTGCCCTTCTTGTCTGAAAAAAGAACTCTGGAGTCTGAATGCAGATGGAGGCATAATATTTGTTTTGTTTTAATTTTTTGTTTTTTCTTTCTCACGGTTTCCCCCTTTTCTGATTCTTCTCTCACAACATGACTAATGTGGAAACATCTTTAACATGATTGTACTGTATAATCTATATCAGATTATTCGCTGTCTTGGAGAGGAGGGAGATCAGGGAAGAAGGGAGTAGAATTTGGAACTCAAAATCTTACAAAAATGAATGTTGAAAACTATCTTTACATGTAATTGGGGGAAAATAAAATATTAAGTGGGAAAAAAGGTAATCTATGTTAAATGGCTAGATGAAACTGGGGCACTACTCCTAGTAAGGAAAAGACCCCATAACCAGTGAAGCTTGAATGAATATTAGAAAAGGAACATCCCCTAAAACACTTGGGAGTGTAATGATTGGAATGACGCCACCTGCTGGAGACTTACTGTAGAAGAGTTCCACCCATGAAGTGAAGGTCTTTGAGGGCAAGACCAGGAGTCTTTTCTTTGGTGTCAGGAAGTGACGTTGGCTAGTGGGAGGAAGAAGGAAGAGACTGGCGCTCTGTCTTGCTCTTTCCTTTGGACTCTGGTGGAGAGCAGAGCTAGAAATGTGCTCTCCCTTTAATAGATAGATGAATGTAGCCCTTTCTCTCTCTCTTTACCAAATTCTCATTCTCCTTAATAAATGCTTAAAAGCGTAACTCTTGCTAAAGCTTATAATTTATTGGCGACCACTCATTAGATATTTTAGACAGACTAGCTAGAATTTTAGCCCTTAGCAGGAGAGAAGAAAGAGCACTGAGGGTAAATGTAACCAGATTGGCTCTGCAAGACTGAGGCTGGGATAGACTCACTACATTGTATGATTGGGGTATCCAGAAACAATATGAGTAAAGGTAAGGTGAGAATGAGCAAGTAATGTTTGAGGGAATTACAGGCTGAGGAGTTTGGACTTTCTTGTCTAGGGTAGTGGAGAGCTATTGAAGGTTTTTGAGCAAGCATCTGATGCAATAACAACTCATTTATTTACAAAATACATTCCTCATGACAACTCTGTGAAGTAGATCATATACATGTATCATTATCCTATTCTACAGATGAAGAAATTGTGGACAGATGATTTGTCCATAGCCACATACCTAGAAGCATCAGAGTGAGGATTTGAACCCAGATCTCCTGACTTCAAATCCAGTGCTCTTTCCACTACATGATCCTGATATGATAAAAGCCATGTTTTAGGAAGTTTTTTCTAGCAGTGCTATGGGAATGGAGAGGAAGTGACAAATGCAAGAAACATTATGAAGGAAGCTAGTACTTAGTCATTAGATATGGCGGTGGGTAGGGATTAGAACCCTGGAGAGAGGGAGTTAAAGATGATCCTGATGAAGTATGTTTGTCTTAAATCATTAACTCCTGGGAGAAAAGGTCTGAGTAGTTCTGATCTTTTGTACAAAGCTTAAATGTGTGGTCTGTGATCTCAGTGATGGGCTGCTCCTTCCAATAGTCCAGATCCCATCCCATCCAGTAGTATGGGACTCTTGTTTGCATCCTCTCAATAGTTCAGCCCAGGGTGCGGAATTATACACGTACATGTGTATACACACGTATACAATATTGTGTTGTATATGTACATATGTAACATATGTGCGTATGCATACATTATGTTGGATATGTATACTTATACACATGAAATGGCCGGTTTGTTTTACTTGACTCTGCATATTTGTTATAAGGCTTGTGGGGTGTATGGTTGGATTAAGGGAGGATCAGCAGTTCTGGTGTGAAGGCTTGCGGTTCATTCACCTTTGGTATCTCACCTGTGGCTCTAAGAAGCCATGGCATACTCAGCAGACACACTGGGGTTTTCTACTTAAAGGATTTTGTTTTACTTTAGGGCTGGTTCACTGAGTATCAAATGAAACCATGCATATAAAAAACTAGTTACCATGAAATATGAGCTCACATTTATAGAGCGTCTTGTAATTTGCCATTCAAAAATCATTTTTCTAACAAGCCCATGACGTAGGTAGTTCAAATATTATTCCTGCCCATTCTTACCTGGCTCCAAGAAGCTGTAGCATGATCAGTGGCTGCAACCCAGAAAAACTGTCTAAGCAGAAAGGCTAAACAAAGTTGAGGGTAACCATTGGGCCTCAAAGGTTAGTTAGTGGGATAGCTACTTCAAAGGATATAAGGCTTTCCCAGTGGAATGGGCAGATGAGAACAATTTGTTCTAATGGTCATGAAGAAGGCTGAAGTAGGTACATTGTGGAGTGCTTAGAGCTTTGTCAGATATCTAAGAAGCCAACATCATTCATTGCATCCTGGGCCAGTCATCCTGACTTTCGTCTTGCCACTGGACTCTGGAAGAGAGGATAAGGCTAATGACTTTGTACAATTCCTGCCTTACAAATCCAATTCATGAATAAGTCAAGACATCACCCCGTGATGTCATTGGTTCTCTTTGAAAATGAAGAACAAGGGGGCAGCTAGGTGATGCAGTGGATAAAGCACCAGCCCTGGATTCAGGAGGACCTGAGTTCAAATTCAACCTCTAACACTTGACACTTACTAGCTGTGTGACCCTGGGCAAGTCACTTAACCCCTATTGCCCTGCAAAATAAAATAAAACAAAATTTAAAAATAAAAATAAAAAATAAAGTTGGGGCAGCTAGGTGGCGCAGTGGATAGATCACTGGCCTTGAAGTCAGGAGGATCTGAGTTCAAATCCAGCCTCAGATACTTGACACTTACTAGCTGTGTGACCCTGGGCAAGTCACTTAACCCCAATTGCCTTACCCCCACCCCCCCAAAAAAAACCCCAACAGAAAATAAAGAACAAAAGGGGCAGCTAGGTGGTATAGTGGATAAAGTATCATCCCTAGATTCAGGAGGACCTGAGTTCAAATCCTACCTCAGACACTTGACACTTACTAGCTGTGTGACCCTGGGCAAGTTACTCATTGCCCTGCAAAAAAAAAAATGACAAGTTAACTTGCTTAATTTTTACTAGCTGTGTGACCTTGGGCAAGTCACTTAATCCTCATTGCCCTGCAAAAAAAGAAAAAAAAGAAAAAGAAAAAATGAAGAAAATGAAGAACAAACAACAACAAGGGTTGGACTTCTTTCCTTCTTTTTTTTTTTCTTCTTTTCAACGTTGGGGCAGTGGGCAGGAGAGAGAAAAAAGCAATTTTGGAAAAAACAAAATTGAATTTAAAAATAGTTTATCACAAGGGGTCCATGCAATGTATTTGGGGATATTTCTCAATTTCTATTGAGAATTGAGGTGCTATCTTTCAGGTATCCCTTGCTCAACCTTGTCACCAGCCTATCTAGTGGACAGAAACCATCTGAGCTAAGGGTCAGTGTTGGATGAGGGTTCCTGCCACCTTTGGTGCATGGAATGAGAAGTTAAATTTTAGGTGCTAAAGACTGTGCTGAATATCCCAAGTTTCTTTCACACACACACACACACACACACACACACACGTGTATATATATATTTTGTGGGGCAATGAGGGTTAAGTGACTTGGCCAGGGTCATACAGCTAGTAAATGTCAAGTGTCCCAGGCTCAGATCTTCCTGAATCTAGGACCCATCCTTTATCCACTGCACCACCTAGCTGCCCCCTGACCTATATTTGTTAAATGTCCTCCTTTTCTCTTACCATGCTGATTGTCCTTTTCTGGATCAACACTGATGCAGATATGTCTTTTCTGAAAATATGGTACACCTGTGTTGTATGAAGGGAGAGAAGGAAAATGTGGTACCCCAAATTGAAAGCAATTTAAACAAGAGTGAGCATAGGGTATTGTGGCTGTGATTCTTTTTTTCTTTCTTTCCTTTTTTTTTTTTTTTTTTTTGACAGGGCAATGAGAGTTAAGTGACTTGCCCAGGGTTGCCTAGTGTCACGCAGCTAGTGTCATATGTCTGAGGTCGGATTTGAACTCAGTTCCTCCTGAATCCAGGGCCAATGATTTATCTACTGCTCCACCTAGCTGCCCCGGATGTGATTCTGACACTGAACCTCACTTCCATGGCTCAGCTGCTTTCTCACACTGGAACTTTCCTCAGTGCCTCTGGTCTTCTCATCTTTAAAATATCCCTCCACCCCCCCCCCTCTCTTTTCCCACTGATGAGTTCCTTCTGGGGCCTCCATTTTGATGACATGCTCAAACGGGCCATCCCTCTCCTGGCTGTGCTTTCAACTCTCCTGACTGCCATCGTGCTCCAGATTCCTTCTCTCCCCCTCTTTCAGCTCCTTTTTATTTGTCATCTTTCTTCTTGTGGGCAGGACTGTCTTTCTTTGTTTCTCCAGCATTTAGCAGGTTGTCTGACACATCTTAATATATTCTTTTTGCCTTGCCTTGTTCACCTTCTTTTTTGACCAGACGTTTCTTTGATGGTATCCTTTACTCTGTTTCTTCTTAAAATTCCTTATTTGTTTATGTGTTGCTGTCACGGTGTGCTGGGCTCAACTCAAACTGCCTAGTAAGAGCCAGTTGTTTAAATCTTCAGTGTGAGCATTTATACCCTTGGAAGCTAAAATCAAGGCTTGGTTTATTGTGTTGTTGATTGCCTGGACTGAAAAAAATAACGGAGGAAACATTAATAATGTAGGTTAAAATCCAAACTATGTTAAACTAGGTGGTACTGTGGATAGAGTGCTGGATGCTGAGTCAGGAAGACCTGAGTTCAAAGCTGACCTTAGCCACTTATTAGCTGTGAGACCCTGGGCAAGTCACTTAACCCTCTTTGCCTCAGTTTTCTCATCTGTAAAATTAGGTGGAGAAATAGCAAACTATTCTAGTATTTTGCCAAGAAAACCCCAAAAGGAGTAGCAAAGAGCTGGACACAAATGAAGACTACTAAACAACAATGTTGAACATATGTGTATATGTTCATGTATATTTATTATGTTACATATATATATGTATATATATGTGTATATATATATATATATATGTTAGAGAGCTGATTGTTAAATATTTACTAGCAAACCTCTGATTGAAGCAAGTTCATATCCATCATGGTCTCCATTGCCATCCAACAATAGTCATTTTAAATTCTATATTGTGTTCCATGATTTATAGTCATACAACAACATTTGTATAATATGAATCTGTATGGTGTTACATTCCTTTAGGTGCTTAACAGGTTTTCCCCTCCTCCCCACCTTGGCTTATGAGGATTGACCTACTATTCAAAGAAACTGTGCCCAGTATATTGGAATTAGGAGAATTTAGACTTGGCTTGCTTCATCTGCATCTCCATTACAGAACTTCTCCCCAAATTGTAGCTTGGTTTCATTCTGTGAAATCCAAGGAAAAACCCTTTGGGAAGGGCTCTTCAGTCAAGCAAATGGCTTTGCTTCTGCCATGGATTTTCCCAAACACTCTGCTGTTGCTGAAGTTTGGTATGGCCTGTCCAGCCAGCTACTATTATTATCCACAATGGGCACCTCTATGAAAGGGCCATTCGAGAAATACTTCAGAGTCTACTGTGTTCATAGTCACGTGCTAGACCTGTCAACATGCTGCCAAGTGACAAAGGAAGGTTGAACCCTCTAGTCTGTGATCAGATCAGCAGGTATTTATCAAACACTTAGCATGTGTGAGGCACTGTGCTAAGCATTAGGTAAAGCAGCAGTGCCTGTCCTCAAGGAGCTGCCCATCATTAAGACAGCTTGCAAAGCAATTATGTACAAAAAAGTTATATGCAGCATAAATAGGATGTGATTCTAGAGAAAAGGAGAGTTGAGAGGTGGTGGGGGTAGAGTAAGGAGGGAGATGAGGAAAAGGTCCAGTAGATGGTGACATTTTAGCTGAGTCTCGAAGGAACTCAGTCCAGCCATGAAGTAGAGGTAAGGAGAGTATTCACCAATGAAAAGGCATGAAGTCAGGAGATGGGTGCAGTGTCCAATGCTAGGGACTGCAAGAAGGGCAGTTCCATCTTTTTCTCTATGGTTAGTCCTACTGTTTTGAGTGCCCAGTGAGGCCCTGATGCTTTCTGCTAGGCCCCTTATTCTCCACTGAGGAGTCAGGCACCGGCCCACAGAAAGGGAAGGGAGTAGGGGATTGAGGAGAGAGTGAATGAGTGTTTGCTTAGCCTAAAGAGTTAGAGGCCAAACTGGAGAAATAGGGGGTGGAGAGGAGTGTGGTAGGAGAGGCAAGATTTGCATGTCCTTTCTTTTCTACTGAGCTAGCCTACTTTAAGAGACCTTGGCAGAGGTACCTAGAGGTAAACTGAGTGGCCTTCCTTACAAAGGGGGCCTGTGGGGGGTTGGGGGGAGGGGGGAGGGAAGAGGCTCCGCCAGAACCTCCTTGAAGATGCAAATTGATAAATAAACATTAAAACAATGAGGCCCCAGCTAATCCCCTCACAAAGAACAAATTGCTAATCTAACCTCACAGCCAGGATGGCTGGCCTTCTCTAACAATGGCTGCATTTATAACTTATGTTTTATTTGTAAACTGACAGTGCCCTGCCAGTTTAAATGGATTTAGTCTCACCTGCCTTGGAGGGGGAGGGAAGGACCTGGGTAATCCTTTCATTCTCTTTTCGACCCAGAGAAGCAGTCACCTGATCTGAGCAGGCCAAATTTTAGCCATATTCCTCCTGTTACTGCTAAATCTCCAGTCAACAATAGGTCCAGTGTCAGAAGAGGGAAGAGTTGGAGGGGCGTGTGTGTGGGAGGTGGGGGGGGCACCTGGGGTTGGGGTGGAGGTATCCCTTTCCAACTCATAGAAATGTTCCCGGCTCTTCAACCCCCTCCAAGTTTCCTTGGAAGTTTCTGGGGTCTTCCTTTTTTTTTTTTTCACCCCTCCACAATTGTTCTTGTCAATTGTCCAGTCATTGAAATCTGTCTCTTGGATGCTGCTATGGGATCTTGGCTGCCAATTTTCTATATGTACCTAGGCCCCTAACTCGGTGTCTGGAATGTTTGTGTGAAGGAGTTCACTATCTTAGCCTGATTCTGCTCTCAATGCCTAATTTTCTCCTTCCCCTTCCTTCTCTAGAGACTGTCACCAGGGGGAGAGCACACTAATCCATTCATTCTTCCAGCTGACTTGACTAAGGTGGGGAGTCTGGCACTTCGGTCTGATACCAGGGCACCTACAGTGTTAGTTTGAACCCAATCATCTAAGGGGAAAATTACAAATAAATACCAGTCTTTAGTTCTCCAATCACCTTTGGCCACCTTCTCCAGTCCCCACCCCCCAGTATTTGCAGCTTCATCACCCCATTTCTTCTGTCCTCAATTCCTAGAAATTCTTTCAGCTAAGGTGAATTCAATGTGTCCTTTTGTTGTTGCTATTTGAGGGAGTCTGTTTTTCTCAAGTATTTGTCTCCCTCAGGCCATCCTGCCTTAAATAGCTTTAAATATTACCACAATCCTGGGGATGGGGACAAAGTCTGCCCTTTGAGGCATGGACCATTTCAATCAGTGTGGTCTCCAGTAAGTCTGCATGTATTGTGTATCCTGTACCACAGGGTTATGGGTGAGGAGGAAGGCTGAAGTGCCTCAGCAATAACCCTTTTTTTTTTTTTTGCCATAAAAGTTGAGTTCAAATCCTGATCCCAAATTTAACCAAGAATTAGTGGGTTTCTCTTGAAATACTGATCCAAAGGAGTCTTTCCTTTCCTTCACTGTGATGGAGAGGCAGTTCTTTGAGAACTTACATAGAGGGAAGTCAGATGAAAAGCTGGTTTCAAAAAGGGAGAGAAATATAGAAGCCAGGTTGAGACAGCCACAGAAAACTTCCTTTTCTCCCTGCTCCCTTCCCAACCCCCATCTTGTATGGGGTGGCCTGATCTATCTTGCTTGCCTTAAAATCAGATCCCAAAGATCAACACCCTCCACACATTGTCTGATATGTTAAGTACCACTGGATGTCTGTGTAGACTTAGACTCCCCTCCACCCACCCCATTTCTATTATCTGATCAAAAGGTCACCTCCGGGGCCCTGCTTCCTACTCCCTCCTCTTCTCTTCCCCGTTCCCCAGCCCCCAAATTGCCTGCTGTCTGTCTCCATGAGATAAAGGGTTGATCTCAGTTGATTCTGATGCTTCAAGGAACCTGGTCTCAATCTGAGGTTTTGATCAAAACGGTCTTACCCTCTGGGAGAGAAAACCCTACTTGGGTCACTCTTTGGAGGTTTGATGCCACTTTTGCTGTCTTTTCTGAAGCTACATGCTTTCTGTGCTTTCCTGTTTCCTCAGAACAACAGGGAGGGCAGTGATTTCTAGAAGTGTGGGGCTTTCATTCCCAGGACGCCCACCTGATTTAAAAAAAAAAATTGCCATCTAGGGGCAGGTAGGTGGCACAGTGGATAGAGCATTGGCCCTGAATTCAGGAGGACCTGAGTTCAAATCCAGCCTCAGACACTTGACACGTATTAGCTGTGTGACCCTGGGCAAGTCACTTAACCCCAATTGACTCACCAAAAAAAAAATGCCATCTACAGGACTTGCTGCTATAACTAATGTTTCTGCTGTCCCTGGAGTTGTTTTTTAAACTTCACTCTTTCCATTGTTCTTCACATGGAATTAGTCACCAAGTCCTGTTGATTTGCCATGTTTCTTAGCTTTGATCCTTATTTTCATAGCCATATCCTAGACTATCTCCATCTGAAACAGCTTCCCTAGCTAGATTAGCCTTCTCAACTTTAGTAACTTGGCCTGCTAGAATCATCAGTTGCTTGTGTGACCTTGGGAAAATCATTTAAACATCCTAGTCTGAGTTTCCTCACTGGTAAAACGAGGGAGAAGGTGGCACTAGATGACTTTTGGGTCCTTTTCAGTTCTAAATCTATGCTATTTCTTAAAGACAGGGTTTGGGTGTATAATTTCATTCATGTACTGAACTCCCCAGAAAGAAACCCTCTCTACCAATGGAGTTTGAACCTTCTTTGTAATCTGTAGTCTCATAGAGACAGCAAAGGGGTAATGAACTGGTCCAGCCATTCTGGAGAACTATTTGGAACTATGCCCAAAGGGCTATAAAATTATGCATACCCTTTGACCCACCAATACCACTGCTTGGTTTACATTCCTAATGAGATCAAAGAAAAAGGAAAAGGATGTATTTGTACAAAAATACTTATATCAGCTATTTTTGTGGTGGCAAAGAATTGGGAATCAAGGTTATGTCCATCAGTTGGGGAATGGCAGAACAAGTTGTGGCATATGATTGTGATTGAGTACTATGGAGTACTACTAGCCATAAGAAATGATGAGGGGGCTGATTTCAGAAAAACATGGCAAAACCTATATAAACTGATGCAAAGTGAAGTGAGAAGAACCAGGAGATCATTGTGCACAGTAACAGCAATGTTGTAATGATGATCAACTGTGAAACACTTGATCCAAGACAATTCCAAAGGACTCATGATGAAAAAGGAATAGCCACCTCCAGAGAGAGAATTGTTGAGCTCTGAATGGAAATTGAAGTATAATTTCCTCACTATTAAGATTGGGGAGGGGGGCAGCTAGGTGGTAAAGTGAATTGAGCACTGACCCTGGAGTCAGGAGGACCTGAGTTCAAATCTAGCCTCAGACACTTAATACTTACTGGCTGTGTGACCCTGGGCAAGTCACTTAACCCCAATTGCCTCACCAAACCCAAAAAGTTTGGGGGGGAGGACACACAAAGTCCCAGCTAAAATCCCACCTTCTACAATAAGCCCTTCCCAATCACCCTCAATGCTTAGAGCCTTCCCTCTGGTTGATTATCTCCAGTTTATGCTGTATGTGTCCTATTTGTACATAATCATTTGCATATTATCACTCTCATTAGAATGTGAGCCCATGGGGAGCCAGAATTGCCTTTCTTTGTATCACTAGTGCTCAGCAAAGTGTCTGAATATTGCACACATATAATTAATATAGTTTTGCTTGCTTTCTCAATGAGTGGGGGAGGGGTGGGGTGGGTGAAAAGTTGGAACTCAAAATCTAAAAAGAAAAGAATGGGGCAATTGGGTGGTGCAGTGGATAAAGCACTGGCCCTGGATTCAGGAGGACCTGAAATCAAATCTGACCTCAGACACTTGACACTTACTAGCTGTGTGACCCTGGGCAAGTCACTTAACCCTCATTGCCCTGAAAAAAAAAGAAAAAGAAAAGAATACTAAAAATATATAAATTATAATTAAAAAAGAAATATGTACCAAGATGATAACTGAAGAGAGAATTTATTTGTACACAGTTTATATAGCTATGTTATATTTGGTAATACAGAAATGTGGAAAGAATCTATAAATGTACATTGTTTGGGAAATGGCTAAATATACTATAATATTTCAAAGGAAAGAAGAAAAATGGAAATACTAAAATGTGTAGCATAATGTAAGGTGGAAGAAAAACAACCCAGGAGTATAGTACAGGAAAAAGAAAATGCAAAATTTGGAACACAGTATTCAGCCAATTGTGTAAAAAAAAAGTAGCATTTGAATAATCATATTTGTATTAACATTTTAATTTTATCCTATAATTCATAGGGAGCCACTGAAGCTTCTTAAGGAAGATAATGACATAATTACACCTATGTATTAGGAACATCAGTTTGGAAGCTGTTGGGAGAATAGATTTGAGAAAGGAGAGACTGAAAGCTAGAAATCCCAATAGAGAAGGCTCTGGTGATAGAAGACTTGATCTAGGATAGTGGTTGAGTGAATGGAGAAGGGAAGGCTCCAAGTATTAAAGAGGACTGGGAAGGACTTATTGTAGAAGTTGGGATTTTAGCTGGGACTTTGTGTCCTGCTCTCCATCTTAATAGTATTTTATTTTTTCCCCAGTTACATGTAAAGATAGTTTTCAACATTCGTTTTTATAAGATTTTGAATTCCAAATTTTCCTCCCTCCTTCCCTTCCTTCCTTCTTCCCTCCCCAAGATGGCAAGCATAGGTTACATATGTACAATTATATTAAATATATTTCCACATTGTTGTGAAAGGAGAATCAGAACAAAAGGGAAAAACCTCAAGAAAGGGAAAAAATTTAAAAAAAGTAAAAATAGTATGGTTTAATTTACATTCAGATTGCACAGCACTTTTTCTGCGTGTGGAGAGCATTTTCCATCCTGAGTTCTTTAGAATTGTCTCGGATCATTGTATTCTGAGAAGAGCTAAGTCTATCACTTAGCTGGGACTTTGAAAGAAGCCAGGGGAGCCAGGAGGCTGTGAGGAGAAGAAGGAAAGAGTTGAAAGTGCCTGGAGTTGTGTGTCTTGTGTGAGGAACAGCAAGGAGGCCAATGTCACTGGATCACACAGAGTATATTGGAGGGAAATAAAATGTAAGCAGATTGGAAAGTCTGAGTATAAGAGAGCTGATGAAATCACCAAGTGAAATAACAGCAGAAATGTAAAAAAGACAGCCTGAAGATACTCTCCAGTGGGGCTGCAACCAAATGAAAATGTAATCAAGAACCATTGAATAATAATAATAATAATAATAATAATAATATACAATGGAACATAGATAGTGTTAATAGGTGGTTATCTAAGTCACTATGTTGCCCTTAGGGATCCTCATGTAAAGTTTAGTGACCCCTTTTCTATTTGAGTTTAACACTACAGGTATGGAGGGAGAAGAGATGGGGCACAGGACAGAACCTTGACAGGAATGGTTAGAAGGTGTGGTCTGGAGGAGGATCCAGCAAAGCAGCGGTCAGATAGGTGAGAGGAGCAGTGTCACAAAAACCTAGATACGGATTGAGAAAAGTCATTAGGATCCAGGCTCAGGCTAAGCAGATGTGGGCCTGAGTGGTCTTGCCCCCACTGCATAGGTGGGAAGAAAGGAGCATATATTTTGAATCATTTGCAGTCTCTCCCCTGTGCATATGGCTTGGGCATTCATCTCTTCCTTCTCTTGGGATGCTGTGGGAGAGAGGACAGAAGGATCCAGACCCTCAAAAGGTGAGAGGAAGTCAGAGTTGATGGTGGTATGGTGGTAGTGTCCTGACAATTCTTTTTTTTTTTTTGTTCTGACAATTCTTCCAGTGCCACCAGCTTTCTTTCCAGTTAGGGGAGGGGGAAGGGAAGGAAAGGAGATCCTTCCCTGGGCAAGGTTCTACTGTTAGGGGGTGATAAGATGCCCAAGCCCTATGTGATGTTCTCAAGTACCGGCTTGTCCATTAAAGGCTAGGGGCTTTCCACCATTTCTGTCCCTATTTTCTCTTTCTAATCTTGGCTTGGATGTGAGACACCTAAGGTGTGCTAGGAGAGGTGGTTGTTGGGAAGAGGTGCTGCTTAGCTCCCATTTTTGGACAGCAGAGAACTTGGAGAGGACAGTGTCCCAGAAATGGAGAGAGGAGACAATGTGCAGGGGATGGTCAACAATGTCAAAATGGTCAAGTAGGGTGCTGGGGGACCAAACCGTTTTCTGGAGGAATCCTGTTTTTAAGGTGATCCTGACCTTCTGGAATTGTTCTCAGGTGGGTAGACCTGTCACCGCTCACTCTGCAGTATATCACTTTGTTGACTTTAGACACACCTGGGGCCAAAGCCCTAGTTATAGTTTGGGGACCAAGACCACTTCATAATTATCACGATTATTATTATTTTTAATTGCCTAGTACATCCTTAGCCTTTTTTCCTAACCAGGCAGCTAGGTGGCACAGTAGATAGAGTACTGGGCCTGAAGTCAGGAACACCTGAGTTCAAATCCTGCCACTGACTTGTACTAGCTGTGTGCCCCTGAGCAAGTCACATAACCTTTGTCTGCCTTAGTTTGCTCAAATTTAAAATGGTATAAATAATATCATGGTTGTTGTGAGGATCAAATGAGACTATATCTGGAAAGTGCACAGTGCTTAGCACATAGTAGTCTCATCATAAATGCTTGTTTCTTCGTACTCCCCCAATTATACACTAACAGGTGCCTGTCAGTGTGTAGGCACATTAGCAAATGGTGTTGATGGATTAGCCACATCCATAATCTGGTTTGGAGAATAAAGGACAAGATAATAGAACTAGAAACTTCGTGGAAATGGGGCTTCTTCAACCATAATCATATTGCTAATTGCTCACATTATATAATTCTTTTCTTAGAACAGCTCTCAAGGAGCAAATATTATTATCCCCATTTAACAGATAAGGAAGGGGGCAGCTAGATGGCGCAGTGGATAGAGCACCGGGCCTGGATTCAGGAGTACCTGAGTTCAAATCTGGCCTCAGACACTTAACACTAACTAGCTGTGTGACCCTGGTCAAGTCACTTAACCCCAATTGCCCCGCAAAAACAAAACAAAACAAAACAAAACAGATAAGGAAACTGAGGTGCATAAAGGTTAAGTCACTTACTTGTGGACACATTGGTAGCAAGAGTCAGTGCCAAGAGTTGATCTAGAACTTTGGACTCTGAGACCAGTGCTCATTCCATTACATCATGCAACATGGGGATGATCAAAATTAATGCTGCGTAGTCTCGATTTCCAGGGTTGCTTAGAAAGATTTGCTAATTTTAAAAGTTTTCAAGACCTTTTAAAAATACACAGCCAAAGAGTAGTGGGGAATGAGCCAAAGTAAACTTTGTGTTCATGCTTGGATTGGTACATATGTTAGTTCTAAGTGCTAACTTACTTCTATGGATCTGTGCTTTGGGCACTCCTTCCAAAGGTGCAAATTGCAGGTTATTTATGCCTTCTTACTGTGTGCCACTCATAGTTCCATGACTCCCCATAAATCCTCCACAAGGGGTGGGAACTTTCCTCCAACATGGTGGGAACTTTCTTCTAGATCTCTTGACATTGCATGGAACGCAATGGAACACACAGGTGCACACCTGTTATCCCTCACTCCCCTTACAAGAATGCCTTACCTCCTTTTCCAGTTATACAACTCTCTGATGACATATTTTTATGCCACATCTCTCATGTCATTCTTTGCTGGCAACATGTTGTAGCCTCCTCATTCCCACCATGTGATTCTCCATTACACTTTGGGTGTCCCTTAGCTTTAATTCCTTATAATTATATATATATATATATATATATATATATATATATATATATATATATATATATGTTTTAATCAGCCAAGATCCTTCTTTTCACCCCCCTCTCCCCGAGAACAAAAGAAAAACAAAACCCATTGCAAAAGTGTATAGTCAGTCAAAATAAATTCCCACGTTGGCCATATCTGAAAAAAATTTGTCTCATTCCACATCCTAAATCCTTTCTGAGGACCCACCTCTCTATCAGGAAGTAGGTAGCATATTTCATTAGTTCTCTGGAATCCTAGTTGGTTGTTAAGCTGATAAGAGTTCAGCACAATAATACTCCATCACATGCATATATCATAACTTATACATCCATTCCCCAATTTATGGACACCCCTTCAGATTCCCATCCCTTGACACCTTAAAAAGAGCTATAAATATCTTTGTACACCTTTAGAGTTTGTTATGCTTAGGACTAATCCCTCCCTTAATCAACTCTTCTCTAATTCTCCCTCCCCCTTCTCCCTTTCCCCTCCTGTTTCCCTGTTGAGTGAAATGTATTTCTGTACCCAGCTCTGTGTGTGTGTGTGTGTGTGTGTGTGTATTTTTCTTTCTTTTAACCAGTTCAAATGAGAGTGAGGTTCAAGTGTCAGCTTCCCCACCTCCACTCCTTATTTGTATAATTGTCTACTTGTACACCCTGCTTATGTGAGATAATTTTCCTAACCTTCCTTCCTTTCCCTTGTCTCTTCTTCCCCTCTCTTCCCATTCTTAAGATCATAAGACATAATAGAATCAACTTCCAGGCCTTGTCTAATTGGATACTCTGATGATGATAGGTTTCAGAAAGGACACACACATCATCTTCTTGTATTTGAATGCACTCAGCTTTATTTCTTTGGAAACTAGGATTCCATGACTCACACCATATAGCATCACTGTAAGAACACTGATGTGTGAGAGATAGGCGTTTGTTTCAGGAAGAAGTTTGGTATTGTTAAAGGCACAACAAAATTTTCCAAAGCCAATCCAGTCTACCCTCCTCCTCATTCTGTTCAATTCTAGGTACAGGAGGAGCAGCTGATATAAATGTCCTCATGGACCAGCTTTATGAGTTTTCAGGCCATTTGCATACTATAGTCTGAAAAGACGACTTTCATCCACTTGCTTTTTCACGTGGATAGATAATGGCTGAGTGATTATGGATCTCATTAAGAAGTCCTCTAATGTTCCAAGGCTTTCTGCAACTAGCACAATCTCATCTGCAAACAGAAGAATCCAGGGAACCCTATCTTCTACAGAGAATCTCTTTTCCATTTGTGTCAAGTATATGTGTCCCTGCTTTATTGTGGCATTTTCAAGGAATCTTATGTAATTTTGACATGTATAAAAGACACTTTGAAGATGGAGAACCTTTAAGACTATTTTTTCTCTACTCAATCCAAAGCTTTCTTATAGAAAAACCAAAACAAATACGGGGGGATCATATTTTTTTTTACACTTCCCGAACAATTGTGTGACTGCCAATATGTGATTTGCTATAGAATAATTGAAACTCATTCATGCAAACCTACCTGTTAGCTTCTCATGTTTTGATTAAGGATTGCCCTGATGGATGTGTATACAGATCATTCTCATAAAGAATTTTTAAAGATGAGAAAGCAAGCAGATATATGGGTAGTGAATGATACACACATATATACATATATTTTACATAAGTGACTATGTACAAAAAGTTTGTATATAAGAACTAAATCCTCCTTCATGGTTGGATGGGAATCAGTAGTTATATTGTTGTCAGGGAGTCAAGGAAGAGGTTGTGGTAATTTGGAAGAGGTATGCATGTAACTGTACTCATTTTATGAGCAGTCTTCCATGCAATGCATTTACTGTAGGAATGGCTATAGCAATTGAGGAGCACTTCATATATATACATTATTCCAAGCTGAATTTTTGTCATCCTAAATATGAATGCCTCTTCCTCATTTGTTCCATCTTTCAGTTACATCATCTTTAATCTCCTTGTCGCAAGTGCATTTTCTGTTTGAGGATTAAACATAGTGACTATTTTTTTTTGGGGGGGGGTTACCTCATTATTATAAGTTCTGTGACTTTTTCCCGTAAGTATTTGCTATTCTCCCTTCTTTCAGCTATCTTGCAAAACAATCCTTCAGTGTCCTCAAAACTATGACCCTTCTAGAACAGACATCTATATATACTTGGTCTAATTCAACTGCCCTTCCCAACTCTGTCTTCTTTCAAGCAATTACTGCTTCTTCAGATAGCTCATCAAGGACCATGATGTCAGTCAGTACACAGTTTTGTCTTTCTTTTCAATGGAGGAGATGAAAGAGAGAAAATAGTTGCTTGTTCATTGAAAAAAGTAATTAAAATAAAGACTAATTATTCAATATTTAATATCATATTAATTATTTAAATTAATCATAATTTGGTTTAATTTAATAATAATTTAATAAAGTAAATTTTAAAAGATCTGCCCAATAAAATACAAAATAATTTCAACATGCTTAGAGCTGTTCTGCATGTCTCTGGCTTTTTCAGGTCTTCTTCTGTGAATTAAAAAAAGAATCCTTTAAATAACACTCTTTCTCTTTTTTTGGAAACCATATTCCTGGTCCCCCTCTCTTCCTACAACCCCTTCTCTTGGGGAAAAAGAAGTAAAACAAAACCCTTGTAACAAATATGCAGCCAAGGAAAACAAATCCCCACATTGGCTCTTTCCAAAAAATGCATATCTAGTTTGTACCTTGAGTCCACATCTCTCTTTCAGGAGGGAGGAAGCATGCTTCATCATGGCTCCTCTAGAACATAGCTTCTTCTTCTTCTTTTTTTTTTTGGGGGGGCAATGAGAGTTAAGTGACTTGCCCAGGGTCACACAGCTAGTAAGTGTTAAGTGTCTGAGGCTGGATTTGAACTCAGGTCCTCCTGACTCCAGGGCTGGTGCTCTAACCACTGTGCCATCTAGCTACCCCCCCCCCCCAGAATATAGCTTCTTAAACTGTGGGTCATTACCCCATATGGGGAAACTGAATATGGGGGTTGCAAAAAATTTGGCAGTAAATGTTTGATTTGTATACCTATTGATATACCTATATACCCGGGGTCATGTAAAAATTTCTCAGATGAAAAGGGGTTGCAAGTGGGAAAAGTTTAAGCAGCCCTGTTCTAGAATGCTGGTTGGAATTGCTATGATCATAAATTTCAAGTCTTTCAAAGTATTTTTCTTCACAATGTTGTCATTTAAATATATTGCCTTGTGAATTTATCATGAGCACAACATTATGAGATAGCCAGGTGTGCCATGAAAAAATATTTCTTGTTATTGCATGAATGAGAAAACCAACTCTACCGACTCCTTTATTTGCCTGTCTGAGGAGAACCTGAGAGTCATCCTCCTTCTGTGTGGTTGTAACTTCTTTTTGTCTTTTGGATTAATTTACAGCAAGAATATCAATATTAGGGGCAGCTAGGTGGCACAGTGGATAAAGCACCTGCCATGGATTCAGGAGGACCTGAGTTCAAATCCGGCCTCAGACACTTGACACTTATTAGCTGTGTGACCTTGGGCAAGTCACTTAACCCCAATTGCCTCACACACACACACACACACACACACACACACACACACACACAAAGAATATCAATATTGACATGATTGAATTCCTTCAGTAGGATGGTCATTTGTTGGCCAATGAAGAAGAGCAAAGTTGTATGATTTTTTTTTTTTTGCCCCTTCTTTCCCCTTTCTGGCCAACTTGCCATTGTCAGCTGTCAGGAATGGAGGGGGGCTAACTAGGATTGAGGGTCACTTTATATTTTTCTTTATTTCATGTGTTACCATGGCCAAAGAATTTGTCATCAAGTATTTGACCTACACTGAATCATGAAAGCAGATGTAGTTTGCTGCAAAGATAGAACTATCATAATGTAATATTACATAGTAGGCTGTGCTCTAGATGCTGTTGTGGGGGTGGGGACCACATTTTCCATCTCTTGTCCCCTCGGAAGCTTCTTTTTCCAGATTAGCTTATTCCCTCACTTGGCTCTTGACTGCCACCTTCTTAATATCCTATAGGTGACACCCTTCTTCTTCCAGGGTGTCTTCCTACCTTAGCAGATGGGCAGCACTGTGCTCTCTCCTGCCTCTTGAATATGAATGGCCTCATTTAAGGACTTAGATCAAATGGGAAGCCTGCAAACACTCATAGTAAATGCCCTAACCTTCTTCAAGTCACTATCCTCATTTTAATTTTCCCTCCAGAAAACCTTCCTTTGTTGTTGTGTAGAAAGATTTTCAGATTTAGATTCAGAGGACCTGAGTTCAAATCCTGACTGTCACTAACTACACTAACTTAAGTACTTCACCTTTTGGGGCCTCGGTTTCCTTGTCTGTGAAATCAGGGAGTTGGACAGGTTGATATTTAAAGCCTCTTTCAGTTCAAAATCTATGATCCTATGATTTTTAATCTTTTCCTCTTAGATTCTTTCTGTCTTTTCCTGTTCACTGAGACCTGTTGTTTTTCTGTTGTTTCAGTTGTGTCTGTCTCTTCATGACCCTGTTTGGGGTTTTCTAGGCAAAGATACTGGAGTTGTTTGCCATTTCATTCTCCAGCTCATTTTATAGATGAGGAAGCTGAGGCAAATAGGGTTAAGTTACTTGCCCAGGGTCACATAGTAAGTGTCTGAAGCCAGATTTGAACTCAGGAAGATGAGTCTTCCTGATTCTAAGCCTGGTCCTCTATTCACTGTGCCATCTAGCTGCCCTCATTGAAACCTAGCTTTCTTTTAAAAATAACAAGTCCTTTCCAAGGCTCATTGTTCCTCCTATCACACCCCTTGACACAAGTGCAAGGAGGAGTGGTTGTCTTGTTCCTTGCTTCTCACTGACATTAAGAAAAAAATAAAAGTATTTTATTATTTTATAGTTACATATAAGGATGGTTTTCATAGGATTTTTCATATTTTTTCATGTTTTCATAGGATTTTTAATTCCAAATTTTTCTCCCATCCTCTCTTCCCTCCCTCCTCCCCAGGATGGAAAGCAATCTGATATAGGTTATATATGTACAATCACATTAAACATATTTCTGCATTTGTCATCTTGTGAAAGAAGAATCAGAGCACAAGGGAAAAACCTCAAAAAAGAAGGAAAAAAGTAGAAATGGTATGGTTCAATCTGAATTCATAATCCACAGTTCTTTTTTTCTGGATGTTGAGAACATTTTCTATCATGAGTTCTTTGAAACTGTTTTGGATCATTGCACTGCTGAGAAGAGTCAAGTCTATCCCCATTGTTTATCACATAATGTTGCTGTTACTGTGCACAATGTTCTGCTGGTTCTGTTCCTCTCAGTCAGAATCAGTTTATGTAAGTCCTTCCAGGTTGCTCTGAACTCCTGCTCATTGTTTCTTAGAGGACAGTAGTATTTCATTACATTAATATATCACAACTTGTTTAGCCATTCACCTATTGATGGGCATTCCCTTGATTTTCAATTCTTTGCCACCACAAAGAGAGCTGCTGTAAATATTTTTGTACATGTGGGTTCTTTTCCCTCTTCTATGATCTCTTTGGGATACTCTCACTGACATTTTCAGACCCCAGTGCTCTTATTCAGGAACCCTCTCTCCTCCTTTAAAGTTTCCTCTACCCTGTCCACACCCTTCTTGTTGTCTTCTATGAACCTTCAGGTCATGTCTCAATGAGTTTAATACCTCACTCAGTCTTCTCTATTTCAATTCCTGTTGACTCCACTGTAAACTTCCACTGGACACTCCGATCTTCCTATTTGTTAAACTCCTCAATTCACATTGCCACTGTTTCTAAACTACCCCAACCACATGCCTGAGTCAAGATGACTTAGATCCCTCCCTAATCCTTCCCCCCCAAACACTAAATCAAATTGTTTTGCTCTAAATACCTAGTTATAGCTGTGGTCTCTTGACAGCCCTGTATTCACTCAAATGGTCCAAAGTTTCTAGGAATGCCCTCTGAAATTTGTTAGCTATGAATTGTATCGACATTTGTGGTAAGAAGGCAGGCCTAAGATTTAGACAGAATTGGTTATTGCCTACATAATGTGCTCAAAACATTTCTCCCCTCCCCGTCCCAACAAAATGCTATTGTACCTGAAATTCCATAGGTTAGGGAGCAGATGCTTCCTGAAGGCAGTAACTATGTGGATTTCCCCCCAATTTTGAACAGAATTTTGTTGCTGAGAAAACATTCCATAGTCTAATTCATGCCTATATCATAAATGCAGGTCTGTGTTCTTCAAATGTTCAGATTTCTAATGTCTTCGAGGTCAGAGGGAGTGGGTTGCCTCTGAGTCCTGGTCCCTGGGAAGAACATAAGAGATGTAGTAGGGATCTGATCACCTCTCAGAGGTTCAAAAGAACTAGAGGAAATGTATTAGGGGTCAGCTGTTTGAGGTTGCCACCCAGCATGTTATTAGGTCTTTTATCATTTGGAATGGCATTTTGTGGATTTGTCCGCACTCAAGGCATATACATGTGTTAGATGAGAAGCACATTTGTAGCTTTGGAAGAAGATTGGACACGAAGCAATACCACTTGCAGACACTTTGGATGAAGAACGAACTGTGAAGAAGGAGGTGTTGAGATTTATAGTCTAGCAAAACTACAGGGGGAGGGGAAGAGGAGAGAGATAGAACATTTTAGCTTCTCATTTTGGTGAATCACACCTAAATGTGATCCAGCTGCTTATAGAAAGAGGAAAGCCAACCTAAAAGATTTAGTTTTCTGTAGAATTGGTTCACTTTTCTGATATGTTTTCATCTAGGAAGTTAACAGCCACTTAAATGATCCCTTGATTAGGTGGAAGGTGGGATTGTAATTTATGTATATGAATGGAAACACATAGGCTGCTATGCCCTTGACATCTTTCCACTCCATGGGACCTGATAAATGCAAGGTGTGAACTACTTAGGATTGCATAGGTAGATGTTTCTGTGGAATTGTAAAGGCATCTATTAAAAGAACTCTTCCATCTATTAAACATCTGTTGTATCAATTAAGCATAAACTCTTTTAGGTCGGGGCACGTGTCCTATCTCTCTGTGTCCTCAGTGAACAGCACAATGTCTTGCACATAGTAGGCATTCAATACATATTTGTTAAATTGAATTGAAATATGATTCATGAGAGCAAAGAAGCTGGGAATAGGCTATTACATTGTTAGAACCCAAGAAAATATTATATAGGGAACAGAATATATGCGGGGTGGTGACAAAAGAATGTTTGCAGTATTGTAGATGTGAAGTAAATGAGACAGAGGTGGAAAGGTTTGAAATTTAAGTCTTTCCCACTTATATATAAAAAGCTCAACAAATTTCCACCAAACTGAGTCAGATGACTAAAAATTCTTGGCTGTGAGAAATTGAGTATTTCTGATCCAAGCTAAGATCTTTATGGTGTTCTGAAGAATACTTTCTATGTTCTTTGTATCAGTAGAAATGAAGGATCTGCAAAAGATGCCAGGGAAATTGAATAAGGTTATAAATAAAGTTAAAAACCCAAACTTCAAGGAGTAGGGTACTCCTGAAAGAACAGAAAATCCCTTTTATCTTGGTGATGCAGGAATGAGTCAGCAGCCGAATTAGGTAGAGTGGGTCCAACAACAGTTTCTCTGAAAGTTTCTCTTTTTCCACATCTCAGAGATTAGCTTTGAATTACAGCATCCAGGATCCTGGAGGGGCAGCAGGTCAGCATTTTCCCTCTGGCTTTCTCCCATGGTTCTGGTCCAGTTGGAATACTCAGCTGCTAAGGGAGCCGCAAAGCTGAAAATAAGCCAATTCTATTCCTGCAGCTAAGGGAGCCCTTCACTTCCCAGTTAAATGTTCATGTTGCCCAAAATAACAAAGCAGTATTTTAATACATTGCAACTGGAGAGATCCTGCTAGCCAAAGACAGTATGGTTGGGATAGAAAAGTCTTGATTTAAAATGATTTCTAGAAATGCCACCCTTCTGAATTTGTTAGTGTCAGCATCCATCCTGAGTTCCTTCAAATTTCTGACTGTACAAATGAAATCAACCTTGTCATCAAGATGATAACTGACTTGACCAAGTACCATTGATGAAAGAGTATTGGTTTCAGAATTTGGATGGAATCTTGGCTCTGTCCGTATCGTTCAATTGACAAGTATTTATTAAGAGCTCTCTATGTGCCAGGCACTGTGCTAGGCACTGGGGACACAAATACAAAGAATGAAAGTCTCAGATCCCTCATCTGTCAAAGGGGCAGTAATTGTTGTTGTTCATCCTTCTCTTTTGAAGGGGACCAATGACATCATGGAGTGATGTCTTAACTTGTGCATGAATTGGAGTTGAGGTAGAATTGTGCAAAGTCGGGGCAGCTAGATGGCGCAGTGGTTAAAGCGCTGGCTCTGGATTCAGGAGTACCTGAGTTCAAATCCAGCCTCAGACACTTGACACTTACTAGCTGTGTGACCCTGGGCAAGTCACTTAACCCCCATTGCCCCACCCAAAAACCAAAAACCAAAAACCAAACAAAACAAAGTCAACGTTGTCAGTCTCACTCTCTCTTCCAGAGTCATCAAAGTCCAGTGGCAAGACAAGAGCCAAGATGACTGGCCATGCCCCAGGATGGTGTAGATGACCTTGGCATCTTTGATGTCTGACCAAGCTCTGAGTGCTCCATAGCGCCTGCTTCATAGTCACTTGAACAAATTGTTCTCATCCAGCCATCTTCATTTGCTTGCGGTAGACAACCCCCCCCCCCCAACGCATCAATAGGTTTGAGGCCAGTTGGTTACCCTCAACCTGGTTTAGCACATCTGCAGAGGCAGTTTTACTTGGGTGTAGCCACTGTTCATGCTTTTTGGAGCCACAGGTTAGAGTGGACAGTAATAAAACTAGAACTATCTACCTTTTAGGCTTGTGAGAAAAATGGTTTTTTTGAAAGGCAAATTGAAAAGTGCTATATAAACGTGAGCTAATATTTCATGGTGTCTAGTTTACAAAGTGCTTTTACATGCATTGTCTCGTTTGATCCCTCGGTGAACCATTTCTAAAGAAAATAAAATCTTTCAAGTTTGGCTTTCTTGAGGTAGAAGTTATTATCTCCATTTCACAGATGAAGAAACTGAGGCTTAGAGAGCATAAGTGACTTGGGCAAGGGTCACACATCTGAAAAGTGCCTGAGAGAGAACTAGAACTTATTTGCTGATCTCAAGGTCAGTACTCCGACCACTATACCCACATTTCCCATTAGCTACCCTCATCATTAAGTTATGCTTATTACTGTTCACTTATTTCTATGACAAATGCTAGTCATAATGAGTAAGTCAATAAAATCTTCCAAACAAAGCACTTAGCAAAGTGAAAGAGCAGGGGCCGAGTTGGGGACTTGGACGCTTGAATATGCTGCTTCCACACATTCTCTCCTCTCTGTGGGCAGCTGGAAGGTATCTCAGCCTGTCTGTTTTGCCAAGACCAAGATCATCTCAGTCCCACCAGGATGAACTGGTTGTCTCCCAAGAAAGCAGAGGTCTGCAGCAAAGGGAGATAGCTGTGTTAACTTAGAGAATATTTTATCTGTTTTCCTTCTTTCAAAATCTCTCCTCCATATCTTCCTTCCTTCTACTTCCCTCCCTATGTTCCTTCCTTTCATCTCCCTCTCTCCCTTTCTTCCTTTTTTCTTTCCTTTCCTCCCTCCTTCTTTCCCTTTCTCTATTTCTTCTCCTTCCCTCCCTTCCCTCTTTCTTTCCTTTCCTTTCTCCTTTTTCCTTCTCTCCTTCCTCTCCCTCCTTTCCCTCTTTCTCTTTCTTCCCTCCCTCCTTTTTCTCTCTCCCTTCCTTCTGCCTCCCTCCTCCCCTCCTTCCTTCCTTCCCTTCCTCCCTCCTTTTCCCTCCCTCCCTTCCTTCTTTCCTTCCTTCTCTTTCTCCCTTCTTTTATCCCTCTCTCCCTTCCTTCAATTTTTTCCCTCTGCTTGATACTCCCTTAGCTGCCAGTCAGCAGCATATTCCTGGGAATTAATAAAAGCCAGACACCATAATAAATCTAATCCATTAGCAAACCCCACTCTCCCACTATGTGTGTGTGTGTGTGTGTGTGTGTGTGTGTGTGTGGGTAGGGGGGTAGGGTTGAGAGGGAAGGAGGCTGCTAGTGATATATATGTGTATATTTAATTAGCAAAGTCAGTCACCATTGGAAACTCCCTGCCACTGACATCTAGATAGCCAGACCAGCAGATAAACAAGACACAGATTAACTTGGTCTGCCTCTATGATAATTTAAAACTCCCAGTTTCTATGGCTAGTCAGTGGTGGTGAGAGAAACATTCTTATAGCATATGGTAACTTTTTAGTACTAGACTTTCAGCAAAAAGTGTGGGATCAGTAACAAACCGGCAGAGAACATGTGGTTGATATTATGATATTATAGCATGCTTTCTCTGCTTCCTTCTCCACACACCCCTTCATTTGGCTCAATCATTTCTCAGTCCTTTTCAAGTATTGGTCCATAATTGGCTAGTCAATCCCTTCTCTACATTGAAAAATACAGATGTTGTCTATGGGTTCTTAGAGCCTTAAACAGCTGTGAGATTTCTGTTTCCATATGAATTTAAAACAGTAGCTTAGCATTTAGGATCAGAAAGAAATTAGTTTTCTGGCATAGCATGAGTAGCTCTTAGGCTATGAGTCAGATTTACCTGGATTCTTTTTTTTTTTTTTTTAGTGAGGCAATTGGGGTTAAGTGACTTGCCCAGGGTCACACAGTTAGTAAGTGTTAAGTGTCTGAGGCCGGATTTGAACCCAGGTACTCCTGACTCCAGGGCCGGTGCTCTATCCACTGTGCCACCTAGCTGCCCCTGGATTCTTTCCTTAAGTGTAACACCTGATACCACCCTTCAGAGAGAAGACAGCTTTCTCTATTCCTGGAAAAATTATCTTCCTATCATTTTTCTTCTCATCCTTTCTGTAAGCCTTTGAGTAGAAGGCATCCTTTCTTCTCTCTGAAGCCTACCTGTACTACATCTCATCCCCTCTGAAGTAAGAACTGATTACTCATTCATTCCCCATGTTGTCAGTTAACAAGTCTTGTAGACTCTACCTGTAGAGCATCCCTTATATCTATCTTTCTCCCTTCATGCTTCAACTACTCTACTTCAGGCCTTTATCACCCCTTGCCAGGGCTATTGCAATAGACTCCAAACTGATCTACCTGAATTTAACCTTTCTTCCCTCCAACTCTCTGTCTTCCATAAAACCACCTAATTGATATTCTAGGAATAACAGATCAATAACATAGATTTTATCATGTCCCTACCCTACTCAAGAAGCTCTAGTGGCTCCCTATTGCTTTTAGCCTTAAATACGAATTCCTCTTCTTGGCTCATAAAGCCCTAATTATCTGTCTCCAGGCCATCTTTACAGGTTGGTTGTCCATTCCTCTGTCATTCACTGTATGCTTCAGTCAAACTGCCCTACTTGCTAGTTACTCTATGTGACATTACATCTCTTTCCACCACTGGGTCTTCACACTGTGTACTTTGTTTGTGCCCCATGCCTGGAAATGCCCTTTCTTCTTTTCTGGACTTCTTGGAACCCCTTCGAGGTTCAGCTCAAGTGCTACTTCCTTCAAGAGGTCATGAGGCTATAGCTGAAGCCAAGCTACCAGTGAAGACCAGCATAAAGAGACATAGAACTAGATAAACTTAGAGAGAATATAAATGGGATGGCAGGGGTCAACAGTCAATCAATCAAATCATCCCCACCCTTATATACCCTGATACAATTGTCAGGAGAGAATTCATCTAGATTACTTAGTAGATGTGAATGAGGCCTTCTCTAGGTTAGATAGAAGATTATTCAGATTAGTTGAGGGATTTGGTCATTTCCCCCTGGAGTCCATGAGACCATTGAGCTAATGGGAATCAGAGATTCCAACATTTGATGACGGAAAGAGGGAGAGTGGTCCTCAAAGAGGAACCTCATGAATTGATTGGGGAAAGGGGAAAAGTGCCTCACCCCCACCTCCTCTAGGAAGACCTAGAGAACTTTTAAGACTCTGAAGAATTTTGGACTTCCCATCTTCTCATCAATATCCTAGTATCCATCATTCCCTGACCAATTGTAGCAGGTATAGGGGACAGACTAGACATAAATTCTAGGACAAAAGAGCCCAGCAAAGAAACAAAATGAAATGAAACTACGCCATGCCTAAAGGGAATATCTTGAGGACTCCCAAGGGGAAAAAAAAAAGGACTAGCAGAGCTGTGAGTTACTCTTTTACCATATGTGCTCTAAGCTGGAGCCCAGTTTCCCTCACAGTGGGACAATGAGTAACAGACTTTTGGGGGACAGGAGATGTTTTGAACCAATTCTTCTTACTATGCCACCTGAGTAAATGTCCCCTTTCTTTTTTTTTTTTTATGGGGCAATGGGGGTTAAGTGACTTGCCCAGGGTCACACAGCTAGCAAGTGTCAAGTGTCTGAGGCCGGATTTGAACTCAGGTACTCCTGAATCCAGGGCCGGTGCTTTATCCACTGTGCTATCTAGCCGCCCCCCAAATGTCCCCTTTCTAAAAGGGAATTAAAGCTGGCTGACTAATTGATATCAATGGAAAACCAGTCAAGTAGTGAAGAAACATTGGTAAAGTGTTTATAACATTCCTCCCACTATACAAAGCTCTGAAGATACCAAAAAAAAAAAAAAAAAAGGCAAAATAGTTGCTGCCATCAAGGATCTTACATCATAATGGGGGAAAACAGGCAAAAGAAAAATGTACATACAAGATGTATAGAACATAACAGAATATAACCTCAAAGAGAAGGCACAGAAGTGGGGGTAGATCAGATTCTACTTTGTAGCATTAATTATTTTCAAACTGTCAGGCTAACCATAAAGGAATAAATCCAGGCAGAGCATCAGTGGGTCGTGAGAGACCTGTTGAAGATGACAGGTGATTAGACTGTTCAAGTCCCTGAACCTTGTGGCAAATGATGTTGTGTCCTATGATTCTCAGGTATCTCAGAAAAAGAAAGGATGAGGCAAGGTAGAGTCTTAGACAAGAGGCAGGAGCTGGTAGTTCAGGTGGACCTGGTTTTGGAACAGCCCCTGGAGAGCACTGGAGAAGACAGAATGCAAAAGGTGGTGACCTGGATCTGGGCTGACATAGGACCTAGATGAGGGCTGATCCAGGACTACCTGGAAGGTGTGTGTGTGTGTGTGTGTGTGTGTGTGTGTGTGTGTGTGAGAGAGAGAGAGAGAGAGAGAGAGAGAGAACACACCAATTGGGGCTCATGAGTTATAGGATTAGAAAGATATCCTCCTAACCCCTTAGGGCTAACCCTAGATCCCTGAGGGAAAATGTTACCAGCCCCTAGAGCCCCAGTTTATAAGTGTGTAAGAGTTGAGATGGGGAAGCTAAGGAGCACTGTGGATGAAGCACTGAGCTTCAACTCAAGAACACTCTCCGAATTCAAATCCAGACTCAGACACTTACTAGCTGTGTGACTCTGGGTAAATCACTTAATCCTGTTGCTTCAGTTTCATCATCTGTAAAACGAGCTGGAGAACGAAATGGCAAACCACTCTAGAAAACCCTAAATGGGGTCACAGAGTCAGACACAACTGAAACAACACAACAACAAAAGAGTAGGGGAAAAGATCCCCAGAATATTTATATGTGTAAATGTCAATTCAATAAAATGCTAGTTAATATAGGCAATGAAGCTATATATTTTGTGTACTGAGGAGAGATATAGGCATTTTGTATTTATTACTAAATTTCTGTGATTCTTACTTTCTCCTTAGCTTATTAAGGTACAATCAGCTTGATTCTTTGAAGGGTTTTAAGATTCTCATCTGAAAAGAGTTTCTGAGACTCATTTGAATTCAAATAAGGCTCCTTTCTTTTCCTGGTTATGAGGTGAGAATATGCATTATTTGTTTTCTGTGGAGATTAGCTTTTCAACACCTACCCTGTGCCCACTGGCACCCTCTCTATTAAGAAAAACATTAGTTTAACCTTAGATCTCTTGAGGGATCAAGTTTGTTCTGCTTGGCCCCAAAGGACAAAATGAGGAGCAACAGTGGAAGCTGAAAGAGCTAAGTTTAGGTTTAATGTCAAGAAAAGATAATGTAGCAATTAGTGGCTGCTGTTTTGGGACATGGTGGGATCCTCTGTCCTGAGGGTCTTTAAGCAAATGTCCTTTGTTGGATGTGAAATGGAGGTGATTTCTTGGTCAGTTACTGTTGGAGGAAAGAGCCCCTGAGGTTCAATACAGTTAGGAGGCGAAGTGAATAGAGAGCTGGGCCTTAAATGCCTGAGTTCAAATCTGCCCTCAGACACTTACTAGCTGTGTGACCCTGAGCAAATCATTTAACCCTGTTCGCCTCAGTTTCCTCTTCTGTAAAATGAGCCGGAGAAGGAGATGGCAAAGCATTCCAGTATCTTTGCCAAGAAAACCCTAAATGGGATTAATGGAGAGTCAGACACAACTGAAATGACTGAACAATAAAAACAGCAACAAGGCAGTGTTGGGTTTAATTAAAAAAAAAGTTACATTGTAGAGTCTGGGTTGACTGAATGATACAAGGGAAAAAACAAACCAACCAACAAAAAACCCTAATGGCAAAAACCTGGAAATGAAAAAATGCAGGTGTAGCAACTATATGCAAAATGACTTGAAATTTTTTTAAAGATGTCACATGAGACAGTGTGGTGTAGTGAGAAAATGGCCAGGTTTGACATCAGAGGACCTGGTTTCAAAGCCTAGCTCTGCTACATACAACTGTAGGCAAATCCTTGAACCTCTCAAGGCCTCCATTTCCTCCTCTATAAAATGTTCTTCCTTTTTTTTTTTTTGGGTGAGGCAATTGGGGTTAAGTGACTTGCCCAGGGTCACACAGCTAGTAAGTGTTAAGTGTCTGAGAACTCAGATTTGAACTCAGGTCCTCCTGACTCCAGGGCCAGTGCTCTATCCACTGCACCACCTAGCTGCCCCCTCCTCCTCTATAAAATAAGAGGACTGGACTAAAGGGATTCGAAATCCTAAATCTATGATCCTATGTCAAGAATGGTGTGAAGGGGCAGCTAGGTGGTGCAGTGGATAAAGCACTGGCCCTGGATTTAAGAGGACCTGAGTTCAAATCTGACCTCAAACACTTAACACTTACTAGCTGTGTGACCCTGGGCAAGTCATTTAACCCTCATTGCCCCACAACCCCCCCCCCAAATGTTAAACAAATCAAATCAGACCTAAATAATTGGAAAAATATTAATTGCTCATGGATAGGCAGAGCTAATATAATAAAAATGACAATTCTACCTAAATTAATTTACTTATTCAGTGCCATACCAATCAGACTACCTAAAAATTATTTTATAGAGCTAGAAAAAATAATAACAAAATTCATCTGGAAAAACAGTCAAGAATATCAAGGGAACTAATAAAAAAGTACACAGGAAGGTGGGTTAGCTGTAGCAAATCTGAAGCTTTGCTATAAAGTGGCAGTCATCAAAGCTATTTGGTACTGGCTAAGAAATAGAGTGGAGTATCAATGGAATAGGTTAGGCACAAGAGACACAGTAGTAAATGACTTTAGTAATGTACTGTTTGATAAACCCAAAGACTCCAGCTTCTGGGATAGGAACTCAGTATTTGACCAAAACTGCTGGGAAAACTAGAAGACAGTATGGCAGAAACTAGGCATAGACCAACATCTTACACCTTACACTAAAATAAGGTCAAAATGGGTACATGATTTAGACATAAAAGGTGATACCATAGGTAAATTAGGAGAAGAAGGAATAGTTTACTTCTCAGATCTTTGGAAAGGAGAACAGTTTATGACCAAACAAGAGATAGAGAATATTATGAAATGCAAAATGGATGATTTTGATTATATTAAATTAAAAAGGTTTTGTACAAACAGAAGCGATGCATCCAACATTAGAAGGGAGGCAGAAAGCTGGGAAACAATTTTTATAGCCAGTACTTTTGATAAAGGCCTCATTTCTAAAATATATTGGTAACTAAATCAAATGTATAAGAATCCAGTTGATCAACACACAGTGGTTTTTTGTTTGTTTGTTTGTTTTTTGGCAGGGCAATGGGGCTTAAGTGACTTGCCCAAGGTCACACAGCTAGTAAGTGTCAAGTGTCTGAGGCCGGATTTGAACTCAGGAACTCCTGAATCCAGAGCCGGTGCTTTATCCACTTTGCTACCTAGCTGCCCTGACACACAGTGTTGATGATATTGTGTGCAATGTTCTCCTGGTTCTGTTCATCTCACTCATCATCAGTTCATGCAAGTCCTTCCAGGTTTCTCTGAAATCTTCCTGCTCATCATTCCCCAATTGAGAAATGGTCAAAGGATATGAACAGGCAGTTTTCTGATGAAGAAATCAAAGCTATCTATTGCCATATGAAAAAAATGCTCTAAATCACTATTGATTAGAGAGATGCAAATTAAAACAACTCTGAGGTACCACCTGACACCTATCAGATTGGCTAATATGACAAAAAAGGAAAATAATAAATGTTTGAGAAGCTGTGGAAAAATTGGAACACTAATGCATTGTTGGTGGAGTTGTGAACTGATCCAACCATTCTGGAGAGCAATCTGGAAGAGCTATAAAGCTGTGTATACCCTTTGACTCAGAAATACCACTATTAGGTCTTTTTCACAAAGAGATAATAAGAAAAGGGGAAAAGACCCACATGTACAAAAATATTTATAGCTACTCTTTTTGTGGTGGCAAGGAATTGGAAGTTCAGGGGTTGCCCATCAACTGGGGAATGGCTGAACAAGTTGTGGTATATGAATATAATGGAATACTATTGTGCTGTAAGAAACGATGAGCAGGAGGATTACAGAAAAACCTGGAAGGACTTGCATGAACTGATGATGAGTGAGATGAACAGAACCAGGAGAACATTGCACACAATATCATCAACACTGGGTGTTGATCAACTGTGATAAACTAGATTCTTCTCACCAATCCAACGGTACAAGAAAGTTCCAAATGGCTCATGATGGAAAATGCTCTCCAAATCCAGAAAAAAAAAGAACTGTGGAATATGGATACAGATTGAACCATACTATTTCTTTTGGTTTTGGTGCTGTTGTTTTTCTTTTTTGAAGTTTTTCCTTTTTTGCTCTGATTCTTCTTTCATAACAAGACTAATACAGAGATATGTTTAATGTTATTGTACATATATAACCTATATCAGATCATTTGCCGTCTTGGGGAAGGGGGAGGGAGGGGAGAGATGGAGAAAAATTTGAAACTAGAAATCTTATAAAAACAAATGTTGAAAGCTATCTCTACATGTAACTGGAAAATAATAAAATACTTTTATAATTAAAAAAATAGAATTGTGTGAAACCTTGTAAGCATATAAAGTAGCATAAGGAATGAGATTTACACATGTTGGGTATCAATATTAATTAAATAAGGTATTTTTGTTGTTCGGTAATGTCCAGTCCTGGGGTTTTCTTGGCAAAGATACTGGAGTGGTTTGCCATTCCCTTCTCCAGTTCATTTTACAGATGAGGAAACTGAGGCAAATGGGATTCAGTGACTTGCCCAGGGTCACACAGCTACTAAGTATCTGAGGCTGAATTTGAACTTTGGGTCTTCCTGACTCCAAGCCTGGCACTCTATCCACTCTGCCACCTAGCTGCCCTCATAAAAGTGCACAACAGGAGCTAAATAAGAGGATCAGAACAGGGAAGTCAATCAACAAATATTTATTAAGTACCTGCTATCTGCCAGACACTGTGCAAAGTACTGGGGATCCAAAGAGAGGCAAAAGATAGTTCCTGGTCCTGAGGAGACAAGACACAGGTATCTATGATATGTTTGAACAAGCTGTACACAGGATAAATAGGAAATAATCAACAGAGGGAAGGCACTACAATTAATAGAGATTAAAAAGACTTCCTGAAGATGGTGAGATTTTAGCTGGGACTTGAAGGAAGCTGGGAAGGCCAGGAGATGGAGATGGGGAGGAAGAGCATTCTTGCCCAGGGTCACTGAGTATCTGAGGCTAGATTTGAACTCAGGTCCTGGCTCCAGGGCCAGTGCTCTATCCAGTGCACCACCTAGCTGCCCCTGTTGCCTTCTAGGCTAAGGTAACCTTGTATTTACTTCTACTCAATATATCTCTTGCATGTTGTCTCCCCCATTTGAATGTAAGCACCTTGTTGTTGTTGTTCATTTTTTGTATTCTCAGTAGTGAGTACAATTACAGGCACTTTGTACTATAAGTGCTCAATAAATCCTTGTTGATGGACTGATTTCCCTATTGTTTGCCCCCCAAATCCTGAAAGAGGAAGCTTACTTGCATTGCTTTTATGGTTATACTTATATATCAACATTATATTTAACTTCTGTGCTTTGGTAAATTGAAAACATTTTTTAAAAGCAAAACAATGTTAGGGTTTTTTAAATGTTGGTCTCTAAGGCTACACCTATATTTGCATATAAAAGCCACACGATTGGCCTATTCCCAGATTAAATACTCCATTTTCTACATATCTATGGTGACGGTTGGTGTGAGGTAAAGACCAATTAGTAAAAGATTATAAAGTACTTGACTGATCAAAGTGAGTGCTAACTAATCCTTTGATAATGTTTGGGACTATAACTGAGGCATTTCACTCCCTTGGACGCTTTCCCTATTTTAGCCTCAGCAGATAGCCAAATGATTGAAATTACTGATATATCCTGGGCCCCTATTGCCACCCCCAGCTTATATTTTGCTAAGTACCCTTTAAGAGCATGGCACTATTGGTATCCTTGTGTCCAACAAAGCTGATTCCATTTTATGAATGGTAACCCAATGGTAGACATCGAATCATGTATTTATTGAATGCACACTATAGGCTAAACTTCATTAATCCTCACTGACAGATCTTTTCAGACAGGAACATGTTGGTCAGTATCAGTGGCTATGTGCTGAATCATAGAGTTGAGAGGAACCTCATAGGCCTTCAAGTCAAATTGGTGCCTGAACAAGAAACCTCTCTCCAGTGTATCTGATGAGAGATCAAGGGATCACAGCTGGACCTCATACATGGACTATTACAAATAGCCTTGCAAGTTGGTTTCTCCTCACTCCAATCCATCCTCCACTCAGTTACCAGTAATCTTCCTAAATAGTATATCTGACTATGTCCTTCCTGACCTCCCATTCAATCAACTTCAGTGGCTCCCTATTATCTCCAGGATCAGATATAGAATCCTCTGGTTTTCAAAGCCCTTTATATCCTGCCCCACCCCTACCCCTTTCCAGGTTTCTTTCTTCCTCATAATCTGTGGTCCAGCAACACTGGTCTCCTTGCTACTCTTTGCACTTGATACTATATCCCCACTTCACACTTTTGGCTGGGGGGGGGGGGACGGGACACACAGAGCAATGAGGGTTAAGTGACAAGTGTCTGAAACTGGATTTGAACTCAGGTCCTCCTAAATCCAGGGCCAGTGTTTTATCCACTGCACCACCTAGC
The DNA here is from genome assembly GCF_019393635.1 of Dromiciops gliroides. NCBI lineage: Eukaryota > Metazoa > Chordata > Mammalia > Microbiotheria > Microbiotheriidae > Dromiciops > Dromiciops gliroides. The sequence goes on from NC_057861.1 coordinate 236,119,349, forward strand.
TGCCCCGCCTTCCACTTCACACTTTTCATCCATTTCTCCCCCCCCCAATTTTCTCCCTTCTCATCTTTGTCTCCTTGCTTCTTTAAAGTCCCAGATAAAACTCCACCTTCTATAAGAAGCCTTTTTAAAGTTCTCTTTTCTTTTTTTAAAAATGATTTTAATTTATGCAATAGAACAAGCATTCTTTTTTAATTTTTTCATCATAAAAGCATTTTATTATTTTTCTGTTACATGTAAAGATAGTTTTCAACATTTGTTTTCATATGATTTTTGGTTCCAGATTTTTCTCTCACCCTCTCTTCCCTCCCCCTTCCTTCAAGATGGAAAGCAATCTGATATAGGTTATATATGTACAATCACATTAAACATATTTCTGCATTAGTCATGTTGTGAAAGAAGAATCAGAGAACAAGGGAAAAACCACAAAAAAGAATGAGAAAAAACCAGCCCCAAAGTAGAAACAGTATGGTTCAATCTACATTCATAATCCATAGTTCTTTTTTCTGGATGTTGAGAACATTTTCTATCATGAGTTCTTTGAAATTGTTTTGGATCATTGCATTGCTGAGAAGAGCCAAATCTATGACAGTTGATCATCACACAATGTTGCTGTTTCTGTGTACAATGTTCTCCTGGTTCTGCTCCTCTCAGTCAGCATCAGTTCAAATAAGTCCTTCCAGGTTTCTCTGAACTCCTCCTGCTCATCATTTCTTACAGCACAACAGTATTCCATTACATTCATATACCACAACTTGTTTAGCCATTCCCCAATTGATGGGCATTCCCTCGATTTCCAATTCTTTGCCACCACAAAGAGAGCTGCTGTAAATATTTTTGTACATGTGGGTCCTTTTCCCTCTTCTATGATCTCTTTGGGATACAGACCTAGTAGTGGTACTCTATCTATTTAAATCCTACCTTTCTTTGAAGTCTCGGCTTAAGTCTCAACTCTATGAAGCGTTGTTTTTTTTTTTTTAATCATTTTGGCTTACTGAGATCTGTATGTGGCCCTGGGCTGTTTAATTTTATCAGTGACTTGGATAAAAGCACAGGTATTTATCATACCTATTTATCAAGCTTGTAGATAACACAAATCTAACACATGAGACAAAATCAGCAGCATCTAAGATGATGCTAGATTCTTAGGCTCTTCTCCTAGAGAGTTGTCCCATATAACAATTAGTATTTTTTAAAGACAAAAAAAAAAAAAGCACAATTGATCAATACATTTAAAAAACTCTGATAATATGTGCAATGGGTAACTCCCGTGCACTTCCCACCTCCATGATGGAGTGGTTTGGGAGTATCCTCTCATATCTCCTCATTCAAGTCATTCTTCATCTTCATACTTTCTACTATATGCTTAATCTATATCACTCTTCACTAGTTCACGTAAGTCTTTACCTATTTCTCTGTGTTCATCATATTTATTTCTCACAGAACAATAATATTCAATTACATTCATGTACCACAATTTGTTTAACCATTCTTCAATCAGTGGACAGCAACTTTGTTTCCAGTTCTTTGCTACCCAAAACGAACCAACCAACCAAACATGCAAACAAACAAACAAACAAGCAAATAAACAAACAAACAGTGCTGCTACAAATGTTTTGGCATATATGGGGACTTTTTCATATCAATGACCTCTTAAGGTCCATCTGCAGTAGAAGAATCTCTAGGTTAAAGGATATGGACATTTGGGTCACTTTATATAATTCCAAATTGTTTTCCAAAATGTTTCCATTGATTTTCAACTCCACTCACAGTATGCTAATGTGCCTATCTTTACACAACCTCTCCAACGTTGACTATTTCCATCTCTTTTCGTTTCTGCCAATTTACTGGATTTTCATTCCTGTTTATTTTTGTTCCATCCTTTCCAAGCTGGAGAACATTCTCTTTAGCAGAGAAAATAAGATTTGAGTAGTTCTGCTTCCTCTCCATCATTTATTATTATTATTCTATCCACCCCCAATTCCTTGATCTTCCTCTGCCACCAACATGGCTATAATAAAGTCACCCTCCTTTTTCTAAAAAGAACATTTATGGAAAGCCTTGGCTCACACTAGGCTCGGGCCTTGCTGACACTCTTCTTACATAAGAACCTGGAGTTAATGGCAACTTCTACTTGGTGGAAATGAAGAAGAATGGATAATGACCAGGAATGTCAAGGGACAGGGGGTGGGTAGGCTTATAGGGGAAGACAACTTGTCTCAGCTTCCTTTGCACTTTGGAAGATTCCTCTCTCCTGTGGCTTTCTCACCTGGAAAATCCTTTCACTCCTAAGGTCCTCTCCTTCCATTGGTGATTTCCTACTGCAATCTCCGTGTTAAGTAAGAGCCCAGGTCAGTCATCCTTCACTCTTTTCTTGGCTTCACTTCTCACTCTACTTACCTTGCAACCATGTCCCCAATTTGAAGTAGAAATTGTCATTCTTTTGCTTGTGTTTATATTGTCTTTAGCACAGTGCCTGGCATACAGTCAGCCCTTAATAAATGCTTGTCAATTTCACTTGTTATATTTGCCTTGATTATATAAGATGATAGAATGGCTAAGTGTTAGCCATTTGGTAGTGGGATAAGGAAAGATGAATTGTCAGTTGTATTAAAATGATGATTAAAGAGTCCAGTTTTACTCCTGGTTTATAATAGCAACAACAAAAAAAGCTATAACCCCACTGTAGAAATATAAGTAGCATTTCCTTTAGGATGTTATTATTGTACTTTGAACAGCACAGTTTCAGATAGCCTGGGTTTCGGGTGATAATAAAAGCACACACTTATATAGTCTACAAAATGTTTTTCTCAGAACAACCGTATGAGTTGGAAGTATAAGTATTGTTATTCCCATTTTAACGATAAGGAAATTGAGGGTATCCAAGGAGGTTAGGTGACTTGTCCAGGGTGTTTTAGCTGGTAAACTCCATGTCACTCTCTCCTAATCAATAAATTCTAGTGGCTCCCTATCACCTTCAGGGTCAAAATGCAAAATCCTTTATTTGTCATTCAACACCTTTCACAACCTCCCTCCCTCCTTTGCCTTTCTAGGCTTCTTACTCCTTACACACATGACTCCCTCTTCCCACCATGTACTCTGATTCAACGACACTGGTCTCCTTGCTGTTCTTCACACAATACACTCTATCTCCCAATTCCAGGTATTTCCCATGCCTGCAATGCTCTCCCTCCTCATCTCTGCCTCTTGGCAAAGTCCCAGCTAAAATCCTATCCTCTATTGGAAACCTTTCCCAACCCCTTTTATTCCTAGTGTCTTCCCTCTGTTAATTATTTCCTGTGTATCCTGTAAATAGCTTGTTTGGTTGTACACAGTTATTTGCAGGTTGTCTCCCTGACTAGACTGTGAGCTCCTTGGGAGCAGAGATTATCTTTTGTCTCTCTTTGTATCCCCAATGCCTGGCATATAGTAGGCACTTAATAAATGCTTATTGACTTAGTAAGTATCAGAACCAAGGTTCTAGTCTAAGTATCTCTACTCCAAATCAGTTTTCTTTCCCCTATACTGTTGTCCTGGTGATATAGGACCTCCCCCCACCCCCCAGCAGTTGTAGATACAGCACTTGGAGTGTGACGTCAGCTATGGTGCCAAAGGACTAAATATACTCTGGGCTGTGATGAGGAAGAAAGGAATCTCTTCTTTCATCATACACCCACTCCCCCAATACAAACACACACACACACACACACACACACACACACACACGCACACACACACACACACTCACAAACTAAAGTCACTGGAACGTAAGGAGTTTGAAAGGAGGCCATACTAGAAGAATTCAGGGAATCAAGAATCTATGATCCATTTATTTCTGCATTATGGACTTTTGTGTAGGAGAGACTTGAATAGAACCTCAGAAGCAGGCGCTGAGGGTTCCTGTCTGGCAGATGGTTTTCAATGACTTGTTGGGCTAGAACTGAGGTCTTGTGAAGCTTTGAAAATACTTTGATTTTTATGGTTTGGAGAAGGAGCTGGAAACTGCCATCCAAGTGGAGGGAGCCCAGTGCTTTCCATTTATTTGGTTGCTCCATACATAAATATACTTTCTTTAAAGTTCACAGCCAAAGGGAAAAGGACCCACATGTACAAAACTATTTCTAGCAGCTCCCTTTGTGGTGGCAAAGAATTAAAAATCGAGGGGATGCCCATCAATTGGGGAAGGGCTGAACAAGTTGTGGTATATGAATGTTTTGTTTTTGGTTTTTTTTGGTGAGGCAATTGGGATTAAGTGACTTGCCCAGGATCACACAGCTAGTAAGTGTTAAGTGTCTGAGGCCGGATTTGAACTCAGGTCCTCCTGACTCCAGGGCCGGTGCTCTATCCACTGTGCCACCTAGCTGCCCCGGTATATGAATGTAGTGTTAGAAAAAATGATGAGCAGGAGGATTTCAGAGAAACCTGGAAGGACTTACATGAACTGATGCTGAGTGAAGTGAGCAGAACTGGAGAAAATTGTTCACAGTAACAGCAACATTGTGTGATGATCAATTGTGATAGACTTAGCTCTTCTCAGCAATACAGTGATCCAAGACCAAATAAATAAATAAATAAATAAAGTTCACAGCCCGTATGTGGACTCTAAACCTGCTTCTCAGTGAGTGAGCTGGGAAATATGTATCCTGACTCATTCTTTTCCTTTTAAAAGAGAAAATTAGGTGCTCCTAGTGTTCAGACAGTCTGAAAACAAGGGTGGTGATACTGTTTGATTTAGGAATTTGCCAAAAGATGCAGATAGGAACTTAAATTTTCTGCTTTGCTATCTTTGGAAGTAATTAAATGTTTAAAAGCTGAGAGTGATAAGGTCTCTGCCACCTAGGAGCTTGATAAGTAAAGGAGAGCCCGAAGGGCATAGAGTAGAGAGAGTTGGCACTAGATCCAGGGAATCTGGGCTCAAATCTCATCCTTCATGCTCATTGCCTGTGTGACCTTTGTCAACTCTCTTAGTTTCCCTGGGACTCAGTTTTCACATCTGTAAAATGAGAACATTGGACTAGATAACCTCTGAGGTCCTTTCTGGTCTAAATCTATGATCATAAAGCTTTATCAAAATACACACACACACACACACACACACACACACACACACAATCTGGATTCATGACAATTCCAAAGAACTCATGACGGAAAATGTTCTCCACATCCAA